>NC_046167.1:65424963-65724963 GCF_011064425.1 Rattus rattus | reverse complement strand
CAAACAAAAAAATGGCCACTTTAAAAAAAAAAAAAAAGGATAAGGTTTCACTATGTCGCTCTGGCTATACTAGAACTCTCCGTAGACCAGGGTGGCCTAGAATTTGGAGACCTTCCTGCTTCTGTTTCCCACCCCATCTCATACTGGGATGAAAGGCATGTGCCACCATGTCCAGCCAGGGGTCTATTCTTTCAATTGTTCATGTATGTGTGTAGATTTATGAAGGTGACTGCAGTGTTCTCATTAATCAAACGTATTGGCTCCCTTGGCTATGAGCATCCCAATGTCGGTACTATGATCTGAGCTCACGTCCTCTGTTAGAGCATCAAACACTCCTAAGTGCCAAGCCATCTCCCCAGTCCTAAATCATAAGAGTGCTACAAACTACTCAAAGCAAACAACATACAAATATATCCTGAGGGATGGAGAGACGGCTCAAAGGTTAAAAGCACTTGCTGTTCTTCCAGAGGACCTGCTTGGTTCCCAGTACCCAGATAATAGCTTAAAACCATCTGTAAGGGGGGTTGGGGATTTAGCTCAGTGGTAGAGTGCTTTCCTAGCAAGCACAAGGCCCTGGGTTCGGTCCCCAGCTCCGAAAAAAAAGAAAAAAAAATCTGTAAGGGCAGTTCCAGGGGGCCCAATGTCTTCTACTGACCTCTGCATGCAAAGTGTGCACAGAGAGAGAGAGAGAGAGAGAGAGAGAGAGAGAGAGAGAGAGAGAGAGAGGCAGAGAAAGATAGGAGAGACAGAGACAGACAGAAACACAGAGAAAGATAGACACAGAGAGAGACAGAGAATGAAAAGAGACAGAGAGGCCTAAAACAGCATAATTCCGAGCCAAGGGCTCACTGGGTGAGATCTACTGATAAAGCCTCCCTGAAGTGGAAATTCCTGGAGGCTAGAGGTACCCCAGGCTCACCAGGGAGTAGTAATAGCACAAAGTGGACTGTCTGGTATGACATGCCTTGGTCCTGTTAGCAACAAGGTTACACACACACACACACACACACACACACACACCACCACCACCACCCATCACCACCATCACTACTACCACCACCACCACCACCACCCCTTACCCTAACCTCAGGATCAAACATCTCCATCTCCAGATGGAATGAAGCCAAACCAGCTCGTCTGTCACTGAGAAGGAAAGGAAGAGAAGACACAGGCATCAGCACGGGGCTGGCCTAAGAGAACTCCATCTCTCCTTTCAACCTGCCAAGTCTACGGTGCCTTTCGAACCCCCTTCATCTCTGTACTAACCTTTCAGAGAAATAAAAGCCGTGTCACTCTCTCTGCTCAGAAGGATGCTTTTATTTATGACGTGCAGCAGCGGAGTGCTCTGTCGACAGCCGGCATCACTTACAACACTTCCTGATCAATCATCTTGCGAGAGGCACTGGCACTTAATCCGTATTAAAGGAAGAGATGCTGTGCAAGCCTACGGCCAAACAGGTCTTCACACATAGGTAGACATTAGCCTCTTTCTCCATCTACCTTTCCCCCGCTTTGGCTTTGTTTAATAATGTGCAGTATTCTGATGTCACAATAACACTCCCTGGGCTGCTGAATCAAGTCAATAAACACAACTGCTCTGTCAATATCAACCACCATCCCCAGGGGTGAGTCTGCCCAGCCATGACTTGGAAATGGTTTTTGGTTGGTGTATCCAGTCCCAGTCTAGGTGGACTCCTGGGGTTCCAAAGCAGCATCGGTTTCCCAACCTCCTTTGGAATCCAACAGGGGCCCTGCCTGGGGAGGAGACATGGGCAACCTAGCACACCGTACCTAGTTAGAGTCCCAGGAGGCCGGTGGGCTCAAACTGAGAGGAGGACTGACTAAACGTCAAGCAAATGAACACAAGTAATCTGAAACCCATCTTACTTTGAAATTGAGCTACTCGATTACATATATTATTTGCCTGTGTTATATCTTTTTAAGTGTTACCAAACCCGGAAGAGATGGGGCATTTATACTATCCAGGTAATTTTCTCTAACAATGAAACAATGTGTCTGTCTCTAGGGATTATTCTCACATTTGACATTCATTCTGGGACAATCTTAGGATGCTGGGTCATGGGTAATATTCATATTTGGCTCAGGGAATCAACGTGGTGCCCACATATCTATACTCCCAGCGGTGTTTGAGGCTGATCAGCAAGTTCAAGGCCTTTCTCAAAAAGTAAGAGGGGAGTTGAGGTGACTCTCAGTTTGGATCCCCTGACACTATGTAAAAAGCCAGGAGTGGTGGCATATGCCCAACATGGTAGCTCTGAGGAGAGAGACACAGGAGGGAGCCTGAGGCTCACTGGCCAGCTAGTCTTTCTGAATCATCAAGTCCATATTCTGTGAAGAATCCCTGTCTCAAGAAATAAGGTCGGGGGCCGGAGAGATGTCTCAGTGGTTAAGAGTATTGACTGCTTGGGGTTGGGGATTTAGCTCAGTGGTAGAGCACTTGCCTAGCAAGCTCAAGGCCCTGGGCTCGATCCCCAGCTCTGAAAAAAAGAAAAAGAAAAAAAAAAGTATTGACTGCTCTTCCAGAGGTCCTGAGTTCAAATCCCAGCATCCACATGGTGGCTCACAACCATCTGTAATGAGATCTGATGTCTTCTTCTGGTGTGTCTGAAGACAGCTACAAGTGTACTTATATAATAAATAAATCCTTTTTTTTTTTTTTAAGAAATAAGGTATCGGGGGCTGGAGAGATGGCTCAGAGGTTAAGAGCACTGTCTGCTCTTCCAGAGGTCCTGAGTTCAATTCCCAGCAACCACATGGTGGCTCACAACCATCTATAATCAGGTCTGGTGCCCTCTTCTGGCCTGCAGGCATACATGCAGGCAGAAAGCTGTATGGCATATACATAATAAATAAATAAATGTTAAAAAAAAAATCTTAAAAAAAAAAAAAAGAAATAAGGTATGAAGCCCTAGAGGAAAATAACAGTATGCACATGTACAGGCACACATACAAACATGGGCACACACCATAGGGGCCAGTGGGATGGCTTAGTGGGCAGAAATTATTCCCGCCAAGTCTGACAACCTAAGTTTGATCATCAGGACTCCCATGGTGGAGAGAACTGATGTCGCAAGTTGACCTCTGACCTTTATACATGTTCCAAGGTGCACCGTAACACATGCACGCACAAGTGCGCACACACACACAACTTAAAATGTGATATTCTTGGAGCATGGACAGGAGACTAAGGGATGATCTAATAAGGACTGGAAAAAAACATCTAATAATAGCCAGCTCTGTCCACATTCGTTTGGCCTGAGTCGTCCTTCCTCTGAAGGATGGAGACAGACTTCTCAAGATTTTGATCCTGTCCAGGGGAAAAAAAAATTTTTTTCCTGGATGTGACCACTTAGGAAGGAATGGATGAAGAAAGAGTGAAAGGCAGAAAAGACAGAGGGTGTGAGAAAGGGAGACCTCCAGGAGCCACGGGAGCCACACCCATAAAGAGGCCGGAGGGCAAGGGAAACTGAAACACTGTAGAAAAAAACATTGTAGAGGTTTGTTAAAAGACATCCCCTGGGGTTGGGGATTTAGCTCAGTGGTAGAGCGCTTGCCTAGCAAGCACAAGGCCCTGGGTTCGGTCCTCAGCTCCGGAAAAAAAAAAAAACAAAAAACAAAACAAAAAAAAAAAAAAAAAAAAAAAGACATCCCCTGGAGCTACCGATGATGTCCCGGCCTCATAAGCATGAAGACCTGAGTTCAATCCCCAGGACCAACAGGAAGAAGAAAGAAAAGAAAACTGAAAAGAGCCCCCAAAACAAGATCCCTGGTGCTTGGCTGGGTGAGCTGCAGCTTAGCAAGAGATTCTGCCTCAAAATTCAAGGTAGAGGGGCTGGGCAGATGGCTCAGCGGTAAAGAGCACCGGTTACTCTCGAAGAGGACCCTGTTTAGTCCCCCAGATGGTAGCTTACAAACACCTGTAAGTCCAGTTCTGGGGATGCAGTGTCCTGTTCTGACTTTTGTGGACACGCATGTAGGATCCATGTGGTACACATATATGTGGGCAAAGCATTCACACGCAAAACATGTAAAGCCAAAACAGAACAAAACACCAGAAGCAGCAGCAGCAGCAGCAGCTGACCATCTCCTTAGCAGCTGCTATGGTAGCTCACCACTGTCTGTGACTCCAGTTGCAGGGGTTCTGGTGTCCCTTTCTAGCCTCAGTGGGCATGAGGTAGGCCTGTGCCACGCAGATATAAATGCAGGCAAACACTTGTATAACATGAAATAAAATAAATGTTGTTGTTTGAAAGACAGGGTCTGTCTATGTCGCCCTGGCTGTCTTGGGAGGATGAATATTAAATCATCTTTTAAAATTATAAAAATAGAGAATATGCGGGCAATGGGTCAGATATCTCTACAAGGAATTTGTGTTTACGTATTTAATCAAAGTTAAAATAAAGTTAACCGTATGCCCCTCGGCCACGAGCAGAAGGCCCTGAGCTGTCATTGCGTTTCTATACATAGAGCACATATAGGGCGCAGCACACATTGGTGGAAGGCAAGATTGAAAGTCTATATTGCACTGATCTTATTCGTAATGTCTCTGAGGGATTAAACCTGGGGTGCTGTGCCTGCTAGGCAAACTCAATACTATTAGACTATATCCCCATCCCCAAAGTAGGTCTCCAAATTACTGTACATATATTTGTCCCTAGTGTCCAGTTCTTACTGTGGTATAATCCCTCAGGGAAAACGGTGTTGATCTGGTTACAAAAAAGGAGCGGGCATTTACTGTCGCCACCGACCAAGCAATTAGTACACAGTCTGGGGACATTTGTGTTTAAGAGGAAAAGGTGGTCACGGAGGTGTGCGGCTCAGTACAAGGGACTGCATTTGAGTCCTAGCACCATGTGTGAACATGTGTGTCTATGTGTGTGCACATGTGCATGGGCACATATGGAAGAGGGGTTAAAATATTAAACGTTCTAACAATGAAAGATAATCTTAACAACTCTTATGTTGAGACGTCTTTCAAAATGCACAGGAAAGCACATCATATAAAACTCAGGAAAGCCGGGCATGCTCGCCCACATTTACAACCTCAGCACTTAGGGAAGGGAGGCAGTGGGGTAGTTGTTAAGTCTGAAAACTAGCCTGGACTACACAAGGAATTCTAGGCCATCCCTGGGAGACCTTGTCCCAGGAAAAACAAATCGCCGGGCGGTGGTGGCACATGCCTTTGATCCCAGCACTTGAGAAGCAGAAGCAGGCTGATCCCTGAGTTCAAGGCCAGCCTGGTGAGTTCCAAGACAGTCAAGTACACAGAGAGAAAGCTTGTCTCAACAAACAAACAAACAAACAAACAAACAAAGCTTGCAGAAGGAAATAAGTAAATGAAATACTTTGTATAAATATAGATTCATTCATTCCGTAAATATGGAGATAGGTCAGTGGGCAAAGGAATTTGCTGCCAAGCCTGACTATTTGAGTTCACTCCCCAAGACCTACATAGTAGAAGGAAGACCTGAGTCTGGTAAAGTTGTTCTCTGACTTCTATACAAGTCTCTTACCATGTACACACACACACACACACACACACTCTCTCTCTCTCTCTCTCTCTCTCTCTCTCTCTCTCTCTCTCTAATCAAATAAGTAAACGTAAACGAAATAAATGAAGTCATAAGTAAATAGAATTAATCCTCGCTTAATTTATCCAGTTTACATCTGGCACCGTGGATGTAAAATGCTGGGAAATACGAGGTGACAATAGGAGGGTCCTTTCTTTGCAATGGATTATTTATCAAGGCTTCATTATTGATGAGCTGGTAAGTGACACCCAGCCTGCGTGCACACCATTGCTGCCGCTGTTCACTCCTCGTTTGGTTCGTTTGCTCGGCAGGCTGCTTTTGAATCTCGGTCACGGGGCAGCCAACTTGGACTGCCAAGACTTATGGAGGAGGAGTAGCCACCGACGGTGAGTCGGGGTCCCCGTGGACCAGGCACAGTGTGAGGGTGCGTTTTCCGAATGGCTAGTGGGAACTCAGTCAGAATTCAGTGTTTTCACCTCAGCCCTCCTCTCTGCTCTCTGCCATTGCTCCAGAACCTTTCTGTATTGCTTGCAGACAGTGGGAAGATTTCAGCCCAAACTTGCCAGAGACACTTAACCAAAGGAGCCAGCCTCTCTGGTGCCTATCTGAGGTGGATTTGCAATGAATGCTTTTTTGTTGTTGTTGTTGCTGTTTTACCTTGCAGCGGGCAGAGAAAGTTTCCAGAAATTTCTCCCTCTTTCATTTTAAAGTATTTCTTCAAAAGACCTTGTACTTAAGTTAGCAGTAGAGAAAACGAAGTGGGGAAGCCCAAACCAATCCTTGAGAGAAGGAGCAAGGCTGATTGCTGAGGACGGGGACGCACAGCTGAGTAGGGCAGACCCACTTGCTGAGGAGCTGAGGGAGACACTCATTCCGCAAGGCAGGAAGACAAGCGTGGGGCCCCCGCCCTCGTGACCTCCCTGTGCCTTCCTACAAAGTTGCCTGCTTTTTCTTGGGCACAGATCACTGCATCTTCTTAGAAACCGTACCGCTCCGCTTAGACTCTGAAGCAAGGCAGAGAACAGCAACCATACTCAGGTATTAATTAGCAAGCACGGAGCTAACTAAATTCAGCGATGCTGGCAGTGACTCAGCTGAGGGGGGTTTAACCTATTGCAGGTGCTTCTCCTGGGGGTAACCCTTACAAGTCACTACTGATCCCCGGAGGGGGCGACATTTTATAGCCGAGCGTGTGAACAAGACCTAGTTGTTTATGTTTTCAAGCGTTTAAGGTATGGGTTGGGGAGTGTCTGTTGCGCGGTAGAGCGTCTGGTCGGCTTGGATGTTTTTGCTTTTTGTTTCCTGTGCACGTGTGGCGTAGAGACATCCTCCTCCCCTCCCCTCCCCCGTAACTGGGGCGGGGTGTTTACACCTCTTACGCTCGCTGGGGGGGTGGGGTGAGGGGTGTATTTGCCTTTAGTCTGCCTGGGAATACTGATCCTACCCGCTGAGCACTGAGTGCAGGATCCCAGTTTCATCCCACTTTGCTTTGAATTGGAAAGCTCTTTCTGGGGTCTGCTCCTTGATTTCAAAGAACCATGCTTTCGGTAGCTCATGATCTCCTGCCGATCTTCTAATGAACCCAAAGAAGGTGAGCCACGGTGTAGCTCCGTGACACCTTTTGTGATGGACGTTGGGTTAAACTCCTCTTAGTTGGCCGCTATGTGTAGACGATTGTTGTGGTCAGTCAATGTGCATGGTGGGAGAGAATGCCCTAACTCCGAACTTCATCTCAGCGTACTGAGCACTTGCTTTTGAAGGGAGAATCCATTGCAAAAAGAACTGATACACGGTCAGTTTCTGCTCACTCTGTGCAAAGGGGAAACTTAGCAAATAGGAAGTAAAGAGGAAGTAAAAAAAAAAAAAATCACATATGTAGTACAGGCTTCCAGCGCACCAGGTCTTCTTTAGCTGTGGGAAACCAATGAGCAGCTAAACATCCTAAAGCCTACTGCTTTTGAGAATTCTTGTTATCTCATTATATTGGCACGTTCCTAAGTGTTCCTATAAGCAAACGTGTTTATTCTTGGCCTAAATAAGAGGAGATGTAGACGGGCCCTTTAATGAGGTTTCTTCCTTCCTTTCTTCTTTCCTTTCTTTTCTCTTTCTTTTCTTCCTTCTTTCTTTCCTTCTTTCATTTTTTTTAGTGTGTGTTCGACAGCTTCTCAGGCGTCCCCTGTTGAAGAGCCCAAGGACCGTAGGTGTAGGAAGAGTAACTTTTAAACTGTATTATTCATGTGTGTGTAACTGTGCGTACATGGACATGGGCACAGGCATGCCATAGCACATGTGGGGAATCCGAAGGTGGGTCCTGGGGATTGAATTCAAGACCTCAGGCCAGGCAACGAGTGCCTTATTCATGGATGACCAGTTCAAGGAATATTTTAAGCCAAGGAGCCCATTATAGTTACAATGGATTCTAGAATTTTTCCAGAAGTAATTTTTGGAGAAACTTCCGTATTCGAATGTTGTCTTGACTTCATCATCTCTCTAAGGAGTCGGGCTACTGCCATCCCTGCTACTGATGTCTGAAAGAGAGAAGTCTGTAGATTTTGTTCCAAATTGTCAGACTTCTCAGCTAGCGTTCTGGATCGTCTGGATCGATAATTCAATCCCCAGCATAAAGTGCCTGCCTGCTTGATGGCTTTCCTTAAAACGACAGCTGGGGGAGGTAGTAACGCAAGCCTTTAAGCTCAGCACCCAGGAAGCAGAGGAAGGCAGATCTGAGTTCGAGGCCAGCCTGGTCAACAGAGCGAGTTCCAGGACAGCTAGAGCTACAAAGAGAAACCCTGTCTCAAAAAAACCAAAACCCCAAAACCAATCAACCAAACAAAAAAACTGAGAGGGGAGGTTTGCCCAGTGGTTATGAGCATGGGCTGCTTTTCCGAAGGACCCAAGTTCAATCTCTAGCACCCACTGCAGGTGGCTCCCAAGACCCTGTAACTCCAGCTCCAGGGCATCCAGTACCTCTGGGCTTTGTGGGTACTTGTATTTGGGTGTACACACCCACGCACAGGTGTAAACACATAATTTAAAATAATAAAAAAAAGATTTAAAGAATGATTTTGTGCCAATGTCAGAAAGGGGAAGTTCTGAGCAGGCAACACTCTACCGTTTCTTTTCAGAATTTCGCTTTGTTTGGTGTTTTTATTTATGGTTTAGTTTACCTCCATTGTTTCCTGCCACGGAATGTTAAGAGAACTTTTTTTTTTTTTGGAGCTGGGTACTGAACCCAGGGCCTTGCGCTTGCTAGGCAAACGCTCTACCACTGAGCTAAATCCCCAACCCCCAAGAGAACTTTTTTGTAATAAAGAAAAATGCTTGGGGACTAGTAAAGTGTTCTTTAAATAGCCAGGCTTAAAGGGCTGGGCAATGTAGTTGGTGGTGTGCTCGCTAAAGGTCTGTGAGGCCTAGGGCTGAATTCCTAGCACCTAGGTGTGGTGGAGCTCAGCAAATGAAGACAGATGAGCATACTTTGAAGGTCAGTCTCAGTTACTTGCAGGATTTAAGGCCAGCCTGGTACACATGGAGATATTATATATATATATATATATATATATATATATATATATATGTGTGTGTGTGTGTGTGTGTGTGTGTGTGTGTATATGTGTGTGTGTGTATATATATGTATATATATATATCCTAGCCCTTTAAGCCCCATATATTACACACACACATATATATACATACACACATATATGCTTACATATATATGCCAGAATATATTTCATAATCTATGATTGCTTTCAGCTTCAACAACTTTACATATACTTATTTTGCTGATAGAGCTTATTTTTAAGATTGTGTGTGTGTGTGTGTGTGTGTGTGTGTGTGTGTGTGTGTGTGTGTGTGTTTAATTTAAAGACAGGAGTAGCCCAGGCTGGCCTAGATCTTGAATCCACCCCTTTCATCTGTAATCCCAAGACTGGGATCGCAGATGTGACCACCAAGCCTGACTTAAACAGTGCCTTGCAGACTTAGTGTACCACAAGATATCTGATCCCATCAAAAGGAGGATGCTGGCTGAGTGGGCCCTGGATGGGTAGATGGTGTTAGCCCAGCATATGCCTACTTTCCAATGCTTTGATCAGTTGGCAAGGGCCAAAGAGAGCCAAACTCACTCTTCAGGCTGAATGAATGGTTTACACTTTTTTTTTTTTTTTTTTTTTTTTTTTGTGGTGGTGATGGTGACGCATGCCATACCCAGTAGAAAGACCTTGAAAAGAAAAGTCTTGCGCTAAGTGTGGCAGCAAACAACTGTGGTCTCACTCCAGGGGCTGAGGCAGGAAGAGGACTGTGAACTCTGGCCCAGCCTGGCCAGGCTATGGAGGAAGAGACTGTCTCCAAAAGTAAGGGGCTGGATGGCTTCGGAGCACTTGCTGCTGTTGTAAAGGACAAGTACTATTCCTACTTTGGGCAACTCACAGCTGCCTAGAAGTCTAAGTTCAGGAGAGCTGATGTCCTCTTCTGGCCTCCACAGGGACCTCCCCATCCCCAGCTCCAACGAATAAACGATAAAACAAATTTTGTTTGTAAAGTTATAAGATGAAACAAGCACAATGGCTGGGCGAGCCTGAGGACCTGAGTTTCAGCTCAGAAGCTATGGAAGGGAAGGAGAGCGGTGACCTCAGAAGGTTGTTCTCTGTCCTCCACGTGTGCTTGATGGTGTTTGTACCTTCTGCCCACCCCTGTGTTATACACACACACAAGAAGTCCAACATTTTAAACAGTCTCCTGGGGCTGAGGTGTGGCCCAGTAACAACGTGCTTGCCTAGCATGATGGATTTAACCTTCCCTCCAAAATAAAGAACCTTGGTACCTTAGTATTGGCAGACTGAAATCAGGAACTGATAGAGATTTCTACTCCCAATGTTAATGATGAACCCAGTTCTCTAAGATGGCTGATGGTTAGTAATTTATAGACGGTAAACTTGAACCGAGCCAGTAGACTACTTGTCTGTTGGGATGGAACCCATCATGCGTGTTAGCGTTTATAGTGATTAGTGTTAAGTGCCAGTGATTGGTATAGCATATCACATTAAACTTTTAGAGAATTCTGTTTCAGTGCATTGTTGTGGACAGAGGCTGTTTTACAGATTTGTGAATGAGCATGACAAATGCTAGGACTAAAAACCTATAGGTTCTCAATAGATAGTTTTCTTTTTTTTAAAATTAGGTTCATTCATTTTGTTTCATGAATGTTTTGTGTACATGTATGTATGTGCGCCACATGGGTGCCTCATGCTAGGCAAGCGCTCTACCACTGAGTTAAATCCCCAACCAGGAGCTGCTCTTAACCGCTGAACTATCTCCTAGCCCCAGTAAAGGACTTAATCCCCACTGGTGATTCAATACCTGTCTTAAACATTAGGATGAAATGGGCATTGTAAATTTGGTCATTACTTCATCTGCTAGTGCTGAATTTCCATTAAACACGTAAAATATGCATACACTAAACACCTAAGTGATAATTCCAAGTCACCAATAATGCACCAGTGTCACATTAAGGAAATAAAAACACTTCCCCTTAGCCATTTAACCAAGAGCAAGTTCAGATTTGAATTCTCTACTGCCTGTTCCTGTGTCTCCCCTTCTAACAAAGGCTTCTGCTCTGAACTCATTGAACTGCGCCGAAGGCATCACATGGGGAAGAAATGGCACACTCTACAGAAATCTTTAACAGAGTTTTACAAGGGCTTAGGTCATCGGCTCCAGCTGTCCCTCACCTGACCCAGATAACAGTTTACAAACATCACTGTCTATCAACCAATACCCATGAATGGACATTCACTTTAGAAGATTGCTTTTTAACTTCTGTATTTGCTGCCTTTAGCAAATGATACACAAGCATTGCTGTGGGGTCGGGGGCAGGAGGAGTCCATGATTTAAGATTACAGCTATGTGCTAGCTTAGGTTGTAACAGTTATTACGTGGGAAAACACAAGGCAAATGAAGTCGGTTGTTACATTGTTCTTTTAAAGGTGGGTTAAGCAAACAGGTTAGATACACACAGTAGCAAAGCTGCCTTCGGTGACCCCAAGGTGCATTATTAACTCCGGCTGTGAGGTCCAGCCGAAGTTCCAGCTTCTTAGAATGTAAGCGATGTTTTCCTTTTAATGTATTGCCACGAACATATGCATCTCTTTCTGTGGTTGTTTATTCAACTCATGATATTCTGCAGCTTAGCAGACACTAATATATGGTGTTGGGAAGAGGAACAATTTCATGGTATTTTGCAATCATCTGATAGGTAAAATTAATTAAAACTTGACTATAGTTAATTCATTCAGTCTTAGCTATTACTTTATTCCCCAAAGGTAGAGACCTTAGTAAGTTAATGAGAGTATAATGACGTATATCTTTAACTACTTCCCCATCACCATTGCCTTTCTTACCCTAATATCCAACACAGGAAACACAGACACACACACACACACTCACACTAACATACACTTACACACACATATACACACTCACACACATACACACTCACACACAGACACTCACACTCATATAACACACACACACACACACTGCTCTTTATGCTGCTTTTACTTTTTGAGACCAGGCTTCACTATGTAGCCCATGCTGGCCCTAAATTTCTTTCTTTCTTTTTTCTTTTTTTTTTTTTTTTAAGATTTATTCATTTATTATATATAAGTACACTGTAGCTGTCTTCAGACACACCAGAAGAGGGCATCGGATCTCTTTACAGATGGTTGTGAGCCACCATGTGGTTGCTGGGAATTGAACTCAGGACCTCTGGAAGAGTAGTCAGGTGCTCTTAACCGCTGAGCCATCTCCAGCCCGGCCCTAAATTTCTTAATCTTTCTGTTTGTACCTCCCATGTGCTGGAATTATAGTTGCATACCGCCAGACTGGCTTCTTTTTATCTTTCTATGTAATGAGGTTCATGGTAGTAATTATTACATGAAAATGGGTGCAGAACCTCACGGTGATGTCACAATAATCTGAAATGGAAATAATTTTCTTGAATAGACATTATAGTCCAGACCTTATTTTTCTGTTTAGAGGGTAAATACATAAAACGTCATAATTTGGGGTTGGGGATTTAGCCCAGTGGTAGAGCGCTTGCCTAGCAAGCGCAAGGCCCTGGGTTCGGTCCCCAGCTCCGAAAAAAAGAAAAAAGAAAAAAAAAAGTCATAATTTCCTGTACTTGCCATCTCTGAATATTCTATTGGCTGGAGCTTTTTTACCTTTTGAAAAGTAAACAAAGACTAATTTTCAGTCCAGGTTGGGGTTAGAGGAAACTGTATTTCATGTGTAATTAGTGGCTATTCTTCATCTACCAGATGACAGTCAGTTGCTTGTTTGCTGATTTGTAATTGATGAATGGTTACCATGTTAAATGGGAGAATAGAACAAATGTTAGCTGGGTCTCTATTGGCAGAGAGACCAGGGCAGTAATCATTTTTCCATGAATTGAGACATATTGTTTGTTCTGCCTCTAAAGCCCAGTCTAGATATAACGTGGACTTCTTGGGTGTCACAGTTTTCCTGTTACAGTCTGCAATGAACCAACCACACAAATATGAGAGTTGTATTTTTTTCTCTCTAAATAAATATGCAGGAAATGAATTAAATAACTGAGATCAAGCCTAAATGGGATATGGACTTTTTTCATGAACCCTCAAATTCTATGTTTCTCTTCTTTTCTTCCTTTCTTTCTTCTTCTTTTTTTTTTTTTTTTTTACTTTTGTCTGACTTCGGTCAAGTTCTTTGACATAACCTTTCCTTTATTTCTTCATTCTTTCCTGTCTTTGAGAGATAGGTTCTTGCTGAGCAACCCACAGTCCTCCCATCTTGTCTGGAAGGTAAGGTCTGGTCTGATGTTGCTTCTTCTCACCGCTTGGCTGTGGGGATTCTCCCTTCTAGGAAACAGATGCTAGCCTATGCTGGAGACTTGATTCTGCTGGGATCAGGAGAGCTGTGATGAATAGTTCTGCTTGTTTAGTAGTTTTGGGGGGCGAGAACATACCTGGAGAGTGTAGGCGGATTGGGAGGGGAGGATACCTAAGACGAGGACATGAATTCCCTTGATCATCTTCGGTGACTTGTCTCAGGGATGAAGGTTCTACACAGACTGTACCAAGAGGCTACTGAAGGGGCTTTGATGTGCTAAAAGGTACTATAAGTTCAAAGGTACTGTAAGTTTTATTAATTTGATTTCAATAGTGATTTGAATTTGTACACTTTGGGGGTGGGCTGGTGCAAAAGTTCATGGAGATTGCTTTCGGTAGCTAATTTCTGGTTGGTACTGAGCGCTTTCGGTCTGTACAGCTATTGTAAGCAGAACCATGTTCCCGTTGAGGTAAATATTCATTCTGTTTGCAGATGAGGAAAGTGAAGCTTAGAAAGAAGATCAGTAATCTCCCCAAGGCCACACAGCTAGTTAGTGACAGATTTAAACAACTATTTGATTTTATAGTTATACACTTTAGAACACTGTTCTCTAATAGAACATTAAGTCGACGACTTTTTTCATAAGCGATTCTTTTTAATCATTTATTTGTTTCATGGAAAAACTGGCTTATAGTCCTTCCTGGCTTTGAATGCCCAACTCCATATCCACCCTCTTCCTCTCCCCCGCCACCCCCCAAGACAGTTCTCTGTGTAGCCCTGGCTGTCCTGGAACTTGTTTTGTAGACTGGGCTGGCCTTGAAGTCACAGAGATCAACCTGCATTTGAATGCTGGGATCAAAGGCGTGTGTCACCAGCCAAATCGATACCCTTAATGGTACCTCTTAAAGTTTCTTGGTTTCCATATAGTCCATTGAATGACTAGGCTGGATCACATGACCACACAGACCTTTTGTCTAATGCCTGCATCTTTGACACCGTTTATTCAGCCTTTGAGGGTACAGTGTTTAATTACCTTCCAAACTATAATACTAACTGAAGCAAATATGTTTACTAGGAATGTATGAGTCATCCTTAATGTGTGTTGATTGCATAGGTTATAATTGCAATCATTTACTACGTTTCTTGTATACCAGGAAATCTATTAGTGCTCTACACAGATGACTGACCGCACTAGCTCCCCACAACTTTATAAGGTGGATTTTAAAGCTCCTAGCTGGTAGTCATCCAAGGTCAAGTCTGTAAATAGTGAAGGAACTCAGAATGCAAACACCGTGCGCGTTGATAACAAAGCTCTTATATGATTAATGAAACAGTAACGAAGTTGTATTTTTTGCTTTTCTTGAGACAGTATCTCACTATGAAGCTGAGGCTAACCTCTAACTAGCCTCCCCAGTGCCAAATGCCAATCAGAAGCCAAATGCCTTTTCTACTTGTTTTAGGCCTAGGGATCGCGGCCACTGTTAATTTTAAAAGCGTTTTTTTTTCTCTCATATTGTGACAAATTATCGTTCTTTGATTTTTACTGTTTACTTCCATTCCGCTTATAATTGATGAATGGGAGATTACAGTTTTCACGTCGAGAGCCATTCTGAATCTAAACCGCCAACTGCCGCCAAATGACCGGGGCTTTGTGCCTCTGCGGAGCTCCGCGGGTGTCCTTCCGCCGCAGCCTTCCTTTCCGAGAATCCGCGCTCTTGCCAGAAAAACTATATTTCCCAGAGGCACCAGCGACAGAGAGCGCGGGCTCGGCCAACCCTTCCTTCCTTTGCCCATCCCCCCACATCGTCGCAGCGTGATGATGCAGACGCGTCGGTCGCTGAGGAGTGACGGTCTTCTGGCTCGCGACCGCGGCGGCCGCCTCAACAGCGGTAATAGGCGCAAGAGCGGCGGCGACGACGACTGCAGGGACGACGACGGCGGCGGCGGCGGCGGCGGCGGGGCGGGCGCAGCGCGCACAGGGGAGGGGTTGGCGGGCGGCGCCGGC
Organism: Rattus rattus; assembly: GCF_011064425.1. Classification (NCBI taxonomy): domain Eukaryota; kingdom Metazoa; phylum Chordata; class Mammalia; order Rodentia; family Muridae; genus Rattus; species Rattus rattus. The sequence continues at coordinate 65,709,540 of NC_046167.1, read as the reverse complement.
GGCCTGGACTGCGGCAGCGACGGCCAGGGCCGCTGAAGAGGAGCCTCCAGCAGCGGGCGGTCGAGCTAGGCCTCAGCGGTGCCCGGAGCTGCTCGCGCCGGCCTCGGCGGGAGATCTCCATAGAGACGGTGACAAACACAAACGCGGGGGTCCGCACGCGGCCGGCGGTCCTCAGCCAGCTCACGGCCTTCAGCCGCCGCCACTGCCTTCCTCGCCGCGCGAACTCTCATTTCCCGCTCGCTCCCTCGCGGTTCTCGCTGTGTCTGTGTGTCGCCTAGGGCCGGGCGGGGGAGGCCCTCAGGCCGCCGCCTCTGCCTCTCCCGCCCGGGAGCGGTAGTGGGAGGTCGCCCAGGCTCCGCCATGGCCTCAGGAGCCGGAGGCATAGGAGGGGGCGGCGGCGGCGGCAAGATCCGGACGCGTCGTTGCCACCAGGGGCCGGTGAAGCCTTACCAGCAGGGGCGACCCCAACACCAGGTACGGGACCAGCACGCCGCCAGGACTGGGCGGCTCCGGGTAGCCGCTCTGGGGGGCGGTGCGAGGCCCCGGCGCCCCACGTGGAGGGGACCAGAGGGCCTGAGGCAGGGCCGGGGTGGCGACGGGAAGTGGGTAGAGCCTGGCCAGGCCTGGCGTCGCACACGTGGGGTGCGAGCGGCCTCTCCCAGCCCTCCCGCCCAGGGGCTTTCCCCGGCGGGCGCAGGGCGGGAAAAGAAATTCCAGGCTTCTGATACTCGGGCTTCTTTTTTGGCGGGTTTTGGGGTTTTGATGGTATTACTCACGACCTCGCGAGGGAACAAGGGAAAGATGTGGCAACAGGCCTATCCGCTGGCAGGCTTTTTCTTTCTGGTGTTCCCGGGTTTAGGGTGCGTGGGGAGGTTAATCTGCCACCGGGACCCGGAGAGACTTGGGGAGGGGGCGCTGTTACCCGGATAGTGGAATAATTCCGTTTTAGCCATATTTAATCTTAAATGATAGTTCAGTCCCCTCGTCTGCCTGCTTGGCCTTTCCAGATCTGAACACACTGGTTTAGCTTCTCGTCCTTTCCTCTCTTAACTGAGTTATAGTTATGTGGCACTGAGGAGTTTTGAAAGTCCCTCGCCGCTCTTACGTCTGGTCTCTGATGCGCGATTCTTCCCTCTCCTCTCCACCCCGCTCTGTATTCTGAAGACCAGAATCAGCCATTCTCTACAGTTCACCAGAGATCAACTCTTATCTTATACACCAAATATTTTTTAATACTGGGCATTTTCTAGAAGTTTAAGGTATTTTGGACTCTCTAGGAGTGTTGGTAATCTTATAGGTTAAGCCACCTTATGCCTTCTTAGGGTGTTTATAAAAAAGTCGATTTCTGTTGTAAATGAGATATTCGGTTCAGAAAAAAATTTGAGTTTTTAAAAATTGTGAGAATTAAAATGTTAAAAATCCACTTTAACAAAGCCACTTTTACAGGGCCTCGTGTACTAAAGTAGGAAGTGTGTATTTTAAGCTTATTGAAGAAGGGCTAGTAAATAACTTGTTGCGTATTCGTAAATGTAGATTTTTCTTGTTTTATCCTGGCTAGTGCTAAAATTGAATACTTAGCGTTTTTGTTTGGTAATGTTAAATTATATCACTTTCGGGATTTTAAAAAGTAAAGCTAGGTAAAATTTTGAATAGTAAAAGCTGTGGTTTACATACTGAGAAGTTATTTGTCCTTGGTTGGAAGGAAGCCTTGGCATATTACCATTTTCCCTAGATGTGTGCAGAATGCTGAGGCGCCAGGGGTATTATTCCCAAGCAGATTTTTAAGACGAAGATTTTCCAAGCCTGGCCATTTTACTTTACCTGACACTGTACAGTGGACATTAAGACAAACATACTTTTCTCCTAAGAGTAACGAATCACCTGAATGCTTGTTAAAGGAAAATGAAAACAATTTGAGCAGAGAAATGGATGGCTTGGCTAGAGTTTAGAAAGAAGTCAATATTGTGATATTATGATAGAGTTTAGAAAGAAACAAAAGTTATGATCACAACTTATTTTAAAATGTATTTAGATAAAAAAACTAATTTGAGAGAGAAGTTGAGCCAACTAAAGCCCAATGTGTTTTAGAACTGATCCAGATTTCAGGTTGTATAGTTTTAGAGCTCAGTAGTTAAGCTGTAACTTATGTAAAATATTAGCTTCTTGCCTCAGTCATTTAAAAAGTAAATACATCTTTGACCTGGAATTAAAGATAACTTTCTTGATTTGCTGATTTAATATTGGCAGAATCAACTAAAGAAAAGTATTCGGGATTATATAAAAGAATACAGCTCAGTTTTTGTTTCTGTCTTAAAGTAACTAGTCTTACCTGGAACTTAGTGGATGTCATTGTCCTCTACTAGCAGAGCTCGTCAGCTGGTTGTTTTTTGCAGCAGCTGCTGAGTCATCTTGGGTATAGTGAGAAGCTTCATGACATGGCATGTTTCATACTAATATTTGATAAGTGTCCAGATCTCTGAGCAGAATAAAACCTTTGGTTGTGTAGTAGAAGGTTAGAAGAAGTAAGCAGTGGTGGGTGCTATTGGTGGATGCAGGACAGCAAATGTCTGGCCAAAGAGCTACTGCAGTCACACAGTACCTGTGGCTCCTGTCTCATGTTCAGCTGACTTCTGATTTCCTGTTTTGACTTCTGGTTTAGGTCTTCTGGGAAATGTCTAAACTTTAACATTTTTCTACTTTTAACTTTTCTTTTAAAAAAGCTACCTTGTTTGAAGTTGTAGAACTAGAAAGATACTGTCTTGATCAACCAAATAAAAGAAGTAACAGTTGCGTGTAGAGATAGCTGGGTATAGAGGTACATACCTGAGATCACAGCTGCTGAGAGGCTGAGGCCAGGGGACTCATAGTAACCCTCGGCCAGCCTGAACTGTAGGCTGTCTTCAAGAAGTGTAGAAGTAAGAGAGGATGCTGGATGGTTATTTTCCCCTACCCCATTAGCCAGGTACTTTTTAGCTTTTTTTTTTTTTTTTTTTTATAAAGACAGGGTCCTTCTGTGTGGCTCAGGCTGACCTTAAACCTGAGACCTTCCTGCTTAGATCTCTTGCTTACTTAACCCAGATACTTTTAAAAAACGCATAATTTTCTAGTTGGGAGTTCTTTTCTCCTGTTTGGTCTCCTTTCCTATGTCCATTGTGTGTAGCAAGGCTGCTTTTTTCCTAATAGCTACCACATACACTTGAGCTCCTGAGCAAAACTTACTTCTGGAAGAATCTGTTGCCACATCCTGGTGAGGCAGACCCATTTGCTTTTGTCCCTCCCCTCTTTTGGTGCTAAAAGATTTTCTGGCTTGGAGCAAAGGGATCTACTTTTCATCTTTACAGAAACAGGGATGGCTGATAGCCTGACCATCCTGGTTTAAATCAGTGACTACATTCAACTGTTTAAAAAGCTGGGGAAGGGAAGGAGTTCTCTTTCATCAATATTTTACATCAAGGGTTGATGAATCTTTTTTTATGAAGAAACAAAGTTCTTTTGAGGCTCCGTAGCTGCAGTTTTTTTTTTCTTTTTTTTTTTTTTTCAGAGCTGGGGACCGAACCCAGGGCCTTGCGCTTGCTAGGCAAGCGCTCTACCGCTGAGCTAAATCCCCAACCCCGAGCTGCAGTTTTTTTTAAAAAGGATTATTGGCAAATACTAAAACCATTTTTAGCTTTAAGGCCAGGTCAAAGGCTAGATTGTCCCACAGTCACCGGAGTTTGTAGAACCTGGTTTGTGATAGGATACTTTTTGTTTGTTTTGGTACTTGATTTTTTTTTTTTTTTGATCCAAATAAGTGTGTCCTGGCTAACATTTGATGGCTAAAGAGTGTTCTCAGCTTTGAAAAGAGTAGTAATATTTCTCAATATTTTACTCATTCCAGATACTAAATAATTTTACTCTTTGTATCTTAGATGCTTAGTGCTTTTGGTAGATACAGAAATAATTTTTAAAAACATTCTGATGAAATCACAATAAGTTTGAATCCCTGTTCTGCCTGAGGAGTTGATGATGAAAAATTCTGCTTAATTTTGTCATCTGTAAATGGAAGATTAAATGATATAAAACTGTCAGATGGTATAGTTAGAACTCATTTGAAGTTGTGATTAAATAGAGCCTTGACTTTAACATTTCTTTTGGTTCTTTTTTTCGGAGCTGGGGATCGAACCCAGGGCCTTGCGCTTCCTAGGCAAGCGCTCTACCACTGAGCTAAATCCCCAACCCGACTTTAACATTTCTGAGTGGTCTGTGCATTTGCTGTCTTTTAGAATTAGCATTTTGTTTTTGTTTTCTTCCTCTGGTTACTCAAGTCTTTTCCAAACTCATTCTAAACTTAAGGTCTTTGTTTATTTACCAAGTGAAAATCAAACTAAAGTGATCTAAACTATTGATGGATGGGAGATTCCTTCCTTTCCCTACCTTGTTAAACAGTTGAATGTGGTCACTGACTTAAGCAGGGAAGGATAGGTTATCAGCCATCCTGTTTTCTAAGAAGGTAGATTGATTAACTTAGACCCAAACTAGAAAACCTAGTACCAAAACTTTATTACACAATTTGACATAAGTCTACCTTTATCACAATTTTTAAAAAGACCTTGTCTTTTTCTTGAGAAGTACCAGTCACTTAAGTATGTAGGTAGAAAAGTTCTGAATTGATGAATAGAAAGTGGATGGCGGCCCCCACCCCCTTTTCACACTGGCTGGCTGGCTTGGTTGCTGGCTTGCTTAAGGTGAGAGATCCCAGCATGTTATCTTACCACTTAACACTTTTTCTTACCAGGTTTTTAATATGACAACCAAAAAAAAGCTCCATTTATGTCTCCATTTCCTGGAAAATCCTAATGATATAAGTGCCTTAGCTTGAAGTAAAATGAAGTCTTTAGTCAGATGCTTCTAAAGATAGCCATCTTATTAGGTGCGGGATATTGGGAACATTGCAATAATTCTGTATTTTCAACTTTTACATTTTTTTTTCTTTTTTTAAAAGAGTTATTTATTTTATGTAATGAGTACAGTGTTGCTATCTTCAGATACCAGAAGAGAGCATCAGATCCCATTACAGATGGTTGTGAGCCACCATGTGGTTGCTGAGAATTGAATTTAGGACCTCTGGAAGAGCAGTCCAGTCAGTGCTCTTAACCATTGAGCCATCTCTCCAAGCCCCCAAATTTTATATTTCTGATCTAGAGCTTCCTTTAATATGTCCCCAGCTATTCTGGAACTTGCTAAATAAATAGCTCAAGGTGGCCTTGTACTGGAATTCTGCCTGTGCTCAAAAAGCAAGAAGGCATATTTGCAGTCTTGATGTCAGACACAGTTTATTATCAGAAAGGGGTACAAGAACACCTTTCTCACCTATAAGTATTTCTATTTATTTGATTGTGCTTCATCTTTTTATAGTGTGGCTTGAGAAATTCTTAGTCTCAGTATTAAAATGTGAGATGAGATAGTTCTTAGCGGGGGCTAACTACTATGGACTTTTAATGGGTTGTACTTGTTACATTTTAAAGTTTTTTTTAAATTCGTTTTTCAAAAGTCTTGCTTTTACTGTTTTCATATATATGAGTCTGTGCTTGTGAACGTGTGCATGCATTTGTGTTGGTGCCTGTGAAGACCAGAAGAGTGTTAGAGCCTCTGGAGCTGGAGTTACAGGCAGTTTTGAGTACCTGACAAACTGCTGGAACTGAACCTGAGCCTTCTGAGAGCACTCACTGAGCCATCCAGGCCCTATTTTTATTTTTGAGGCAGGGTCTTCCTATAGCCTAATCTGGCTTGAACTTAACTATGTAGTCCAAGCTGGTCTTGATCTTTAGATCTTTGTACCTCAGCTCCTGAGTGCTGGGAGTGCTAGAATTAGCAAGCATATGAATGTTACCATGCCCAGGCAGTGTTTTAAGTTTTGAAGGAGGTTAAAAGAGGCTACTTGGAAGTATTTAATTCTTTAGCCAGAAAGATATTTTTAAGTGACTGGGTAAGTTTAACAGTTTATAAAATATGACAGTGTCCAAGCTTTGCAGCTTAATTTCAGATTATCAAAATTAGACTTAGTATAAATGTCTTTAGAATACTTAATTTCTTCCCATATGAAATAACCCAGCATTTATGTTTCAGTGAGGCAGCTTTAAAAAAAAGAGACTAAAAAAAAAACCTTTGGGTGAAAAAAAAACTAGTGACTGCACAGGCACTAAGTGAGTAGGAGGACGAAGGGGCCTGCAAGAATGAGGTATTAATGTAATAAAGGGGTCTGACCAGTGGAAATCAAAACGGTGGAATATTTTGGAAGAGTAAGGCCTGGTAGACAAAATCTGGTGCTAGAATTAGTTTTTATCATGGTCAGTGAGCCAGTGAAGTTAACTTATGAAAGATTGTAGAATCGAATGCTATTTAATAAGGATAATGTGAAACGAGTTGAGTGAACCTAAGTAGAATGGAGTAGAGAAACAAGATAAAGACCTGGAGAAGAGACTTGTGTGTGAAGAAGCAGGGCTGAGTGAGGAGTCGGCTAAATTGGGAAGTTGCCTTCTGGTGAAAAGAAAGTGAATATAGAATAAATGGTTTCCCTCCACCCCCAGAGTCTCTTGTGATCTAAGGTTGAGTAGAATATGAAATACTGTGTTCCCCACTGCTGTGATTTGTATATGGGATTGGATTATTTGTAATATCTTTTACCAAGTGAAGAAACTAACCGTCAAGGCAAAAATCTAGTGGATTTATAGTTTAAGTTTGAGAATTTTCTCCTTTCATCTTCAATTTAACTTCATTATTTTTAATTACTTACTGTAGACTTTGCTTGTGCTACAGATAAAATCACAGTTATATTTTTGATGCACTGAGTTTTGCATGGGGGCATTTGCCTTTTATTTAGTTGGCTTTGTCATCAGTGTAGAGGGAGGTTCTGTTTACTCTGCTTTAAGATGGTTTTTCATGTCTGAGGGGAAGAGATATATGGAACAGTAGAAATTGTTAAAATTGATAAAGCCAGAAGCCTTAAATTCAGAAAATACTTGTGCTTTTGTTGAAACTTATGTTTCATGTATTTGGATGGTGGTTCTTTGCAATTTTAAGAGTTTTTATTTTAAAGCATTCCCACATTGTCCTCCTTTCTAGGAAAACTCCTTAGTGAAAACATGGAGAAGTTTCCTCTTTTCCTAGCTCTCTTCTTGAGGGTCTTATGAAGCTGAGGCTGGCTTCTAATTCTTGATCTTCATTCTCCATGTATGTCTATGTAACATGTGTGTTGTGTGCCCTTGGAGGCCACCTCAGGGAAGCAAGGGCGCTACGCAGAAGGGAGTGATTGCCCTAGGCTGGAAGTTTCAGTTCTGAAGAAAAACTTTCATTCTTGTTGAGTGTAGAAATTGATTTAGTTAAGTAGGAGTTACTTTGTTTGTGTTTTCTCTTTTTTGTAATTTAACATTTTTCTTTTTTAGAATTCTAAAGTGTCCTTATTCTGTAGCCTTTCCTGTCCTTCAACTGGCCCTTTCCCTTCCATCCTTATGCTAAGCTTACTGGTGAGCACCACTGTGCCCAGCTAGTAAAGCATTCTTCCATCAACTTTGATCCATTTCTATGAAGACCTGAAGAACTCTTTGGCATGGAGCCGTCTTCCTCCATAAGAATACTTTTTTCTCTTTTCTGGTTCCTTTCACCCCTCTCCCATTTCTCTCAGGTCTCAGGGAGGCCAGACTGGAATCTAGCTCCTGGTCTTTATTCTCAGCTTTTCATTAGTGGCTGACAGTTGATGTGTACATTTTTGGAATATGTCTGATTTTATTTACATACTATAGGAGGGGTTTTCCTGAAATGTATTTTTTTGGTTAGTGTGTTCTCTCTCTCTCTCTCTCTCTCTCTCTCTCTCTCTCTCTCTCTCTCTCTCTCTCCCTCTCCCTCTCCCTCTCCCTCTCCCTCTCCCTCTCCCTCTCTCTCTTCCTTTGTTTTCTGTTTTTTCAAGACAGAGTTTCTCTATGTACTCTGGCTGCCCTGAAACTTGATTTGTAGACCAACCAGACTAGCCTAGAGCTCACAGAGATCTGCTTGCCTCTGCCACTCAACTGGTGGGACTAAAGGTGTGCTCTGCCTCAGCTGACACTGCCACAACCACTGCCCGGCTCTGAAATGTATCTTAATTTCCTGTCATACACATCTGATTTCCTAATACCTTCAAATAGAGTGGCTATCTAACTTGATCATGTATCAATCTCTTGGGAGGAGGAGGAGGGCTTAAACCAGCTAACGTTCATAACGTTCATGCTTTAGCATTATGGAGGACTTAAGGTTTTTGCTCATCCTGTAGCTAATGGCTGTAGTTAGAACATGTTAGACCAGAGTTCATGTTTCTTCTTTTTTTTTTAAAGATTTATTTATTTATTTAAAGTACACTGTGGCTGTCTTCAAACACACCAGAAGAGGGCATCAGATCTCATTATAGGTGGTTGTGAGCCACAATGTGATTGCTGGGATTTGAACTCAGGACCTCTGGAAGAACAGTCAGTGCTCTTAACCGCTGACCCTTCTCTCTAGCCCCATTTTTTCTTTATGATTTGCAGTCATTCAACCTAAGAGTTATGTTTGGTTGCTGAAATATAAGGATGTATATTTTAATGGCCTCAGGTCAGTTGGTGTCTCACCCTTCTATTCTTTGAGGTGTCATTCATTGTGAGTCCTGTTGTGCTAAGGCTAGATAAGCTGGCAAATGTCTCTCAGTCTCTGTCTCTCTCGACTCTCTCTCTCTCTCTCTCTCTCTCTCTCTCTCTCTCTCTTCTTCCTGTCTCTCTTTTTTTTTTTTTTTTTGGTTCTTTTTTTTTTGGAGCTGGGGACCCGAACCCAGGGCCTTATGCCTTCCTAGGTAAGCGCTCTACCACTGAGCTAAATCCCCAGCCCCTTGTGTATTGTTTTTTGTGGCAGAGTTTCCTATGTGGAGCCCTGACTGTCCTAGAGCTGACTAGGCTGGCCTTAAACTCACAGAGATCCACCTGCCTCTGCCTCAGAACTGCTGGGATTAAAGGTGTGCACTATTACTGCCTGACTGGCTTTCAGTTTTGTTTTCTGATCTTCCAGGTATTAAGTGGTGCTTCCAGGTATTATGTGACAGGCAAAAATGCCATTTCTAAGAACAGTATAGTTTATTTTGTAAGTACTTTTAAGTCTTTTGCAATAGGAGGAGGGTGATAGCTGTTACTCTGTCTGCTTTATAAACATTAGGCTCATGTCCATAGTCATTTCTATCTAAAGTAATTAATACTGTGTATTGAGATATACAAAAAGGGAAAAATGAATTTGTGTTCTTTAGAATGAAATTCTAGAACCATTGGCTTTAATATGTTTGATAGTTTACCATATAGATTTATATTTTTGTTTGGAGAAGATAGAAGAAGAATTTTGTTAAACTTATTGTTATTTATACCTTTCCCAATAAAGCAATTCCCTTTAGTAGTCAAGAATCTGTTTCAGAAAGATCTTCCATTTTTTTCTCTTGAGAGAAATTTTAAAGCCTTAATTGTTTTGGACTTGTTTCCAAAGTAGAGTTACCTATTACTCCTTGACTTTAATTTCTTTTTTAATCTGCTAAGCTTCCTTTTCCTTTCTTGATTCTCTGAAGCCTAATTAATGCTGTTTCATGAGTGAAATTTATGCCTGAAATTGAGTACCATATCCCAGCTTGTTTGTGCTAGCTCTTTCCCTTATCAGTAGAATTAGCACATTTCTGTGATACTTTAAGAAGGACTTTCATGTTATTTCATTTGATATTTATCATTGTTCCAATGGGCAATAGTAGGCGGGATGTTCTTAGAGTAAATAAGGAGACTCTGGTATTCAAGTTCTGCCATAGGTTCCAGGATGCCACGGCTCATGTTAGTACTCTGTTCTGAGTACACACAGACATGCTTGGGTTTTAGGATGCTCCTTAGTGGCATTGCATTGTCTTGTCTTCATCCATGCCTATTTTGTTTGCTTGTTTGTTTGTTTTTTGAATGGAACTGTGAGATTGGACTATGTTCCTGTCTCTTCATTCATAAAGTGCCTTATTCTTACTACGTAAGATGATTCTGAGTATTCAGTTGACGATTACTTAGAAGAGTGCCCAGATTCTCACTACAGTGGCAGTGAATGTCAGCTGCAGCATTATACCAAATTGTTTTTTCCTTTAGTTTTGACATGATAAAGCTAATCTTCAGATTTTTTTTTTTCTTTTTTTTTTCGGAGCTGGGGACCGAACCCAGGGCCTTGCACTTCCTAGGCAAGCGCTCTACCACTGAGCTAAATCCCCAACCCCTAATCTTCAGATTTTTAAGGGGAAGACTTTATAAGATTTTATCACTAAATGAAGCCTTAGATTATTTTTTGAGTTTGATTATATGTTGGATTAGTTATCTTTCCTATTTTATGGGGGATTTCTCTTAGTTTTCTTGGCTTAATTATTTTTTTTTTTTAACTTTTATAATGCTGAAGAATCTAAACCCAAGGCTTCAAGCTTGAGAAGCAGGCAGTCCACCAGCTGTACTACCATATTTGTAGTTCTTTTGTCTTCCTTAAAGAATGTGACACGGGGTTGGGGATTTAGCTCAGTACCCTGGGTTCAGTCCCCAGCTCCGGAAAAAAAAAAAAAAAAAAGAATGTGACACAAAATAATTATTGAAATGGTTTATAGTGTGTCTTTAATGTACTGTCTATTGCCAAATCTAGATCTTGGTTAGTTGATGATTCATTAAAAACAGTGTAATGTCAAACTGAATCTTGGTAAATTTTGTTAGAAACACTTGTGTTTTCTTGGTGTGACTTTCTTTAAGTACTTACAAAGATAAATTTTCTAAAATGGTCTTATGTATGTTTTCTCCAACAGGGCATTCTTAGCAGGGTTACAGAATCTGTTAAGAATATTGTACCAGGGTGGCTACAAAGATACTTCAACAAGAGTGAAAATGCCTGTAACTGTTCAGTAAATGCAGATGAAGTTCCACGTTGGCCGGAAAATAGAGAAGATGAGCGTGAGATTTATGTCGATGAGAACACAAACACTGATGATGGGAGAATCACCCCTGAGCCCACAGGCAGTAACACAGAAGGTAAATAGTGTGGGTTACAAAGCATAGATCTTTTTTCTAGTTTAAATATCTTTATATTACCTGAGTATGCATACCCTAACTGAGTGGTATGCAGATCCTGTATGGAACATAGGGAATCAGGTTCACACTGAGCATGTTACTTAGTAGTCTTTTAAAATAGTATTTTGTGTGTATATGCACATGGGCTAGCATGCCACAGTGTTATGTGTGGATATCAAAGGACAACTGTGTGGTAGAGTCAGTCCTCTTTTTCTCCTTTTACATGAGTTCCCAGGCATTGAACTCAGGACATTAGGCTTGCAGTCCCCTTTATCTGCTGTGGTTTTTCACAGATGGAGTTACAATGTTTTTTGAATGAATAAATGACATAGATGTGTGACTTGTTAGTGTTGATGTAGTTAGTAATGTATATTCCTATCTAGTTGGCCTGTAAGGATAAATAGTAAAGTGGGCTTGAAAGAATGGTTACTTAAGCAGAGCCAAGTGAATTTCTTGAGTTTAAAGAGAATTCTGTCTTAACCCTCCCCTCCACCTCCACCACCCCTAAAACCACACACCATAGGATTGCCCATAGACTAGGCTACTGTGGTGGGGGCATTTTCCTATTTAAGGTTCCCTTTTCTCAGATGACTCCATCTTGGGTCAGGTTGACATACCAGAGCACTGTAGAAGTACTCAGTTTCACATAGTCTGAAATTTTGCTGTCTTTTATTAGGATAACTTGAATTTAGATACGTCTACCTTTCATGTTACCAGCAACACCATTGAGGCTTTATTTAATTTGGTAGATCTCTAAGGAGATTGCTTCCATTGCACTTTGTTTCCTGGCCGTCTAAACAGGCTTTCTGTTTTTTGATAAGAAATTTCTGGTGAGCACTAGTAGTAGAAGCGCCATTACCAGGTTGATGATCTTACTTGTAAGGATTAAAAGTAACCTGTGTTTCTGATTTTATATATGTCAAATTAATGTGTGTGTGTGTTCATGAACACAGTGGAATTAATTGGAACTTATATTTTATTAAATTACTAAATTTCTTGGTAGAGTGTGACATGTGAATTGTATATCTTTGCAAATTTTAAATGCAAATTATTGGGTAAAAACTAGAAGATGTTACAGTGTAGTTAATATTTCCTCTAAATGTTGGTAAGATTTCATACATAGTAGTCCAATAAGGAAATGTCTATGTGTCCACTGAGATAAGGTTTCAGGCCACTATGATAAGGATAGAACCTAGGCCTTTGCAGATCTAGGCAAGCACTAACATTGAGCCGGATCTCTAGCCATTTAGAAGCAAGTAGACAGCTTTCTGATTCCTATTTCAAACCTCAGCCTCATTGTTTCCTCTCCTTCACTTCTTAGATTTGATCTTGCTCCTATCTTAATCCTGTCAGTCCAAGATAGTTCTTAAAATCCTTCCTGCTCTTACTCAAGGCGTTTATTATTTGATTCTGCAGTCAGTGTGTGTGGAGTCAAGTACCACTGATAACTTTTTTACAAAGGTGAATATAGGCCTTACTAGATAGAGCCAAAAATCTGTTTGCATTTATTAATGTGAAATATTTAAATGTAAGGTGTTTTCAAAATAATCTTAAAAATATTGCTGTTCAGTTAGTGTCGAAATGTAGGAAGCTAAAAGTAGCTTACATGTGGCAGTCCTGAATGTGTACTAAATTTGAAGTTTTGCAAATTTATTAATAGTAAAAACAGAGCTCGAGAGTATTGAACATTCAAGTAGCTCAGCAACAACAGAATCGTGGCCATTTCAAGTTTGTTCTTACAGCATTCTATCCACGTACCTCCTTGTGTTGACTTGTGTATGTGTTGTATGAGTGTGTACTAAATGCATGAGCAGATGAGAGGTCAGTGTGTGTCTTTAAATTGCTCTTTACCATTTTTAAAAAAGAGATTAGATTGGTTGGTTGGTTAGCAAACCCTAGGAATAGATCCCCTTTGTCTCTTGTCTCCCCAGTGGGGTTACACTTCACTCAGCTTTTTATATGGGTACTAGGGATCCGGATTCAGATTTTCATGTTTGCACTGTGAGCCATCTACCTAACCTTGGCTCTTAGTGTTGGTAAGATTTAACCCACTGGGTTAGTAAAATAGACCAAAAACAAAAACCTCAATAATGTACATGTCTGTGAGAATTCAGGCCACTAAGAGCCCCAGAGTGGCATATATAGTAAAGGAGTCAGCAGTGAATTATACTTCTGGGCAGCTGTCTGATTTTTTTTTTTTTTTTACTGTCATGATTTACAGTCATTTTAGAAATATCATTGATGACCGATGTGAATTTGTAAGTCATAGGGTTATCCATCCTGTAACTTTGGTGTGGAAGGGAAAGAGCCATTTTAAGCAGCAAGAATGACTTAGGCTAGATGTAGATCTGCTCACGCTCTAATGGTCCTGTTGCCTTTACCTACAGGACACGGCTCTGGACTCAGCCACCAGGAAAGCCGGAGCACAAACAAAACAGTTATGAGCAGTTCAACTTCTACGAGCTGTGTTCATATGCACATTATTTTATTGCCTTTATGTGCACACATGCCAGTCCACAGGTGGAGGAAAACTGTTAGAAATCAGTCCCCTCCTTCCACCATTGTGTCCTGGGGATTAAACTCAGGTTTGTCAGGCACATTAGACAAGTGCCTTAATCCACTGAGCCATCTCATCTGCCCTGAATGTGTCTTAGGGTGCAAATACTCTATTTTAACTCATTCTAACAGTGCTTTTTACCCATCCCATTCTCTAATCCTTGCTTCAGTGTGGACTGTGGCATGTGTGCACACATAAATGCAATAAGATAGCGTGCATATGAATACAGATTGTAGAGAAGTTGAAATATAACTGTTGGGTTGGTTTTGGCTTTCTTGATTGCTGAATCCAGAGCCTTATGCATGTTAGACAAGTGTTCTATCGCTAAGCTATATCCCATCCTGTTTAATTTTTAGATATTATTTTGGTTTTGGTTTTTTGAGACAGGGTTTTTCTGTAGCCCTTGTCTTTACTTTGTAGACCAGGCTGGCCTTGAACTCAGAGATCTGCCTGTCTCTGCCTCCTGAGTGCTGGGACTAAAAGTTGTGCCTGTACATCTGGCTTTTTAGTTACTTTTTGTTGTGCTGGATGTTGCTTATGCCAGACAAGGTTTTGTGATACTTAAGTGTCAATACAAGTAGCTTTCTAAGTTTTAACTAATATTTTTCTTAACATGTTTTTGTAACATTGTATTTAATTCAATTTAGCTATTCTTCCAGATTGTTTTTGTGTCTTTGTGATTAAACCCAAGGCTTTCCTTGCATGCTAGGGACAAGTTCTTCACAGTGAGCCCCAAAATGAGAGAGAGAGAGAGAGAGAGAGAGAGAGAGAGAGAGAGAGAGAGAGAGAGAGAGAGAGAGAGAAACATGTGAGCACAAGCTTCAAGAAAAACCTCTCCTTTTTTCCTGAGGGTTTTTTTTTTCCACTTTTAAACAATTTCATCATTGTCATGCATACCTTATTGTTTTGGAGAAAGATTGTTTGAATTGTGGTAAAGTATTCAATACATAGGAAATAATTGATCAGTTTTAAATGTGTAGTTCATTGTGTTTAAGTATACAGACTTCTTTTGCGGATACTATCTTGGACCTTTATCTTACAAAGCTGAAAGTCTCCATAGAACAAAACCTTCTCATTACCTCTCCTTTGGTACCTGGCATATTGTTCCAACTAGAATTTAAGTACTGGATCTCACATATTCCGGTTTATCTTACGGAACAAGATTGACCTTGAATTCTGAACCTCCTGAGTGTAGGAAGTTAGATGTGTGCTATACCACACAAAAGGATTGAATCCTTTTGTATGCTAGATAAGTGCTTTATCAACTGACACTCACCCCCCCCCGTTTTTCTGGTGCTGTTTTCCATAGTTCATGTGTTCCCCCCCCCCCCAAGTTCTGTACTTGTTTATATTGGTTTGGTCTTAGTTAATTCCATTCTGGTTGGAACCTTAGATAATACAGTAAGGTTGGAACCTTAAACATGATTCTATAGTTCTTGAAGATATACAGGAAGCTGGTTAGAGAGATTCTGGAAAAGATTAATAACATGAAGTTGGTAGGTAAATAATATGGGGGTGTATTCTTAAAAGCATAGTATTTAAAAATGCAGGCAAGTTCAGGAATATCTCTGTCATTACAGAGAAGAGGGGAGCTTTCTTGAAATCAGTGGGCATGAAAATGACATCTTATTTGAGAGGAAAATGAGAGTGTACTTAAGTTATTTTAGAACATAATAAGCAGTAACTAGCCTTTTAGAAAACAGTAAAGCTTAATACTTCACTCTTGTATCCTCACTGACTGCTGCATCCTAGCTAGAGTAAAGATTAGTATTAGATTGTAACAGTGGCCTCACTCAAGAAAATACAAACGTTATGAATAGATTTAGTCAGCTGGGGGAAAAATAGTTGTATTTCAGCTCTCATACAACACATTGTCCTGAGTGATAAGAAGTCTTGTCTCATTAAGGAAGTTTGTTACTTGCTTTGTGGTCCAGACTGGCATTGGAAATGCAACTGTGGTAAAGACTTACTGTGTTAATGCATTACCTTTTCTTGGTTTTATTTGTAATGTTAACTCTTCTTTTAAGAACCATCAACCACCAGTACTGCTTCAAATTATCCAGATGTATTAACAAGACCTTCTCTTCATCGGAGTCATCTGAATTTCTCCGTGTTAGAATCCCCTGCTTTGCACTGTCAGCCATCCACGTCCTCTGCATTCCCAATCGGCAGTTCTGGATTTTCCCTTGTGAAGGAGATTAAAGATTCTACCTCTCAGCATGATGATGATAACATCTCAACTACCAGTGGGTTCTCTTCAAGAGCTTCTGAGAAAGGTACTCTTGGTATCAGGTAGTAAGTTTTGTCACCAAGAATAAATCTCTCAACTCCTCCCCGCCACCCCCCAAGATCTTTGTAACCATAACTGGCCTAGAACTTGCTCTGTAGACTAAGCTGTCCTTGAACTGATAGGCATCTGCCTGCATCTGCCTTTTAAATACTATAAGGAATTAGAGACCACCCTAATTTAGGTGTTTTTTTAAATTTTTTAATTATTTATTTTTTGTTGTTTTTAGATTTATTTTTTATGTGTATGTGTTTGCCTGCAAGAGCTTTTGTACATCATAGGTGTGTCATGTGTATGTACCCAAAGAAGTCAGAGGAGGGCATGGGATTTCCTATTATTGGAATTCTAAGTAGTTGTGGATGGATGCTGGGAACTGAATCCAGCATCTCTACATGAGTGATTCTTAATTGCTGAGCCATCTTTCCAGCCCTCCTTTGGTATTATTTGTTTGTTTGCTTTTGTTTTTAAAGACAGGGTTTCTGTGTGTAGCCCTGACTGACCTAGAACTCATTCTGTAGACCAGGCTAGCCTCAAACTCACAGATCCTCCTACCTCTCCTCCCAAGCATTGGGATTAAGGGTGTGTCTCCACTGCCCATCTTTCAATTTTAGTTTTTAACTTTGGTTTTCATTTATAAATATATGATAAAAATCTGGGCCTTAGGGTCTTAAAATTGGCACTATTACGACAAATTACAAATTTTTGTTTTAGATATAGCTGTTTCAAAGAACACTTCCCTGCCACCTTTGTGGTCCCCCGAAGCAGAGCGTTCTCATTCACTCTCACAGCATACTGCCATCAGCTCCAAAAAACCAGCATTCAACTTGTCTGCCTTTGGAACACTTTCCACCGTGAGTACTGACTATAGTGGGTATGTATTATCACAGATGTTAAGTATTTTTGCATATAATTTGTCACTGTGTTTCTATGCAGTCACTTGGGAATTCTTCAATTCTTAAGACAAGTCAACTTGGAGACTCTCCTTTTTATCCTGGCAAAACAACATATGGTGGGGCAGCTGCTGCTGTAAGACAGAATAAAGTACGAAGTACACCTTACCAGGTTAGTTTGAGTAGGATTGTTGATAAACTTTCCCATAACTAGATACTGACTACTAATACCCAAGACTTGAATGAATTATACAAATCTTGAATTGTATAAATCTTACGAATTTAGAACCCTGAGGCTTTTAAAAATTTAGGATATGCGAACATTTTAATTGCAGTGAACATACTGATTATTAAATGTGTGTGTGTGTTTAGGCAGTATGACAATTTCACTTTTTAAAATTTGGTAAAAATTACACATAGGAGTTGCCTTAATTTTATCATATTTGAATTGTTATAAAGCAGTATTGTCACTACTGCTATTCAAATTATGAAGACATTTTCATCGCAATAAAACATCTTAGATATTCTTAGCATCAATGTTTATAGTCATTCCCTAGGAACCATTTGCCTGTCTGTATTTTAGGGCTTTTTCTGTAATGTTAAGTGAATTTAGTTATACAGTATGTAGCCTTTTGAATTGAGCTGATGTGATATATTTGCTGTGACTGTGACTTAGTCTTCACACTTTAATTCCTTTCTGTTGCTGATATTAAGCTGTAGTTTATTATTGAAAGGATACTGGGTTATTTTCAGTTTTAGCGTTTATTTCAACTCTCTTGGACATAGATTCAGGAGTTAATTAAGATTGTTCATCACAAAGCTAAGTGTATGACAACAAGACAGGCATTTTCTGGTGTAAGTACCACCTTGTTACCTGCACTATCACCACAGCTGCTCCACACTTGGAATTGTCAGGTTTTGTTTTAGTCATTCTAGTAGGATCACAGTGGTAATTTCAACTTAGGGTTTTCAGTGGATTGTCCTCAATAACTAATGATGTTGAAGTCTTTATGTTTTTATGTTTCAGAGTTTTTTTATTTATCTTGTTTTAGTTATTTACTTGTTTGTTTCCAGACAGGGTTTCTCTGTGTAACAGCCCTGGCTGTCCTGGATTTGCTTTGTAGACCAGGCTGGCCTTGAACTTAAATAGATCTGCCTGTCTCTGCCTCCTGAGTATATGATTAAAGGCATGTGGCACCACTCCTGGCCCAGAAGTTTTTTATAATTTTTTAAATTTTACAAATCTTGTTCATTAAAAAAATTGGGTTGTGTTCTTGATGAATTTTAGGGATTACTTTTTATGGTCTAGTTATATAATTTTTAATGAGATGTGTATTTTATAGGCGATTAGTTGGTATATTTTATTTTTCTTCTGTTTTGTGCTTTTGGTATCTTTTGTAAGACATCCTATATATAATTCAGTGTCACAGTAGTTTTGTAGAAATTTCATAGTTTTTTATGTTTTAATTTAGAGCTGTCATTTATGTTGGTTTTGTGTCTGGTATGAGGTGTGAATCAACATCGATCTGTTGTACATTTGAGCATTGCTGTACCAGTTGTTGCACACCCCTCCATTGTGTTCAGTTGTACAGAGTCAGTTTCACACATTGTTCTTTTCTGCTTACCTTCAATATCTTTCTTTATTCTGGTACTTTGTTTTGAGCGCTCTGTTGGTGTAGTTCTTGGAATTTCATAAAAATGGAGAACATGTTGATTTTTGCAATGGCTATTGGGATTTTAATGGTGATTACAAGATAAAATGGAGGAAAATTTATATGACAAATTAAGTTTTCTAATCCAAGAAGATGGTGTATCTTTCCATTTATTTAGGAGCTTTTAAGCTTTTTTTCATTATTGTTTTGTAGTATATAATATGTGGACCTTGAATTAGTATTTCCTGTGGCTTGATATTGGTCAAGAATAGATTGAATTATTTGTTCGGTATACCTAATTCATTTGAAATACGTCCCAACCAAGAAACATGTTTAATTCTATCAAACATGTAAGAAAGAAATGAATTCCACAGTTTCATACAGTACAAGAGGAGGGAACTTTTCACAACATACTTATGAAAAGAGCAGAGATATTTCAAGAAAGCTCCAGGCTAACATTTCTCATTAATAGTAGGCATCTTTTGACCAGAGATATATTTGTAAGTTAGTTCAAATCCTATCTCATGATGGTCAAGTGGAGTTTGTCTTAGGAATGCAACATTTGCCTAGTATTTGGAAATGAATGTAATCTGTCTTTTTCAGAAGAGATAGAAAAAAACATATGAAACATTTGACAAAAATCCTTCATCTTTGATAAGAATTTTCATCTACTAGATAACCTCACCCAATACTGAACATCTGTGTAATCTGTGTAAATCCTCAGACAGTATCTGGCTTTTTGATGAAAGGCTGAATGCTGTCCCTCTGAGATTAGGAAAATAATATGATTACCTCACTGCTATCCCTCCTTAAAATCAGGCTGCAGTTTCTTCTAGTCAGTTCAGGAGGTGTAAAAATATACCAAGCCTAAATATTGGAAAAGAAGAACAACAGTATTTTCAGTCAGGATAGTGTGCTTACATTCCTTTCTAAGAGCTGCCATAACTAAGCTTATCAAGGATATAAGCTAGAAGGCTGGTATGTGAACTCACTCGTGTATATTAGCAGAGTTAAAAATTGAACAACTCTTTTTTTTTTTTTTTTTTTGTTCTTTTTTTCGAGCTGGGGACCGAACCCAGGGCCTTTGCGCTTCCTAGGTAAGCGCCTACCACTGAGCTAAATCCCAGCCCCTGAACAACTCTTAAAGAAGTATCATTTGGTGGTTTGAGGTAGTATTTTTCGAGGAAGGAGCTATTGTGAACTATGTTTTTTTTCTTGATTTTTTTTTTTTTTTCGGAGCTGGGGACCGAACCCAGGGCCTTGCGCTTCCTAGGCAAGGGCTCTACCACTGAGCTAAATCCCCAACCCCATGAACTATGTTTTTTTTTAACAGATAAAGATTGTTCAGACTGTTTATAATTAACAAATGGCACAAAATACTTAAGTGTTAATCTTGAGATAGTATTGCTGGACTGTTTCTGACTTGTCAGCTTCTGAATAATGACACAGAAACTTATATTTATCAATGAAAGTTTAGGTCTTAGCTTAGGCTGTTTCCCAACTTGCTTAATTAGCCCAGTTTATTTTAATCCACATTGTGCCACATGGCCTGCCACTCTCATTCAGTCCCAGCACCTGTTCTTTATACCTACACTGGCAAAAATTCCTGCTGGCCTCTGAATTCTTCTGCCAGAGTTCCTATCTCTGCCTGAAAGTCCTGCCTTTCCTTACCTGCCTATCTATAGGCTGTTTAGCTCTTTATTGAAGCCAATCATAGAGTGCCTTAAGCAGGAAGGAAGGACAGAGGTACACCATCACACAGTGCACAAAAGATTGCCCCAACAGGGTAGGCTGTGTTCAAGGTTTTTGTGCTGACTGCTATAGAACATGAAAGAAATTCCTGTATAAATTTTACTTATTCGTAAATTGGTGTGACTTTTTTATTTTATGATAACACTTTATATTTTAAAGACAGGAGATGCTATATGGAAGCTTTTGGATTGGGCAAATGTAGAGAAAACATTAAAATGAGTATATTTGAAGGTTTGGTTTTGTTTTATTTTAGGCTGTAATTTGGTTTCCTTATTGACTAAAAAATATCTATTAATCTATTTCTGAGTGTGTATAAGAGTTTTGTTGGTTTGTTTAAAACTGGGCTTCACTATAACAGTTCTAGCTATCCTGGAACTCGCTCTGTAGATTAGGCTGGCCTTGAACTCATGGCCTCCGGAGTGCTAGGATTAAAAGCACATGCCAACACCTCCTGACCGAGAGCTGTTCTGTTAAAGTAGAAAGGTTAATGTTGGAGTTTATACAGGTGGCTTATTCTAAAGGGGAAGCTGGATTATATTATGTTTGATAAACTTTTTAGTTAAAAGTTGAGCTTATTAGAGAGCATGTTACACATTTAGGTGATACAAATCTGTAAGCAATTCATAAAATAGTCTTTTCCTGCTGTCATTTTTTTCTTATTGAGGATATTGAACAATTTTTAGTGCCAGATTATGCTTATCTGGTGTATCCTTACCTGGTGGGTATTTGTATTTGAAAGTTTCCTTGGTTTTGTTTCCACAATCATTAATACACACCAGGTTCTTAAGACTTATATACAGTATCACAGCTCTTTGGAAAATTGGTTGTTGTATTTGACATAATTGAAAAACACTAAAGCAGGGGCTGGGATTTAGCTCAGTGGTAGAGCGCTTGCCTAGGGAAGCGCAAGGCCCTGGGTTCGGTCCCCAGCTCCGAAAAAAGAACCAAAAAAAAAAAAAAAAAAAAAAAAAAAAATGAAGGTGGGGAAAAATTAGGCTATATTTTTGAGATATTAGTCATAATGCTAGCTATATCAGGTTTGTGGTGTCCATGTGGTTGGGATGCTGTAATGTATCTTTGAAAAAACGTATTTTTATTGAAATTGGTAAGATTTCTGTGTATTAAGGTCAAGGTTTTGGAGCTGGAGATGGCTCAGTGGTTAAGAGCACCAACTGCTCTTCCAGAGGTCCTGTGTTCAATTCCCAGTGACCACATGGTGGCTCATAACCATCTGTAATGAGATCTGATGCCCTCTTCTGCTGTGTCTGAAGACAGCTACAGTGTACTTATATAATAAATCTCTTTTTTTTTTTTTAAAAAGTCAAGGTTTTGTTTTCTAACCCCAATTGTGTATTTCTTCTCTTCCCTTTCCTCCCATTTGCTTCTAGCTCCCCTTAATCTCTTCCAAATCCATTGCTTTTTACTTTGCTAGCAGAGTGTGCATGCCATATGTTACTTGTATATACATAATCTAAGGGTTGACCATTTGATATTGGATGACCAATTGGTGTGCTTTTCCTTAGGAAAGACAATTTCTTCTGATCAGTGATCCTTAATTGCTTATAATTTGTCTAGATTGAAGCCTTGTGAGCCTTCCTCCTTCCATGTTAGATATTGGTGACATCCTTGTTCAGTCAGCTACATTGGTCAGATTTAATAGATGTAGCATCTCTTGACATTTCTAGGAGACACAGTCTCAGAGCAAACTCCCTTGTTCCTCTGGCTCCTACAATCTTTCTACAACTTCTTTGCAGTAGTCCCTGGAACCTGTGGTGTAGGAGTTTTGCTATAGATGTATAAGTAGGGGCTGGGCTCCCCAACTCTACTTTTTGACCAGTTATAGTTGTATTTAATGGTGTCTGTTACAAAGAGAAGTTTCCTTTATGAAAGATGTGCATATAAGTACATACACCCTTGGGTAGTTGGCTAGGTTTGCAGTATGAGGCATGATTTCCTTCTTGTTGAGTGGGCCTTAAGTCCAGTTAGAGAGCTCTTGGCTACAAAGTTCACAGTTGGGGTTGTTCCATGCTGGTAGTTGTGGTTCATTGGCATTATAGCTTGATTGATAGCTTCTCTCCTTTGGAAGCTGATCCTCAGGGAGAAAGCTTGCACATCAGATCTAAAGCTCTTTCTTCAAGAAATAATGTATTTGAAAATCTCTTTGTTGTACTAGTTATGGTAAATTAAGTCATAGTTATAAAAGTGGTTAAATTTCTATTACTTTAAAATCTTAAGTCTTTTTGATAGTTCTTTGAATTCTAATGAATTATTATTGTTATTGTTGTTGTTTATGTATACATCATGCCTGCATGTATGCCTGCAAGGCAGAAGAGGGCACCGGATCTCATTATAAATGGTTGTAAGCCACTATGTGGTTGCTGGGAATTGAACAGGAAGAGCAAACAGTGCTCTTAATCTCTGAGCCATCTCTCCAGCCCCCATGAAATATTTAATACTCAACATTACAGATGTCTTGATTTGTCAGTGTGTTTGTTTTTGTTTTTTATTGAATATCTGGTCAAGATGTTGCAAAACATTTTTATGGCTTATCCAGTTCTCATCTTGGAACACATAGATAAAATTCCTTTTTAGAACAGTGCTGTGGTGTCTTAGAAAAAAATGGCCCCCAAAGACTCATAGGGAATGGCACTATTAGGAGATTTGGCCTTGTTGGAGTAGGTGTGGCTTTACTGGAGGAAGTGAGTCACTTTTATCTACTCCTGCCTGCTGATCCAGGTATAGAGCTCTGCCCCTTCTCTAGCACGATGTCTACCACGGCAAGCAGCTGTGCTTTCTGCCAGAGACATAAGATTAAACCTCTGAAACTGTAAGCCAGCCAGCGTTGCTATGGTCATGGTGTCTTCACAGCAATACGACCCTAAAACAAGTGCATTTTGCTTGTTTTTCACTTCTGATTATTAAAGTAATTCAGTTGTCAAGAGAATTGGTTTCAGTAGTTGCATAGCCTGTGTCCTTTCAGATAAGTCCTTGGACTTACTATATGTTGCAGCAAGTAACACAGACTTTGTTTTCTAGGCTCCAGTTCGAAGACAGATGAAAGCCAAGCAGCTCAATGCACAGTCTTATGGTGTGACCAGTTCAACAGCACGGCGGATATTGCAGTCATTAGAAAAGATGTCAAGCCCTCTTGCGGTAAAAGTTTGAAATCATAATGAAATGTAATGCAGCAGAATTTGAATTTAGTGAAAAGTCTTAATTTTGTTGCTAACGTTGTTTTGTTATTGTAATGTTAACAGGATGCAAAAAGAATTCCATCTGCTGTTTCTTCTCCTCTGAATTCTGTACGTTAACTTTAAATCTTACATGATATGATAGTTGTTTTTCAGTATCCTACATATTTTAACACTTTCTCTTTTTTTCAGCCCCTTGATAGGAGTGGGATAGATAGCACAGTTTTTCAGGCAAAAAAGGAAAAGGTAAGCTATGTAAAATGTCAGAAGCTTTGTTGGGTTTACAGTTAGAAACTATATAGATTGATAGCCACTAGGGAACGTGTTTGAAGAAGGGATTGTTTCTACTTTAGACTTTGTAGCTTCTCTGGCAGCCTTGGGGTGACCAGCGTAGGGAGCACATTCAGCATTTTCTGGAGTTTTCTTCACCCTTATGTTCATGACAGTCTTTATGGCTCACTATATAGGTAAATAAAGCTAGGAGTGAAAGTGTCTCCAGTGTTTAGTCATTTGAGTACAGCACACTTGTGCACTCATTGAAATAGCTGATTTTAAAGAGTTTTCATTGTCTAGCAAGCTAAATCTTGTGCATAATAGAGCTTCAGGTTTGGTTTTTCAAGGTAGGGTTTCTCTGTGTCGCCCTGGCTCCTCGGGAACCAGCTCTGTGGACTAGGCTGGCCTTAACTCACAGAGTTCTGCCTGCCTCTTGAGTGCTGAGATGAAAGGCATGGCCTACCACTGCCTTGCCTGAGCTTCATTTTTGAAATGTATTTCATCATCTAGTCTGTGCCCCCCCCTTGGGGGAGTGTTTGAATTTCTAGGGTTACCTAGATATTTGTAGTTAGGTAAGAGGAATCTACTATGATCCACTTTCATGGTGTTAATTTAAAATGTACCTCAGACCCAGATTTAAATCATAAGAATAAAAGTTTAAGATTGTGACATAATATAAATTGTCAATAAAAATACTGCAAATGGTTGAATATAGTTTAAAAGTTTATGAGTTGCTAGAAATTAAAAAACTGGAGTACAATATTCATGTGTCATTTGTGACAGAGTTCCTCATTGGGGAAGGAGAGAGCTATAGAAACTTCACAGAAAGCTTCTTCCTGGAAACCAGCACTATTGGCGGTTGTGGCTGAGTGAATAGACTATTCATGGCATGACAGTTTATGGGCACAGTGGATGTTCTTGACTTTTTAATAATCTCACACCTATAGGAGTTTTACTATATTTCAGGTTAGCAAAACACTTGTGTACTTAGACCCAAAACCAGTTCATGTCTCAGTCTGGAAGTCTTAGTATAATGCTTTATCAGTTAGACTCAATAGTATAAGGCCTTTGGTTTTGTTTGTTTGTAAAATGACTTTGAAGAATTTGCATATGTGGTTAGGGATTAGAAAACTTTTATAGCTAGTTTTAAATTTTTAATAAATGATGTTATTTGTGTGTATTGTTCTGCATATATTGTATTTATATGTACCATGTACATGCCTGGTGTCCTTGGAGGCCAGAAGAGAGTTTCAGATCCCCAGGAACTTGAGACATAGATGATTATAAGCTGACTATTAACTATTAGGTCATTTTGTGTGTGTGTGTGTGTGTGTGTGTGTGTGAGAGAGAGAGAGAGAGAGAGAGAGAGAGAGAGAGAGAGAGAGAGAGAGAGAGATACTGATATTAACTATTTTGGAATAATTTGAGATATACCACTGTTAAATAAGATTTTTTTTTTTGATTTCTCTTTTCTTATAAGGTGGACTCTCAGTATCCCCCTGTTCAGAGACTAATGACCCCAAAGCCAGTTTCCATAGCAACAAATAGAACTGTCTATTTTAAACCATCTCTGACCCCATCTGGTGACTTAAGGAAGACTAATCAAAGGATAGATAAAAAGAACAGTGTGAGTTTGATTGTTTATTTTGTTTTCTTAAGACAGTGTCTTGCTATGTAGCTGGTCTGGAACTCAGTAGATAATTAACCTCACGTTCGTTCATATCAGTTACATTGCTTTGCCTTTCAAGTGCTGGGTTATATAGGTGGATTGACCACCATATCTGTTTGAGTGTATTTTTTATCCGTTTATTTTTTTCTTCTTGAACTAGTCTTTGAATATTGGCTGGATTGAATAAGGAAGAAAATGTAAATTAGAGGCCCACTGGTGTCATCTGGTAATTGTATGGTGTATGATGTCTGTAAACTGGTGAAGAGTTAGAATTGATATCCCTTCAGAATAGCCTTTACATTGATCAAATCCTAAATTTGTATGGGTAAATTTATTGCTTAAATAAGTTTTGTTAGGTTTACTTATCTATGAATTTTATTTGTGTGACTGATTTATAAAAAGTTTCAGATGTCATCTCATTTGACTGAAGTAATTTTATATTAACTCATCTTTAAAAAATATGTATACAGTTTTATCTGCTTCTCTAAACTGGAACCCAAAGTTTAGATACTGCTTTTGGGTTTTTCCCCCTAGACCACATAATGGTTTATTTTTTGAGATGTTTTATGTACCATAAAGTTAAGTATTTGATGCTTATTCATTAGTGGTTTTAGAACATCCATAGGCGTTGAGCCATAACTGTGTTAAGTTGTAGGACATTTTCATAATTTCCTAAAATTTTTTAATAACTGTTCTCAGGGTAGTGGTAATGATTATATACTTGTAGCAGATACGATTGTTTTTAAAGCAGGGTATTATTTCATAAAATGGTTTTATGGGACTTATTACTTGGGCTCTTTGGAGTCTTTTCAGAGTTTGCTCTAATGTATAATGCTGCTGTAGACTTATTTAGGTACACTTTTGTGGGTATGAGTTTTTATTTTTCTTAGGTCTTTGCCTAGGAGTGGAATTGCTAGGCATGTTTTTAAAGAGACCAGGCTAGTTGTCAAAATGTCTCACATTTTGGGTTACTTGTCATTTACTTTAGAGAAAGTTTTTTTAGTTTATTGTTTTACTGTTTGTGCCTACACTCTTTTCCAGTCTCATAAAAACAGCTCAGTTTCTTGAAAAACATTACATTTGGTAGACTAGTGTAGTGATTACCCAGGTACTAGCTAATATTAGTTTATTAGTCATTAATTTTTTTGTCGTATTAGGGTGTCTTTATTGAACCTTCCTATTTTCAAGAGTAAAAAATATTATTATTAATAATTAGTCAAGCCTAATTGCTTGTCAAGGCTTCCAAGGCAAGTGCTTTACCACAGAGCTACATCTCAGCTTGTAAGAAAAGTACTAGTATTTTACTAAATTTGTCTTTTTCCCCCCTCTGTTTATTTTACAAATTAGGATTCTCTGTAGTAGATAATAGAGTTCAAACCCAAGAAGAGAATCTTGGTGCTGCACAAAACTATAGATTTTATTTAGATGTTAAACAGTGACAGACATCAAGACTGTGACATGTAGTTGTCATCTGTCTTTGTCTCCATTAATCTAGAATATTTTTGAAAAGACGAGTTAGTTACTGTATAGAACGCACAGCACTAAGAGATTGTCCTGGGTGGGTCTAGATTCTGGTTATTCCTGGTTACCCACTGAAGGAGGGTTGAGCTCATCTTAGGGCTCAAGTGGAACTTATCCTGTCTTTTTTTTTTTTTTTAAAGATTTATTTATTATTTTATGTATATAATAAGTACTCTGTCACTGTCTACAGGCACACTAGAAGAGGGCATCAGATCTCATCACAGATGGTTGTGAGCCACCATGTGGTTGCTGGGAATTGAACTCAGGACCTCTGGAAGAGCTGTCAGTGCTCTTAACCACTGAGCCATCTCTCCAGCCCTCTCCTGTCTATTTTTGATCCCATTAGCATTATTGAGAATTTTTGCCTCAAGCTGTTTTTGATTGCACTGTGGTAGACTTTTAGTTCTATTGTTCTTTTTCCATCTATTGATTGGCCCTTTGCTGTAGAGAATTTTCTGTGTTTAAGTGAATCCTTAATTTTAGAGTTGCTTCTTTGATGCTTATCTTCCCCTGTTTTTGCCTTTGAATGGATTCCTGTGTCCTTTTATTATGCCCCATCAGTTTTGGGTTTTTTTTTTTTTTTTTTGGTTCTTTTTTTCGAGTTGGGGACCAACCCAGGGCCTTGCGCTTTCCTAGGTAAGCGCTCTACCACTGAGCTAAATCCCAGCCCCGGTATCTTATTTTTTATATTGCAAGGTAATTCCATTCTTGTACATTTCTGGCTCTCTGATAGTTCTGACGAGTTGGGAGTACTTTATATCTCAGATTCTGTCCTTGTAAAGTTGTC
Organism: Rattus rattus; assembly: GCF_011064425.1. Lineage (NCBI taxonomy): Eukaryota > Metazoa > Chordata > Mammalia > Rodentia > Muridae > Rattus > Rattus rattus. The sequence goes on along the minus strand of NC_046167.1, from coordinate 65,681,868 downwards.
TATCATTTAGTGCAGCAAAAAGGAAAGTTGTCCCCTAAAAGTCAGTGTGACCTTTGGACTAGTAGATGTGTGACATTTTGTATATATGCTCATATTACAGTGCACAGTGCAGTTGTGACCTTTGGTTAGCATTCAAACACAATATCTAAATTACATATACCAAGGCCATTAGAAAATCAAATTTTTAATTTCAAATAATAAAATTTATAAGTAAAAGGATGTTAAGAGAGTTTGAATCTATGGATGTAGCTTTCAGTGGTGGAAGTACTTGCCTTGCATTTGATAAGGGTGAGTTAATCACAGCACTGAAAAAAAAAACTAAGCCAGAAATGCTCACCTGTGATCTCTGCACTTGATGGGTGGAGGCAGCGGGAACTAGATCTCAAGTTCAGTCTGAGCTGTATACGGAGTTCGAGGCACTCCTCATTATACCCCACTCCCCAAATTATTATTATTATTTTTTTAAATAAAATCCTCATAATATTTTTTTCTTTCAGACTGTAGATGAAAAAAATATCTCAAGACAAAATAGAGAGCAAGAAAGGTAATGTCATCATATACTGCAAATGGATTTCTTTATATTTAATTTGTAGGGTTCATATTTACAATAGCCTTGAAGATAAAGAAAATTGAAACGTATACTTAGCGAGATGCTCAGCAGGTCAGGGTACTCTACCAAACCTGAAACCTGTGTTTAGTCCCACATAGTGGAAGGAGAGAACTGACTGCCAAGAGCTTTCCCACTAGCCTTCACAAGCTGCCCATGCTAAGATCATGTGTGCTTACATGCCCATGAATGTATGAATACATAAATAAATGCAGAAGAAATTTCAAAGTATATTTGGCTATACCCTAATTGTTTTGTTAGCTGATCTGGTGTTTGAATATTTATTTAACAGTTTCTGCAACAAAATATTGAAATTGTTCTAATTTTCTTTTTTTTGTTTGCTAGTGGCTTTTCATACCCCAATTTCAGTATTCCTGCAGCCAATGGTTTATCTTCTGGAGTAGGTGGTGGAGGTGGCAAGATGAGAAGAGAGAGAACAACACATTTTGTTGCTTCCAAACCTTCAGAGGAGGAGGTAGGCTCACATTTTATAGAACTTTGAGAGGGTGGGGGTGAAGTAAGGCCTATAGGAATGGGGCTTGAAGATTTGGAGTGAAGAGTATCGACCATTGAAACCATCCTTTCGACTATTGCTCTAATACCCAGTCCAGAGGCCTCAACTTCATGAATTGGGTAAAATAACTTTTAAAAACCCCTCCACCTTTTTATTTTATGTATTTTTGTATGTGAGATAATTCCCATCGACATTATTGGATTCTCTGGTTGCTGCCTTCGGGTTTTGCTTGTTTCTCAAGTGTACATACGATTAACACTGTGTACTCTCTCTGTGATGGTTCATGTTAAATGGAACAATGGAATTTACATTTCTCTGCTGTTTATCCTTTGTGCAGATTTACTACAATTAGTCCATTCTCTCATCAGGGTACATTTGGGCTGATCCCCAGTATGTGCTAAGGTGAATATTGATACACTTCTCCTTTGCCATGTGCAGTTTGGTCTGGAGGATATTTACCAGGAATGGGATTTTTGGACTGCAGGGTTTGACATGTCTTTAAATGTGTTGGTCTTGGCTATTCTCTTCACAACACTCCATGTGATCATAGATGGATCTTAATTTTTAAAATTTTTCCTTACTGGGGTTGGGGATTTAGCTCAGTGGTAGAGCGCTTGCCTAGGAAGCGCAAGGCCCTGGGTTTGGTCCCCAGCTCCAAAAAAAAGAAAAAAAATTTTTTTTTTTTCCTTACTAGCATTTGGTTTTGGTCCATTTCTAGTGTGATAGCTAGAAAAAAATGTCACCCGGGCTTTATTTTGCGTCTTGTTTCATGGGAAGGAGGAATCTTTTGTATGTGTTTTGTGACCATTTAGATTTGTCTTTATTATTTTCCTATTAATTAGGATGAGCTCTTGGACTGGTGAGGTAGCTCTGGGTAGAGGTGCTGCTGCCAATCTGGTGACTTTAGTTTCATCCCTTCCCATGGTGGAATAGGAGGTCTGAGTGTGCGGGTTGTTGGTTAACCGCCACATGTGTGTGTGTTTACATGTGCACACACACAAACACACACAGAAGTAGGTAAATTTGAAAAAGAATTGATCTCTAGGTATTGCTTAGATATAGAACATAGAGACTAATTGAAGATTGGTTAAATTGACTTTCTGTCTAGAGATTGCTCATTTTATTTATTTTAGCTACTTTTTGAGTTGGAATATCCCGTTTCAGTCTTGTTAAAATTGATTTCATCCAAGCTAAATCATTTTAGGCTTTCACCACCTTCTAAGATGTTCAACTTACTTGCTCCTTTAATTGGAATGTAGGGCTTTATAAACTTTTATGTGTAGGGGTGCTTTGACTCTGCGTGTTATTTCTTTGCACCACACACATGCAATGCCCATGGAGGTTTGAAGAGGGCGTTACAGTCCTTCAAATTGGAGCCATGGATAGTTGTGAACCACCATCTAAGGTTGGGAACTGACTGAACTCAGCCCCCCTGCAACAGCAGCCAGTTCTCTTAACAATGCAGCCATCTTTCCAGCCTTGGGGACTTAATACTTTGACTGACTTGTTTCCAGTTAGAATTTCTCATTATGTTTATTGTATTTTAAAGTTTAAAACTTAGATTTCATTAATAGGGATTTTTTTTCTGGTATGTGATTGTGGTCACATGTGTGGAGACCATTGGACAGCATCAGGCATTGATCTTTGTCTTCCTCCTTGTTTGATACAGGATCTCTGTTGTTTGCTGTGTTCATGCCAGGCTAGCTGGCTGGTAAACTGCTGGGAATTCTCATCTATGCCTCCCGGTTTGTTATGGAAGCAGGGGGATTACCAGATATTTGCTGCCTGTGGTTTTATGAACGCAGGTCCTCACACTGGTCAAAAGTGCTTTTTCCCACTGAATTATCTTCCTCAGCTCAGTGTTTGTTGTTTGAAGTTGAGTTTAAAATCTGTCAGTGTTTGCTTTTGTAGATTTTTGTGCAGTTTTTTCACTCTAATTTTTTCCCTTGGTCAGTTTTGCCTCTTGAGTACCAGAATGAAAACTCCAGCAGTATAACTTTGTTAGGATTATGCTAAGGGCTTTGGCTTAGTTGCTCGTCTGGGGGTTGTTTTTGCTTGTCACTGGAGTGTTGTGAAGGGACATGCTCTGCCTTTTTGAAAGAAAACTTGAGCTTTGAATGCCCTTGGTCATACAATATGTACATTTTGTACTTTGTATGGCATACTCAGTTGGTTTTTTCCCTAAAAAGTATATTAATGTGTGTGAGTACACTGTAGCTGTCTTGAGACACACCAGAAGAGGACATCAGATCCCATTACAGATGGTTGTGAGCGACCACATGGTTGTGGGAATTGAACTCAGGACCTCTGGAAGAGCAGTCAGTGCTCTTAACCACTAAGCCATCTCCCCAGCCCTTGATTTGCTTTTTTAAAAAAATGTTTTAGGTGTTCCTGTATGGAGTGTGTGTATGTGGGTTGTGCTCTTGAGACGTGTGTGGCATTGTTTCATAGTGGAGCCCTAAATGTAATACAGAGGAAGACATTTCCCCCCATTTTAAAATACCTTTTTTTCAGTTGGTGTATGTGTGTACGTGTGCGCACGCGTGCACAGTCAGTGTTTGCCATGGTGGACAACTTTTAGGAGGAAGTTTTCTTATACCACTCTGGGTTCTGGGGATAGAGCTCAGGTCGTCAGACTTCTCCAGTGTGCAGTTTTGCCTGCTCAGCCTGCTCGCCGACTCTTAATTCTTATAAGATTGGAAATTGGTGCTGAAATTAGGTTACATGGCAGTTGGTGTCACAACTGGGAATTCAAGCCTTGTTTAGGTTTTTAATTCAAGTGCTCTTGTTAATTTTGCATGGGGTCTGCTTTCTTCATATTTAAAACTTGATCATAGCTACGTCAGTTCTCTTTGAACATAGTAAAATAATTAAAGCACATGACAGATGACATTCTTACAAAACATGCTGTGTTTTAGGAAGTGGAAGTACCATTGTTACCGCAAATCTCTCTACCAATCAGCAGTTCTTCACTGCCCACCTTCAACTTTAGTTCCCCTGTGATCTCGGCTTCTTCTTCGTCACCAGTCAGCCCTTCTCAGCCATTATCAAACAAGGTATATAGAACCACTGTATAAGTGAGGTGATGTCTGTTTTTACTCCTTAATTTTTAAAACTGGTTTTCACTATAAAAATCAACTCAAACTAAGAGAAAAATGGAAAAAATATTGGGGAGTTGGTGCTGGGAATTGATTCAGGGCATTTTTCATATTGGAAAAGTTTGTCTTCCACATCCCAAGAAGTGTGAATGATGTTTTATTTTTTTAAGTGTATGAATATATACAGTGGGAGTATTCACATCTCATATAGTCTATACTAGACCAAAGTTGTTCTCCAAACAGTATTTCCAGTTCAGGAAAAAAAGTTACTAGGCAATGTTTTGCTTTAAAAAATCAAAGTGATTTTTAAATTTAAATGGAAAAAGTACTATTATTTCTTTGAGATAATCTTAAAGTCTATTTTATTGTTCATTCTTCTAAGTAGCTTTTTTGTGTGTGTGTCATTTTTCATCACTCTTTAAAAAACAGGTACAGATGACCTCTCTGGGCAGCACAGGCAATCCCGTGTTCACCTTTTCCTCTCCCATTGTGAAGTCCACGCAGGCAGACGTGCTACCTCCAGCATCTGTAAGTACCACGCAGGGATAGCTCGGGATTGATTTCAGAGCCATGGTGTATTTTTTAAAATAATTTTTAAAAAAGTCAAACCCAAGATTTCATTGGTAGTAAAATGCTTCTCTAGCATTACAGGAAATGTTTTGTATTTTCTAGTACATACTTAGATAATGTGTGCATGCATTTTCTTCTGTGTAGTTTGGGCAGTTAAAGTGAAGATATTCTGATTTCACTAGTACTTTTTCAGTTATTCCCAAAGAAGTGCATTCACTTGCACTCATTCATACTCTAGAAATTGAACATGACATACCTATCGATGTCCATGTTCAAAGTTCCCTCATAACTACCCTATAATGCTGATTAGTTTCTGTCTGTTGTAGATAAGATGGAAAGACCTTGGCAGCTACATCATGGCATTTAAAAGCTCTTTAATCATTTTTAATCCTGAACAGGATCTGTAATATATCATCCTTTATATATTGCATTTATTTATTTATTTATTTATTTATTTATTTATTTATTTATTTATTTATTTATTTATTTTGAGACAAGGTCTCACTGTGTAGCCCTTGGCTGTCTTGGAGCTCTTTATGTAGGCTAAGATAGCCTTGACCTCAAAGAGATCTACTTGCCTTTGCTTCCCAAGTACTGGGATCAGGCCACACCTGGCTTGTTTTCAGGTTTTGAATGTATGCTTGGTTTTTTGTTTTGTTGTTGATTTGTTTTTGTTATAGGTATTACGGATACAATTAATTTTCTTGGATCTCTGAAGTCCATTTCTTGTTCCCCAAGCGCTCTCATTCATATATATAATTTAGGAGGTGGGATATTAGAGTTTTGTGAGTATTTAATGTAATATTTTGAAAGAAGAAAATATATAAAGAATGAAAAATGCTGTCAAAGTGACATGCCATAATGTTAATACAGAAAAATTCATTTATTTAAGAAAGATTCTGGCTGTGTTGCTTAGGCTCACTTCAAACTGGGCTCAAGTACTTTTTTCTCCCTTAGCTTCCCTGTTTATAGTACATAAATTTTAAATCTAGAAATTATAAAATATGAAAAGCTATTTACTCGTAATTGAAATTTGCTATACTATTGATGTCATCTCAAACTAAGTTCTCTTACTTGTTTCACAATATTCTGACACCTGAGACATACCTTTTCTCATTGTAGATTGGATTTACGTTTAGTGTGCCTCTTGCAAAAACAGAACTTTCTGGCTCTAATAGTTCTTCAGAAACAATTTTAAGTAGTTCAGGTAAGTGAGAAAAATGCTTCACATTCTTTACAAAACTAACACCCTCACTGTGTGTTAGAAGTAGTACTTCAGATTCTTTGGTCATGCTTAAAAGTGCCTTAAATAGTGAGAGCTATTTTACCTGAAGTGTTTTTGTTGTTGTTGGTTTTTATTTTTATTATAGTAACAGCTTGGTTTACAGTAAGCAGGTCATATGGTGTATTTGTTCTCTTAGAATAAGGTACTAAGTTTTTGTCATTGATGTCTTATTACCACTGGGGGTTTGGCTATATTATAGTTATGGTGGATCCAATCTTTATTTTTACTGCGTACTTTCTATAGAAGCATTTTTATTTATGTATTATGCTGAATTCAACAGATTAGTGATGAATAGTTTCTGAACTGAAGAAACTTTACATCTTGAGTGAATAAAATAATCAAACCATTAAAACAGGTTTTTGGAATGGTGGTGGGTTTTGGTGTTTGGGAAGTATAAAAGCACTGAGTTTTAGGTCAAGAGTTTGGAGCAAGGAAAGGGCAGGAGCAGAATTGCGGCTGATTTACACTTGGCACATCTTTGTCATGAGGCCGGAGAAGAAGCATTAAGTCCTAAAAGCCCTTGTCTTCCATGTTGAACTGACTTAATTGACAAGGCACACTTCCCCACCCCAGTATTGGTCCTTGCTTATACTAGGTAGGTTTTATTCTGAGAGGGTTGCTTTTGTTTTTGTTTTGCAAGAGAGTCTAAACATCTCAGGCTATCCTGGAAGTGTGTAGACCAAGCTGACTTTCAGAGATTCCCGTCTCTGTCCTGAGTGCTCAGATCAAGGGTGTGCATTGCCCATTGCTTTTATATGGGAGTAAGTGAAGCAGTGGGTATGGAGTGACAGTGGTGCAGTGAGGAAGAGCATCCGTAATGTACATTGTGTATAGAATGTTGTCAGGTGGAGATTTCAGTTGAGGACTCGAGCCCTGTCTTAAAGTGTTTTGATTTTTTTCCTAAATCTAGATCCTTTTAAAAAATAAATATTATTAAATCAAAAAGAAGCTAGAAATGTCTTTGGATTTCTACTGATCTAAGCAATAAGAAACAGACCACAGAAGGGTTCTAAAAAACAGTGTGGTCTCCCTCACCTCACCCATCTGGGTGAGACAGATCTGATCATAGAACTTACTTAGCAAGCAATTCCAGTTGTAATTCTTACCATTAGTTATTGTCTTGAATGTTGTTATGGATTTAGGAAAAACTTTGAATTGCTCAATCTCGAGACTAGTTTCAACAAAAATCTCTAGACATAAATCTGCTTTGCCAGTTAGGCTTTATGAATAATTTTTGTGGACTGCACAGCATTCTGTTTCATATTTTATGTAATAAGATCTTTATTATTAATATATGTTTTTCTGTACTATAATTGAAGGATAGTTTCAATCATAGTATGGATTACTAGATGTGAAACCCTGCTATTTAAGGTCACAGTCTACTGAGTCTAGATAACTCCTGTGAGCTCAGTGCAAAATGGAGGACTCACACTCCCATTTCCAGCAGGGCTTTCTCTGCTCTGCCTGACCTTACCTGGTGAGCCAGACCCCCACAGACTGTACCTGAGGATGTCTGTCTCTGTCACATAATCTTTGGGGAACCTACAAATTCAACTTCCCCTTTCCTCTTAAACCTGCCCAGCAAGTACCTGGGATTCCTGGAATGCCTCTCAATGCAAATGAGGCACTCACCACTAGAAAAAGCTGAACAGGAAGCCACACTCATTGGCTGACAGTTGTCTTTGTTACCTTTTCTCTGTGGGAGTCTGAGGAGGAAGGTACAGTGTAAAGAGTTTCGCAGTGGCAGATCCACTGCCCTTTGTTACTTGTCCATTATTTTTGAATTGCATCAACTTTTTCAGAGTTTTAGAAACTGATCAAAAAGTTTTTTTATGATTTAAAAGTTACAGCTCAAGATAACACTGTAGTGAATAGTTCAAGCTCTAAGAAGCGAAGTGCCCCTTGTGAGGACCCTTTTACACCTGCAAAGATCCTGAGAGAAGGAAGTGTTTTAGACATTCTGAAAACGCCTGGTAAGTGAACAGCTGCTTTTTTTTTTTTTTTTTGGTTCTTTTTTTCGAGCTGGGACCGAACCCAGGGCCTTATGCGCTTCCCTAGGCAAGTGCTCTACCACTGAGCTAAATCCCAACCCCGAACAGCTGCCTTTTTTTGATAGCTTAAAATTTCTATTGTAAACTCATGTTTACAGTAATGTAAACATAAATGTTGTTACATTATGTTATACATTTAAAAAATACAAGTAAATGCATGTAGGAAGATGACTCTTGAATGCAGATATAATGTGATATAATTTCTTTTATGAGAACTATTTTAGAAGGCTTCACTTCTTTGTCGTTCAAGGATTGTATTAACAGGGAAATCTCTTTAGCACATGACTCAACGTTTACTGCCGTTGCTGTCAGCACCTTTCACTGATGAGATCATTGAACTGCCACTGCCTCACAGTTCTCTCCAGTTTGACATGCATGTGCCACTAGGCTAAGTTTGCAGAAGTGTAGCGTATATGAAGAATTATAGTGTGGTATTTGTTTATTTTTTTATTTACATCTATTTATTTTTATTTTGGTGGAGGGTCAGGGTGGGGGTCTTTCTCAGTGTAGCCCTCATCCTCCTGTAATTTGTTCTGTAACTAGGCTGACTTTGAATTCATCCTGCCTCTGCCCCCTGAGGGCTAGTATTAAAGGTTTGTGTTAGCACCACCCAGCACAATCAAAGTTTATATGTATTGAGGCATAGTATAATAATACTTGTAATTATCCTGTTAGAGTAACAGGTAACTAACTTGAAGAGGATTACTAGAAATTAAGTAAGAATACTTAATTTGAATATTTTTCAATTTGAATCAGAAGAGAATGTTCATAGTTTGAATTATAGCGAATTCTGGATGTGAAGTTGTTTATAAGCTAACCTAATAGCCCAGAAAAAATGCAGACTTACTTAGCAGATGTATTCAGTGTACAATGGGTTAAGGTTTAAAAAGTAACCCTATTGTCCTCTTTAACAAGGTTCAAAGGATTTGGTGGTTTGGGCTCAGATTTTTTCCCTTTAGAAGATAGTACACGCTGCCTACATAGGAGCTATGACTAAATTCCAAAGTACATGGACTAGAATTACCAATTAGCAGGTGGAGCCAAATGTGTAGCTTTTTTCTCACATATTTTTAGAGCTACAGTTTGTATTCATAATCTTGATATCCATCCATCCATCCATCCATCCATCCATCCATCCATCCATCCATCCATCCATCCATCCATTCTGAGACAAAGTTTCTCTTGTAACTTTGACTATCCTGGAATTCACTCATCCTGGCCTCTGCCTCCCAGTGCCGAGATAAAAAGTGTGAACCAAAAGCGTCTGCTACCACCACCACCCAGCATCATGTCCCCTTTTAGCTAAGCTTTAAATAGAAAACAGTAGGAGACTTCATTTGAATTGAATTTGGAAAACCTGACAATGGAAGGAAAAAAACATTCAGTGGCTCCCAGGGAAAAATTGCTTCTGGGATTATGCCAGCCTGATCATGGGCAGCATATGGAAGCTCATGACTTTCATTCTCTTTTAGTTTTTGAATATAGGATGGCACTGTGTTAACGTGGCTGGCCTGGAAGTTCACTGGGCCATTGTGCTAACATTGTTCACAAACAAATGATCTGCCAGTGTTGCCTCCAGAGTGCTAGGATTAAAGGAGTGCCCTACTCTGCCTGGCTGGATAATACCTTGACAACACTAGACAGACTGTATCAGTCTTTCTTTTCTTTCCTGTTGTACTAAAGGCTGGGAAAACCAGATCCCTGATGGTGTGGGTGTATGGTATGAAATGTAGCTTGTTTCAAAGAAAGACATTTCCTAGGTATTGAGTCAATTTAATGAAAGATTCTCTACTTCCATACCACAGTTCCATGTGAATATTTTTCTTAAACTATTCCTTCAGTACTTCAGCAAGAAGTACTCCAAAACTGTATTGATGAGCGATGTCACGCATCTAACTTGGGTTTCTGTCACTAAGATTTCTCCTTTGTGAGGACAGACAGTGTCTTAGTCACTTTGTTTATAGGCCTGTCTAGAGGTTTGCCGCATCTTTGTTGGGACTTAACAACTATTCAGTTTTAAAGGTTACTAATTAAAAGATGATCCTTGATCTAGGCTTAGGTGGTGTACACTGTAATTCCAGCACCTGTCCAGAGGGTTTGCCACATCTTTGTCGGGACTTATTATCAAACTATGTACTTTTAAAACTTACTAATTAAACATAATCCTTGATCTAGGCTTAGGTGGTGTACACTGTAATTCCAGCACTTAAGATTGGGGCAGGTGATGAACTCAAGTTTGACCTCAGCTAGATACTGAGACCCTATGACAAAATATCAATCCTGGATAGATGGAAGGACTTCTATGAAATGCCTGTTTTACACTGGCCTTTAGCCAGACTTCAGGTAGAAGACAACAATGGATTTTTGACTAGGCAACACTTAATGATTATAGATACTGAAGTCATGTGACATAGCTGTGGGAATACTTGGAAGAAGCAATGGATGAGGAGGAAGACTTGAGTGTACTGAGTTCATTGTTGTAGGGAGGCAGAATGACATGTGGTAGGTAGCAGTGACAGACTAGAGAAAATTGTGTATAATGTAAAGATGACCTGTTTCTATACTTATAGAACTTTTAAGTAGACTTAAATGTCATATGGACACATAATGATATGCTTGTGTAGGTAATTTAAAAAAGCTTAATCATTCTCAGATTGTATAACCTGATAGTTGTGGAAACCCTCCCCCCTCAATAATAATGAAGTAGTTAATCATTTGATTAGAATTCCACTGGCTTGGTTTAGAGGAACACTCTTCTTTTTTTTCACTGTAGGTTTCATGTCACCAAAGGTTGATTCTCCTGCTCTTCAGCCCACAACTACAAGCTCAATAGTTTATACAAGACCAGCAATAAGTACTTTTTCTTCTAGTGGGGTTGAGTTTGGAGAAAGTTTAAAAGCTGGATCATCATGGCAGTGTGACACATGTCTACTCCAGAACAAAGTCACAGACAATAAGTGTATAGCCTGTCAAGCAGCAAAACTGCCACTGAAAGAAACTGCTAAACAGACTGGAATTGGGACACCAAGCAAAAGTGACAAGCCAGCTTCTACATCAGGGACAGGTTTTGGAGATAAATTTAAACCAGCAATAGGAACTTGGGATTGTGATACCTGTTTAGTGCAAAATAAGCCTGAAGCAGTAAAATGTGTAGCCTGTGAAACACCCAAACCTGGCACTGGTGTGAAGCGAGCCCTTCCATTGACGGTGGCTTCAGAAAGTCCTGTGACTGCTTCCTCTTCTACCACCGTGACCACTGGTACACTAGGATTTGGAGATAAATTCAAAAGGCCTGTGGGATCTTGGGAGTGTCCAGTATGCTGTATTTCTAATAAGGCAGAAGACAGCAGATGTGTCTCCTGTACATCTGAGAAACCAGGTATGTTTTACAGCTATGGCTATGAAATAGTTTTACTCATTACTTTGGTAGAACATTTAACTGTGAGACGGCCTAGACAAACCCTGGTGTTTAAAATGGTTCCAGACGAGCATTTCTTATGTCTTAATTTTTTAAAAACTATCTTGGAGTTTACAGCTCTTGATTAGGTTTAGATTACTTGTTCTCACAGACTAGGTTGTAACTGACACATTCTGTGCTGCTTGTTCTGTGTGGTGTCATTAGAATCTAATAACAAGTGAAGGTACTGAAAGCTCGCAGTGGTTTAGTCTTCCTCAGACCATCTTGCTGTGTCTCCTTTGTCTATGTAGAAATGAGGGTGGTTGGTCATTTGCAGGGGGTTCTTCAAAAAGTAGGCAGTCATGCTTTAATCTAGTGCTTATTTCTGAAGATTATTGGTGTTCTCTGTAGCCATGTGCTGTCTACCAGATTGTAATTTAATTAATTTTGGTGATAAACTCTTTAACTTGGTTACAAAAATGGAATTTGGTCTGAGATTCTCTTTATTTTAGAATTATTATTAGCAGATTTATTTTTAAATTTGTTTTGGAAGTGTATAGTAATATAGATAGCAAATAACATGTTTATTGTAGGAGTTAAGACTGTAGGAGTCACATCAGCTGTGGGTCTGTAGACGTTCTGTAATGTGAGATTTACTAGCCAGATTTCTTTCCTGGGCTCTTTCTATTTCTAATTAAAATTGGCATTAAAAGAGGATCCTGATTCCAAAATATTTAACTCTTTCCATCTGGTACTGTCTCCTCACCTCAACAAAAGTATGTGGAGAAAACTAGAATTCTGAGTTGACAGATGTGAGATTTTGAATCAGGAAGTAAATTATTTAGGAGCAAAGGAATTTTATGAATTAGTATGAAAATACCACCAACTTCTGGGCACAATGCTCTGTCAGCAAACGGATGATTTGGTCAGGTTAATTTTTTTTCTTCTAGTTTTCAGATAGAGTTTATGTAAGCCTTGCTGGCATGGAACTTGATTGATAACATAGTATAGATATAATTATATTAAATTTGGCCTGGAACCAGAAGGATAGTTGGTGGTCATTTATAGGGGATTCTTTAAGAGGTAAAGAACCTGTCTCTGCCTCCAGTTCTCATTTTATTTTTGGGTGGAAAAAGTTTTTTTGGTATGTGTATGTGCATCTGTTTCTCTGTGTATGAGCATATGTTAGCCTGAAGAAGCCAGAAGAGGGTATTGGATTCCCTAGGACTAGAGTTAGAGATTGTGTTTCAAAACTAATCCAATCTGCAAGAGCAGCAAATACTTTTAACTGCTGAGCCATGTTTCTAAGCTCAAACTGTACCTAATATTTCAAGTTTATTTATACATTTATTCATTTTATGTGAGTGTTTTGTCTGTATCTATGTGTGGTATGTATGCTTGTTGCCATAACTGCTTGACATCCATGAAGGTTAGGTGAGGGCATCAGATCCCCTAGAATTAGAATTAGGAATGATTGTGAACAATGCAGCAGAATTCAAGGTAGCAGAATTTGGAAGGACAGCTTCGGAAGTTTGCGTGAGTAATATAAATGGCAGATAATGGTGACAAAGGATCAGATGGTAGAGTTGAATAATGAGGGAGGACTTAGAACTATGTACTAATGACAGATTTGAAGGTGGTAAAGTTGACATTCAGATATATATTTGAGGCTTTTGAATTCATCACAGGGACTATATCTGTACCCTTGGGGCTGGAATGCAGATTTTAGGGGATTATAGCACACAGTTTGATATTTGAAGTCATAGGAATAGATGTGAGTTGAGTGAATTGAGGAAAGCACTCCAAACTGAGAAAGAGTCAAACATCAATCTTTGACTAACTGGAATAACAACTGTGACAGAATAACCTTTGAAGGAGCTGACTAGAATAAGACCAAGACCAAGTGTTTCAGACAAAAGATTACTGGGCAGAATACTGTAAAATAGTTTTCTTGTGGACGTGATAGGGATGTTGCACTCATGAACTCTCATAGATAAGTCTGCTTGCATAAAGCCTGCACAGGACCACACAAAGCAGTCAACATTTCCAGCACAAATGAGAAAAGGGCTTACAAGGTCCCGCCCCTGTTTACTAATGGCTGCTGAGGGAGGGAGACTTAAGTTTTCTTCAGGTATGAACTCCCTATTAGGTTACTCTTGTACCATCAATCATGTACGTGTGGGTAATACTTAGATGTTTTACATACATCTATAATAACAACTATAGAAGAGGACATGAATTGTGAAAGGTGGGAGTTGTGGGAGGAGTTGGAGCAGGAGAGATGGATATGATGAAAGCACATTATACTCATAAAGTTCTCAAAAAATGAAATGAGAAGACTCAAATAGCAGAAGGATCAGACAGATTGGTTGTATGTAGAAAGGGGATGAGGAGTCTGGGGCCTCGTAGACCAGCTTCTGAATAGCAGGAAGGAAGGAAGAAATGGTCACACTGGTACATCATGGAGATGGTAACTTGTCAGATGAGTAATGGACCAACAACAGACTCCAGACACAAATTTTGTTGGCAGAATAAAAGAGAACATACTTTAAAATGCAGAGACTGCTCCTGTGACTGAGATGAGTGGAGCAGCAGTGACTGTTTAGGGAGCCCAAGAATAAATGACTCTATCTGAACTCTGCTTCATCCACCAGCCTTGCTGATTCATCCTTCCTGTGCCACTCCTCTCCACAAACCTGCTGGTTCTGCCTAAAGACTGAGTTATTACTTGAGTCCCTGTCCCCTTCATCTTCCAAGGCTAAAATTGTAGATGGGCTGTGTCCCCCCAGCCTTTATTTACATGAGTTCTCCTCAGGGATCTGAAATGTCCTCTTGTTTGTTATGTAAGCACTTGAACGACTAAGTTGTCTTCTCAGCTGCAAATTAAACATGTACTCACGCATGCACAGAGACAGAGAGAGAGACAGAGACAGAGACAGAACTTGGGAATAGTTCAGACTTAAGAATAAGCTCACCACTGAGAAAGGTTAAAGCAAGATGTTTATTTGCAATGTTAAATTAAGTCTGAGAAGTCTTTCCTATTTATAACACCATAAGGCTTATTTTCTGGCTCTGTGTGTATGTGGGTGTGTAAAAAGGTTAATGAAATTTGAAAAGTCAGTGGTATCATTAAGATGGTAATATAAATTTAAAAATTTCATCAGTTTCCCCATTGCTTTTAGGTTTGGTATCTGCCTCAAGCAGCAACCCTGTCCCTGTCTCTCTGCCTTCTGGAGGCTGTTTAGGATTGGACAAGTTTAAAAAACCAGAGGGAAGCTGGGACTGTGAAGTATGCCTAGTGCAAAATAAAGCAGACTCTACCAAGTGCATAGCTTGTGAAAGTGCAAAGCCAGGCACAAAGTCTGAGTTTAAAGGTAAGGCTGTGAAGGAACCCCTCTGGTTCCTAGTTAAAGCAAAATGTGTTTATACAGGTTTGGTTTTTAAGGTACCCATTCTCTGAATAATTATAAAATGAGACATGATCCTTGAGGATTTTTTTTTTTTTTTTTTTTGAAAAACTTATTTGCGAGTGATGGTAAAATCAAATTAGGCATTCATCATTAGGATGCCATTTATGTATCCGGATAAGGGACTTCTTTGTGTTATTCAGTTTCCAGATTTAAGTATGAACTTGACTCTTAATGACCTTATTGTAAAAGTCATCTAGTTCTTGAGCATGGCTGTGAGCAAGAGAGAGCACTTAGCAAGCACAGCGGCATAAGCCTTACTCCAGCCAGCATTTCCTTAACCCCAAAGCCCAGTTCTTTGACTGCTTTACCATCTAACCTCACATGGTCATTTATGCTAAATGGTGTTTCCCAGTTTTGATAACCCCATTTGAGTTCCTTTAACTATTGGAAAACCTAGGAAAGATGAAGTATTTTAGAAATTTTAGATCTGAAGATGAGGGAATCTCTGAACGGAATTAGCCTTCAAGATGTGAATGTGGAAGAATTTTTATACATTAAGCTTTATTTTGTAATTTATCCCAGTCTTAAGTGGCTTTTTAAACTTTATAAATAAAAAATCATGTTTATAATTTTGACCTATCACACCCACTTTGTTAGTTTATATGATGGACAGATTTTTGTTAGTCTACATGATCGATGTAATTGGTTTGTCTGAGGATGAAAGTTTATTGAAAAGCTTGGCTGACCTTTGCTTTCATTCATGGGTGAGTAATGTGGGTCTTTCTTCTCGCCATTGTCTAACAGTCCTTGTTTTGAACCAGTCTGGTGCTTCACATTCAAAAGAATTAGCAACAGAATTCTAAAGAAATTAGCAACAGAAAAACACCAAGGAATTGGTCTTAAATTACTGTAATGATGTTTATTTTTATAAATGTTGCTTCATTTCTTTAATGCTAAATATTCGTAAATGCTCCAGTCAATGCAGTCACAATATTTAAAAATTGTGATTAAGGACCACAAAGAAAATTTATCTCCTGTGTATATTGGCTCTTTTTTTTTTTTTTCTTCAATTTTTTTATCTCCACAAAGGCAGTAACATGGCATACCTTCCAAAGGTACATTATGCTTGTCCTAAGCGAACATACTGCCATTCTAGGATTCTGATTTCTTTCATTCTTGTCAGGATGTTGTATATCACCTCATCTACCCTTTCTGTTCTGTTTTTATTGTGAATTATTTTTGTCATGTTTTTGGTTTTTTATTCTCTGTTTATAGCTACTTGGATATAGTATTTTATGTGTCTGAATTTATCTTAAGATATATCTGGGAGCTGGAGAGATGGCTCAGCGGTTAAGAGCACTGACTGCTCTTCCAGAGGTCCTGAGTTCAATTCCCAGCAACCACATGGTGGTTCACAACCATCTGTAATGAGATCTGATGCCCTCTTCTGGTGTGTCTGGAGAGAGTGACAGTGTGCCCACATACCAAATTAAAAAATCTAAAAAAAAAAACAAAAAACAAAAACATGTGATTTAGATCACTAATTTTAAAAAACGTTGATGACTCTATCCCAACAGGTTTTGATTTTGATTTAGATCTCCATCTACAGGACAGGGAAGTGCCTGCTTCTCCAGTCCTCAACACATGTCCTATTCCCTTTCTTGACTTCACAGTCTGAACGGGAAAGTGGTCTATAGGTCTTTCCAGAGTTGTCCTATGAGCTGTAGCTTTCAGGGGTTAAATTTGAAATGAGGATAAGCACATTAATTTGATGTCATTTTGTGTGTTTTCTATTTTTGAAGGCTTTGGGACATCTTCATCTTTAAATCCAGCACCCTCAGCCTTCAAATTTGGTATTCCATCATCCTCTTCTGGGCTTTCTCAAACTTTTACAAGCACTGGAAATTTTAAATTTGGAGATCAGGGAGGATTCAAATTAGGCACTTCATCTGACTCTGGGTCTACAAACACCATGAATACAAACTTTAAATTTCCTAAACCAACTGGAGATTTTAAATTTGGAGTATTACCTGATTCCAAACCTGAAGAAATAAAAAACGACAGCAAGAATGATAATTTTCAGTTTGGACCTTCTTCTGGCTTAAGCAATCCAGCGTCTTCAGCTCCATTTCAGTTTGGGGTATCTACTCTCGGACAGCAGGAAAAGAAAGAGGAGCTGCCTCAGTCTTCATCTGCAGGCTTCAGTTTTGGTGCAGGTGTTGCTAACCCCTCTAGTGCTGCTATTGACACCACAGTGACCTCAGAGAACAAGAGCGGCTTCAACTTTGGAACCATAGACACTAAGAGTGTCTCAGTGACTCCTTTCACGTACAAGACAACAGAAGCAAAGAAAGAAGACGCGTCTGCTACCAAGGGTGGGTTCACATTTGGTAAAGTGGACTCTGCCTCTTTGTCATCTCCCTCAATGTTTGTGTTGGGAAGGACAGAGGAGAAACAGCAAGAACCTGTTACTTCTACTTCTCTGGTATTTGGAAAGAAAGCCGACAATGAGGAGCCAAAGTGTCAACCAGTATTTTCCTTTGGAAATTCAGAGCAAACCAAAGACGAGAGTTCCTCCAAGCCGACCTTCAGTTTCAGTGTGGCAAAACCATCTGTGAAGGAGTCTGATCAGCTGGCCAAGGCTACTTTTGCATTTGGAAATCAAACCAATACAACAACTGGTAAATAGTAAAAGACTTGTTCTCCCCCCCCCCCCATCGTATTTGATACCTTGACAAATGCAGGAAGTCAAGGAATAAGTGGCTGCCAAAAATAATGGAGACTATTTGTTTTAAAATTTTTAAGAGCTTATTCAGGCATTTCTGTTTCACTTGGTCCAAATTCCCATAATTCTGATGGGTTGCCTACAGATCTAATTTTGATTATATATATTTGATTGTATATATATTATATATTTGATTATAAGATAATTATATCTTTTCTGATTTGGACATTTTATAGAATTGATGCATGCTATCAGGGAAAATGTTTTAAGGTAAATTTTTATTTACAAATTATGGATAATGAGTCATCGAACATATAAGGAACATTGGTAGTGAATATAATTAAACACTAAGAAAACAGGAACATTTGAAACCTAAAATAGAGGTGGGGGACAACCCCATTAAAAAGAAGCTGGTTGGGGTTGGGGATTTAGCTCAGTGGTAGGCGCTTGCCTAGGAAGTGCAAGGCCTGGTTCAGTCCCAGCTCCGGGGGGAGAAGCTGGTTGATGGAATGTGGGATGAGTATTGTGTGGTCTGATTATTGTAATGAGGTTTCCCAGAGCAGTGTGAGGATGGACAGCTGCATCTGTCCAGTGCTTTTGAAATTGAATTAACTTAGATAATGGGAATGATACAGGGAAACATTAGAAAAATTACAGGAAGATTTTTCTGTATATAAATAAGACACCGAGGCTGGAGAGATGGGCTCAGCACTCATGCATACTGTTCTTTGAAGTGGACACAAGTTTGAGTCCCAACACCTATTTTAGGTGGCTCACAACTGCCTATAAGTCCAGCTCCAGGGATATTTGCTGCCTACACACATTCAAGTAAAAATTACATTAAAACAAAACAAAACACCAATTTCAAAATGAAAATGACTGAGCTGGGCATCAGTTCAGTATTAGAACATCCTCCAAGGCTTGTGCAAAGGTCTGGGTTTGATCTTCAGCACCAAACAGTACCCTATAAGTAAAATAACCTTGAACCATTTTGTAAGTAGCAAAATTTGATCAAACCTAAAAGCAAAGTGTAGCTATTTTCAGACATGCAAAATTTGTGAGTTTGACACTTTTTTATTAAATACCTTTGAATGACAAATTGGAAGCACTCAATGAAAAATCCACCTAAAATGGGAAATTCACATAACCATGAGCAGTTTTTTCATATTTGATATTTACTTATAAATTTGAAAACAACCTACCAAAAAAGAAAAAGAAAAAAGAATTAAAACTACCTATTATTTGAAATGTGGAGAAATAAAATATTGTAACCAGATTTGATCCTGAGATCTTACCACCTAGAGAAAGCAGTTGCCCATCTCATCTAGTGTGTAGCATTGGAGCTGAAACACGACAGAGTAGAAAAGGAAGTTTGATTCAGGTCGTGTAAATTCAAGAT
Source organism: Rattus rattus (assembly GCF_011064425.1). NCBI lineage: Eukaryota > Metazoa > Chordata > Mammalia > Rodentia > Muridae > Rattus > Rattus rattus. Next base: position 65,662,812 of record NC_046167.1, on the reverse strand, counting down.
AATCATAGAGATCAGAAGCTTTTCTTCATGTCAACAATCAGTAGTTGTACAGCATAAACAAGACCTGTATTCTCTAAGCTTTCTAATTTAAAATGGCTGCAGTGATGAATAAATGTAAGAGCACAGAAAACAAACTCATTCCCAGGGGAAACATTTCTTCTTTCCTCTTCATTTCAGTTCTTAGTTTCTGTGGATCTTGCCAAACTCTAAGCTGCTTATGAATTCTGTAGGGAGAAAGCAAATGCACAAGGAATGTGAGAAGAAAGGCAGGCACTAATGATGACAATGACCATGAAGGGAAATATGTACAACATTAAAAAATTTAGGGTGCCACCATGGTGACACCCTGCAGGTGACACTCTTGCAGGAGTGAGCAAGTGCTCACTGCAGACAGTGAGGTGAGATTGTTCATGTGAATGGATTGAAGTCAGGATGCTGCTACTGTAATGTGACATAAACTTCAGCACAGTCAGACACATAGAAATGTACCCAGATTCTGCTATCTGTTTTGGTTTCTGAATACAGTATCAAGTTAGATTTGGATGTGAGGCAGTGTGTATTTTACATTAAATTTCTGCATGTTAAATTTAGTCACAGAACTTTTTATTTGACTGTTAAAGGGCTTTTGTAAAGAGAAGATAAGTACTTTTGACATTTCAAAGACTTGATGAGACTATAAAAATAATTTTAATTTAGTTTTAAGCAATTTGTTCCTTCATAAGGATTTATGTTTCTTTCTCAATTATTGTTTTGCAGATCAAGGTGCAGCAAAGCCAGCTTTTAGCTTCTTGAACAGCAGTTCCTCTAGTTCAAGTGCGCCGGCCACTTCATCCAGTGCTAGCATATTTGGTAGTTCCACCTCTTCCTCCAGCCCGCCTGTGGCGGCAGCCTTTGTGTTTGGACAGGCCAGTAATCCTGTCAGCAGCTCCGCCTTCGGAAACTCTGCCGAGTCCAGTACATCTCAGCCTTTGCTCTTTCCTCAAGATGGCAAACCAGCCACCACGTCCAGCACTGCCTCAGCTGCCCCTCCATTTGTATTTGGAACAGGAGCCAGTAGTAATAGTACTGTATCTTCTGGGTTCACTTTTGGGGCTACAACCACATCAAGCTCTTCAGGTACTTTTGTGTTAGGAGGGAAAACAGGTTTTGTAGTTAAATTGGTTCTGCTGAGTTACCAGTTGCAGTGAGCCCCTAAGTCATGTAAATTTTCATGTGGAGAGAAATGTGCGTTTTACTTTCTGGCTGAATATATTTAGTTCTTAAGAGCAGTATTTTCTAATTTTACGAAGAATATATAAAATTTTCAAGTTGCCTTTTTGAAATGACAAATTTATAAACAGCCAGATAGTGATAGTGATTGTATGGGATGTGCATTACAGTGACTCATAGCAAGTCTTTGATAGACATCATTTCAGAAAAAAATTGTTGAGCCTAAGCTAGCTAGCCTGGGAATAAGATAAGACCGTGTCTGAGTACACCCACCCTCTTACTAATAAGATTGTTGGCTGCAGAGGAGGAGTACTGTGCTAAACTTTCTGCTAAACCAGTACTTTGTGCTAAACCAGTGTGTGTTTAGTAAACAGTGTCATTATTCTAATCTAATTGTAATCAAGGTAAGAGGAAAGTGGCTTGATTTGTGGATTTGAGAAGTTTCTCAGGGGTTATCTTACTGTAAACCTCAAAGTTGTTCATTTAAGTATTTCTTGGCCTCCAGGATCCTTCTTTGTATTTGGCACTGGACATTCAGCACCATCTGCCAGTCCAGCATTTGGTGCTAACCAGACTCCAACATTTGGACAAAGTCAAGGTGCCAGCCAGCCTAACCCTCCAAGCTTTGGCTCTATATCGTCTTCAACAGCATTATTTTCTGCTGGTTCTCAGCCTGTACCACCACCTACATTTGGGACAGTGTCAAGCAGCAGCCAACCTCCTGTGTTTGGACAGCAGCCTAGTCAGTCTGCATTTGGCTCTGGGACAGCCAATGCTAGTAAGTTTGTATGATATTTGATGTCTATATTTAAAATCTAGTGTCCTAATATAGTATTTTCTTCTCTGTGCTTTGAAACTACGTATATGCTTTAATTTTTTTAAAAAAATATTTATCTTATGTATTTGAGCACACTCTTGCTGTCTTCAGACACATCAGAAGAGGGCATTGGATCTCATTTCATATGGTACCATGGTGAGCCACCATGTGGTTTTTGGGAATTGAACTCAGGACCTCTGGAAGAGCAGTCAATGTTCTTAGCATCTGAGCCATCTCTCCAGCACTTGTTTTAATTTTTAACGTATTTACCTATAAACATTGCAGAGTTCCAATCAACTGTTTGATGGCATTAAGACTATATTTACAACATTTCTTACTCTGATTTAGGTACGAGTTGTGTTCAACCCCATTTCACTCTAGGCTGGTTTGGAGTGGCTTTTTTGACTTGACTTTCCTTTGGGAAGTTAGACTTTATGCTGAGTTCTCACAGCTCTTGGATAATGCTGTTAGTGTTCCTTCTGTATATCAAAGGTTGTTATGACTTTTCAAATCAACTGCTAGCACTATATTTCAATGCTGTGTTCTCTCAAATTTGACCATCTTTCTAATAGACTCATGAAAAAGATTACAAAGCAGGAGAGGCTGGGAGCTTGGCTGTGTGTACAGACAGCTGGAGGCCGTGTGTGATCCATGCTCTTTGTTCACTCTGATGGCCAGCACTGTTCTCTGTCTGTTGGATGCTAGTGTTTACTGATACCTCTAGGAAATACAGTTTTGCCTGATATTTATCTATATATAGAAGTAGGCTCTTGCTGTTATACAACCTACCTTCTTTGACTCTTAAATTTTTGTCACTGCTGCAGTGAGTCACTGAATGGGAGCCTATCCGCATGCCTGTACTTGAGTTAGTTTTGGCTGTTAGGAAATCGGTCTTATACATTACTGAGTTGAGGATACTGATCTTTGGGAGAATAAAAGTTTTTCTTTTGATCATGTCCTCTGCTGTGGAGTTACTGAATGGAAAGGTATGCCTCACATTTTAGAGGTTTTTTATTATAAACTTCTCTTGCTGGTTTACACCACATGTTGTCACTGCTGGATGACAATTCTCTTATTTGGATTCTATGCATTTTCCATTTTTGTGAATTCTTTTGTAAGTATTTGGTCCCTTAGTTTTGTTTCATTATTGACTTGTAAAGTTCATCTTCTATTGTGTTTGTATTTAGCTATGTGTACTCCAAAATTTCTCTTGTTTTGTGGAAGTTCTAACAGGCCTGAATCAGGCTCTGTAGACCTAGACTGGCCTTGAATTGTTTACTGTCTGCATCCTGAGTGGCTGGTACAAGAGGTGTACTCCTCCATGCCTGGCTAAGGTTTTAATTCTACCGATGCTTAATATGTTCAGGCCAGAGTCACTCCTAAACCGTTTGTGTCGTTAATGGGTATTTCTGCTTAATTTGTATAGGTTCGGTTTTCCAGTTTGGCAGCAGCACTACAAATTTCAACTTCACAAACAATAATCCATCAGGAGTGTTCACATTTGGTGCAAGTCCCAGCACGCCTGCAGCCGCAGCCCAGCCCTCAGGTTCGGGGGGCTTTTCATTCAGCCAGTCTCCAGCATCATTTACAGTGGGGTAAGATTATTTCATTGAAAACATACATTGGTAAAGGCGTGTATCGTTTCTGCAACAAGTTATAGCAACAGTTTTTTCCCCACTTTACTCCCATTTTGATGCTGGTCATTTTAAATAGCATGAATTCTCTATCCTGAGTATCCATCATGTCACATTGTAATGTTTTTATTTTTCACAGGTCAAATGGGAAAAATATGTTCTCTTCCTCCGGAACTTCAGTTTCTGGTCGCAAGATAAAGACTGCTGTTAGACGCAAGAAATAAAGGTCAAAAAGGTGTTATACCCAACAGTTTTATCAACAGCTGGTGCCCTGCTTTCAGATACTGGATTGTACTACATGCTGGGCTTATCTGCAGTCAGATCTGCCTAAGGACTTCTTTAGTTTTGGAATTGTCCTCTTTTTTTTTTTTTTTTTTTTCCCCTCTTTATGGAAGTCCTGTCCCCATAACCCATTCTCTTTTGAAAATAATAGTTAGACTGGTGACTGACTGATTCTTCAGCAGAAACATTTTATGATCCAGCACATTATTCACTGATTGGCATAGTCTGGCTGTACCCAGGAATAGAGCCTGCACGGTGAATGGCTTTGTATAGAACCTGTCTGCACCGCTATGTGCATTGATAAAGCGTTAATGGAGCGCATTGAAATTGTAATTATATCTGGGGAATTCTGTATAGATTAGAATCCTGTATAGACTAGAGGATGTTGAAATGAATGATTTCTATGCGGAGTTTGTGGTGGTGTATGTGTGAAGTAAGTTGGATGTATTGTGCACAGAAAAATTCTGATAGAGAAAGCCTGATTAAAGAATGGTCCATCCTAAGGACTTGTTAGATCTAGTTCATTCTCCATTTAATAAGTATATGCTATTTCTATATTTTCATTCTATCAACTGTCTTGCCTTTTTCATTATTTTATTATGAAACTTCTGTAAATACAATTTTGTTTCTGTACTTTTTTGGCATAACATAAATCTGTGAACTTGAAATTTTAATTTTATGTTAGACATATTTTTGTTGTTTGTTTAGTCTTGTCTCAGATTTTATTATGTAAATCCCATTATTCAAAGTTGCCTAAATCCATTTGGAAATCTTTAAAAAAAAAATTGGGGATTCTTAAAGTTGAATTTATTGGCTTTTCTGATCCAGTTTTGTTTGGACCAAAAACCAGTATTGTACAAAGTATTAAGCATATATTTTTATATTTACTGAAATGGACTGTGGTGACTTTGGATAATAAGGAAAAAGTTTAATATTAAAGCCATGTTTATTACAGTATAATTAACATGTTAAACCATGGGATAAATGCCATCAATAAAACTTTATGAAGCAAGTTTTGTTAACAGTTTTCATAGTGAAGGCATACAATATTAATGGGAAGGGTGGATGATTAGAAATCCCAAAGGGTATGTATTAGTATGGCCCCAGAGTTATTAGAGTTTGCAGTACACAGAAGAGCCCCTTTCTGCCTGCTTCTGTCTTTACTTAATTTGCACATATATTTTCCCTTTAAAATTTTTACATAAACATACAGCCCTTTCTTTTTGTACTTCTAGCTTCCTTGCTAGGTGCCTGGACAATGTTTATTGCTCACATTCTTGGAGATAATATGCCTCAGGCATTCCAACAGTTTATAAAACAAATGGACCTTTTACATGTTACTTGTATGACTAGACTTTTAGCTCACTTAAGATCCAGGAAAGAACTTGGACCCACACTTTATACTTTTGTCCTTAATTTAATTAGGATTGGCATTTGTAAGTTTGTGCTTAATTTGCCAACTTCAGGTTGGTTAATTTACATTGAGAATTTCTAACGAAAGGATCTTCCTAAGATATCTTAGGCTATCATCACATTGATTTGTTGAGGGTAGAGCTTTTTTGTGTTTCTAATATTTTATTTAATAATATATACCCACCACTTAGCCTGTTTGGAGTTTGGTAAATGTTGGAAGAAAATGCTGGAAACCTCTCTTAACCCATCTTGTAGGCCTATCCTTAGCCATTTTCTCTACCTAAATAATTGGGGCTCAATAGGGCATATGCCTTTTCTGTAAAATGTGTGGAAAATAATTTTGTGTGTACCTGTGTGTTTAGAGCAGGTTGTTACTACAGGGATCTTTTGGTTATTTTAAGACTTGGTTCTTGGGCTGTGTGTGGCATTCCAGTCATGGTGGCAGATTCATCTCTGGGCCTGTCCTTCCTCAGGCCCAGCAGAGTTAACTCTTTGTTGGATTGAGTGGGCTTGAGTACTTATTAGTAGAATGTATAAATGTATGCTCTAGGACATATCTCCAGAGATTGACAGACTGGCTTTGGATAACACTCAAGATCACATCATTAAAGGTGCCTAAGTCACAGAATGCTCTCAGGTCTGGGAATGTCACTTAAGTATTAAGTACTAGGTTGTTTGTAGCAACAGTAACCTCAGGCCTTAAGGATGAAAGTGTAATTCAGACAGCTAAAGATCCTTGTTAAAATATAACTATCATTGTACTACTTGAATTAAGGTTGATAGTAAAGACTTAGCCTGGGAAGAATGTGTTTTCATAGTTAGCATATCCTTCAGAGGCCTCATGTAAAACTTGAAATTCAGTTGGAATCATTGAGGGTAAGAACTGATACTATACTTGATATAAAGTTTAGGAAGTGATTCAGCGGCAGTTTTATGCAGGGTAGCTTGTTTAGTGGAAACTAGTTTGCTATAGTAAGTAAGTATAAGACCAAGTTAGTCATTTCTTTGTAATATGGAGTGGTGTTCCCTTCTCACTTGACTTTTATGCCTCTGAAATCCACTGTGGCCCCCAAATATGGGTCACATATTGACAGCTTGGCTTAGACTACTAGTACCTTGTCCAGAGCAGCACAGTTAAATTCCTAAAGATAGGGTCTTATACTGTAGTCCAGGCTGGCATTAAATTTGCAGCAATATTCCTACACAGTGGAATTACCACACTCAGATAACTGCCCTTGAGGAAATGGGCTTTTCCCATCTGATACTGTTGTAATGGCTAACAGCTCTGAGTGAATTTAACATGAAGCTGAGCTCATGTGCAGGTAACTTGTACTTTTTTTTTTTTTCAGAGTTGGGGACCGAACCCAGGGCCTTGCTTACCACTGAGCTAAATCCCCAACCCCAACTTGTACTTCTTAAACAAGGGATTTTTCATAGGTATTTGGATAGTGTAGGTTCTATCACTGAACCACAGCTCCAGGCCTATTAAAGAACATAGTTTGATCCACTGCAGCAATAGGCAGAGACAACACTCTTGACACTGATTAAGTATTTATTGAGACATAAAGTACAAACTGGTGACATACAAATATTAAAAATAGAATGTTTTATTATAGGTGAGCCATTAGATACTGTTTGCAGGGCAAGTCCTACTATAGTGAACTACAAGGAAACCTACGCATACCAGCCAGGCACGAGTAAGGACTTTGGTCTTTGGTTATGCAAATGGAGGATGGCCAGGAGCTGAACCAGTACCTGTCAAGAGTTTAGGAATACTGTTAATCTAGGCATTGTCCTCAAAGAGATAATGAAAGTTTAATGCCCCATCTTCCTTCAGAAACCCAAATTGCAAATACAAAATTTCAACTCCTTTCTCCTCCTTGCCAGAAACAGACATGTACTACAGTGAAACAGTCACTGGTCAGGCATGGCAATGGAGTACGTGCTTTGTAGGCAGGAGCAAGCAGCGAACACTGAAGGGGCATGTGTTTGTTATGGTCACGAAGAATACTCAGTAAGGCTGCTCGTCGTGCTGTTACCCAGAGTGTAGAATATCCTACTTCAGAACACACTCAGCGGTGAGTACCGAGACTCAGTGCCTTAATCACGTGCCGGCTATTTAAACTAAATGGCAATGCAGCAGCAAGACTCCAGTCCTGATGTTTCGGGTTAGGGCATGCTCATGAAGAATGTCTTCATTTCTCAACTTCATTTTGCCCTTTTAGGATACAGCTTCAGCATGAGAATTACACTTTGACACAGGAAATTAGTATTTCTGTAAATTCTTCACTCACATGCTCCATTACATAACCCTATGAGGAAAAAAAGTGCCAGATTCCCCTTTCTCCTTACACCAGATTGAGGTTCTATTGTGGAGGCAAAGCAATACTTTATTACATCCTATATGGCACAGCTTGAATCCACAGCTGGATCTAAAGAACTTGTCTAGCAAACTGCAGTATTTATAACAAATTTAACTACTTATTTTACTGTATAAATAAAAATATCCTCAGTGAAAACTACAATAATCGGAGTAGAAACAATAATCAGTACTCCAGAGCTGTGTGGGTGAAGCGCATTTCAACTTGAATTGTGTCAGTGGCAGGCGTTCGCAGCAGCTTCCTGATTTGTAGTGTGGAGTAAGAAGAGCTTTTTAAAGTCTTGCCAGAGCCACAAGTACATGCTCTATGTACTGCTCTTGACAAATAATAGGCTTCCTGTGAAGTTTTATTTAAATAAAATTATTTACCAGAAGAAACCATGGTTGATGAACAATGAGCTATTAGGAGATATTTAAAAGTTATCTAGACATTAAATGCATTTTCACAGTTTTAAATGTCAAAAAAAAAAAAGCTCACTTAAGATTGATGTAATAACACATGGCATGCTCTTGCTGTTTAAAACCCAGGAACAAAGACTGCTCTCTTGTGCAATACAATTTAGTGTTTTTTGGGAAAATCCTATACAACAATGAGTAAGAAGTAAAGTTTTAAACTAACATTTGGTACAGCTAGCTGACTGTGACATAACAAAAGCACACAGACATAAACCCAATTGTTTCTCCAACAGAGAGCAAAGTACAATGATACTACAACCAAGAAGAGCTCAAAGAAGCTAAAGTCCACAGATGATGAAACAACAGTTCATAATGGGAACCTGCTAGTATTTAAGTTAGTCACAAAGTACACTCTAACACCTGATGTTTTACAGTTATGGCACTGTAGAGAACACAGCAGTGCATTAGGGATTTGCTGTACATAGAGAATCTACAGGTACATTCAGAACACTGGAGAACACACACTGGGAATGTTCGATGGATATTCCTCCCACATATTTATAGTTGGATTTTAGGGTATGTGAATTTACAATGACCCCCCCCCCCCGAACGCAATCACTAACTTACCTTTTTAAAATATCAATGATATATGACTCAGTACATTTTCATCATCATGAAAATCTTGCCTCCAAATACATAAGCAGTAAGAAACTGAAATATCCCGCCACTACTACACCAAACTAGACTATCCTGGAAGTGTGGGATGAGGGACTCCTAGGTCTTCCTCACGTTCCCTCTTCTCCCAGGGAGTAAGTGGGTTATTGAATTGATGCTCTTTCTCAATGCTCATAAGCAGCAGGGTCTGTAAGAAGAGTTGAGGGAGTTCTGCAGGTGTTTATAAAACACAATTGGATATTTCTCAATCACGCTAGGATAAGCCAAAATTTAAAGTTTGATTTAGAGAATTTAAAGCTGAAAATGCTTCCAGCAAATTTTGGTTATCTTAAATGTTAAAGTATGTATTTACCTATATATTGATTATGAAACTTTTGTTGTCCTATAAATATTTAACACTTGAATTTAATAGTTTTTCCTTCCGGAAAAGTTCCTTGACATTTAAGTACAGTCAACACTTTCAGAACAGTCCCCTGCATCACACCAGAGTGACTGCTTTAATTTTTAAATCATCAGTTAATGTAGCGCAGAGATAATGTTGGCCTTGATACATAATTTAGTCTTGTCATTATTCCTAAGAGTGGAATTCAGGGTTTTGGGGCATCATCTGACCCCATTTCTTTTTACCACAATGGTTCCTGCTACAATGTCATAGGCTGTTCGATTATGCTGAAAAAACAGCAATGTGATGAAAGCAGGGAAAAAAGAAGCAATAGAAAAATTCTTGATCAAAGCTCGAATGGTGGACCTAAAGGAAACAAGCAGAAGCAGCAAGTCAGATGTCTACACACGTTTTCAAACAATATAGTCCAACTGCCTGTTCTATTCTAAAGAAAGCTACATAGAAGACTAGAGCTTTTTGATATACATGGTTGTTAGTAAACATCTAAACACCAACGAGGAAACAGAGTAACAGTTGTCAGAAGGAAAGAATATCTCTTTGCTTACCTTTTCCACAGTTATGAATTCCAATGGGTTTCTAGAATCTTCTGAACTGAGTATGCTTACTGCAGTCCTACTTTCTATCTTACCGGAAACATAACCAGTTCCTGTACGGGCTCCAGTAATTAAAAGAAGTCCTAGAAGCTTTCAACAATAGCTCAAAACAGAATTACCCTAACAATGTTAGATTCCTGCCTGTCAGTGGCTGGCTGACTGTGCACTCTGAATCCAGACTGGTTGGTTTCTAATTACTATTTATGCTCCACAACTATGAAAATGAGATCAAAATGCTGTGTTAAGTTACTGATGTGCCTGGTATTTGAGAAATGCTCAATAAACACTAATCATTATTGGTCATTAGAAGAAGTAGCCAAAATTAAAACACCAAAGTTGTAAGGCAATTTACAAGTGTCAATGTCAGCAAAACCTGGCCTCCTCTCTTGTTTTCTTTCCCTTGAATCATTCTGTAACTGGAATGATTTGATTCAACTGATCACTGTCCACTCTCCTCCCCAACTTCCATCACCAGTGCACCCTCAGTGGAGCTGCACGCCAAGGCTGGCAATGAAGACTGGGCGTTACCGCTCTACAGCTCTAAGAGCTGGAGGCAGAGTACCACTGCAGCAGGCCTGCTATTTAACAAAGTGGTTTGAGACCAGGTAGTCCACAGAGCCAGAGAACATCAATATCTTACCATTGTGACAGAGTTCATAAGAACGATTTTGAAAATGTACACCAAAGGTAGCAAGGGAAAGACAGGCTCATAAACTTCCTTGTAAGGAGATATTACAGTGTATGCTATGAAAAAAAACTATTTTAAAAAACTACCAGCCTGTAATTTTGGGCACAGTGAACACAACCCTGTGCACTTAATGCAGGCTCAGTCTGAGGAAATGTAGGAGAGATCCCGAGAATGGAAACCAGTGCACTTTCACAAGCTTCACACAGCATCAAGTCAGCACGCAGCAGGATCTTACATCATTGCTGGATATGCCACCGTAGTCAACTGACAGTATTATGCAGTGGAAGATGACAACTATAATCTTTTTGCAAGGGTGAAGTAGATTAAGCTAAACAAAGGACTTACGTTGTGATGCTAACATTTGAGGAAGGAATCACTAAAACCCGACTTGGAGCAATGAGTACTGATGTGTCACATGTCACAACTCGAAGCCCTAGCAGGAACTTCCCTGGGGTAGCTCCCCCTGCTCCCCAAATGCAAATTATCTAAGGAAAAAAGGATAATTGGAAATAATTTACTATGCCAATTTTAAAGAGTTTTGAACATTCTTCCAACAAATCCCTTTGTGCTTTCGAAGAATGATGCTAGGTATGCTAGCACACATTTTTCTTTAGTCCCAGCACTTGGGATCTTTGTGAGTTCAAAGTCAGCCTGGCATACAGTGAGGTTCAGGCCAAACAGGGCTAGCAAAAAGAAAGAAAAGGTACACTGGGTGTGCTAATTATATAGAATACTAGAAACTTAACCATGAAGATGGCTTAGCACATACCTGCCATCTCAGAACTCCAGACTATGGAAAGATAGCTGGCAAGGTTGAGATCATGTCAGGGTACATTATGAGGCCCTGCCTCAGCAAACACACACTCAATAAAGGCTGGGTCTGGTGGCACAAGACCTGCCATTCCATCTAGGTAAGCTGAGATGCACGAAGTCCAACTCCTTTTAGGAACTGAAACAGAACTCAGGCTCTCAAAAAGAAGAGAGACTTGGATATAGCTCAGTGGGCTGGCTTCCATGCATGAATGCATGCATACATACATATATGCACACATACATCCATATGTGCATAATGTATATCTGAACCAAAATTTGCTTATGAATGTAATTTTATTTCTAAAACTGAAATGTATAACAAGACAATTATGAAATGTCCTTTTTTTCCCCCAAAATTTAGTATTTATGGCTTTTTTTAAACCTGAAAATGTCAATTTTAAAAATTATGAAAAAATACAAATACGAAGACATGTTTAAAAAAATTTGTAAATTGTCATTACTTTTTTTCCCTAGTAGATAATTTAAAATTATACCACTAAAACAGTTATTTGTTCTAGTCAGCAGCTTACCTCATAGAAACAAACTAACAACCTGTATATAAGTGCCACAATCATCATTTTCTGCAGGTCTTCCATTGATGTGTCTTCATCAATCTCTTCTATTATATAGTGCATGGCAAACTTAGAGATTTCCCTGCACAGAAAGAAGGGTTTGGGGTTATAAGGAATTTGTTTCTGGGTCAGTTGTACCATTTTCCCTTAATTAGACCATATATTTTAAATGGAATTCTAAGCTGTTGGGCTCTCACCATTACTCCACTCAACAAATAGCAGTAACCTCAGTAAATAAAAGCAAAAGGTTCTGATTGTGGGGCACGTTTGTAACTCAGGGAAAGCATTGCAAGTAAGACGCCAGCCCTTTTGACACGACGGACTGGTTTGTCAACCTAAAATAAGCTTGGGTTATCTGGGAAACTACAATTAAGAAAAATATCTCCATCACATTGGCCCGTAGGCAAGTCTGAAGAGCAGCACTCCTCCATGGCCTCTGAATCAGTTCCTGTCTGCAGGGTCCTGCTCTGACCCCCTCAGTGATGGACTACACGCTGTAAGGTGGAATACACTGCTCAGAGTTGCTTCTGACCATGGTGCTTACCACTGCATCACACTAGCACAGCAAGGGGATACCGAAAGTCTCAGATCCCACTGGGTTTCTAAGCGAGCAAGGAAAAACAGATCAGAAGTAGACCGGGATGGGAGCCAGAGCACCACAGAAAGCAGACCAGTCACAGAGACTCCTGTGCGGCCTTCCTAGGTACACAACAGTCCAAAGGATGACGAGAAGGCAGGCAGACCAGGTGGGAGGAGCTCCTGGCAGGAGAGAAAGCCTTGGAGCAAGTTCACAGTGAGGAGACTGATTAGTAATGTGGTATCTGTTAAACTATGTGATGAAATAGAAACTAAAGCAGAATGTTAGGCTGGAGAGGTCAGGTTCTGCAACTGTGTTCTGACTGCCAAATAAAGTGTAAAAGAAAAAACCATAGTAAAGGCTAAGTGTTAGGGACCACCCAATGCCAAGGTTAACACCACTTTGTATCTTGACTTTTCTATCTTCTTTTCGATTCTGACATCTTCTCATAAACCCAAATTAGTGTCTCATTGAAAATGCTTCGGGTTGGGGATTTAGCTCAGTGGTAGAGCGCTTGCCTAGGAAGCACAAGGCCCTGGGTTCAGTCCCCAGCTCCAAAAAAAAAAAAAAAAAAAAAAAAAAAGAAAATGCTTAGCAAGTGGGAACAGGCATTATCCTAAGACTTGAGATTTTCAAGTAAATGCCAAACTTTGCATTAGAATGTGCTCAACTCTAAGCAACCCCACTGAAATTGATCACCAACAGTCTACCTACCACAGGCTCTTTGTGCTTTGAAAATGTGTGTGTCTCTGTTTATTACAAATGTATGCCACGCGTGTGCAGAAGCTGGAGCTGGAGTTAAAGGCAGTGATGAGCTGCCTGACATGGGAACTGACAAGCAGTGAGTACTCTTAACCACTGAAGCTCTTTGTGCTTTCATGGTAGAGGCTTCATAGGCCAATGAGAAGGAAACTAATACATTTCAGGCCCAAGAGAATGGTTAACAAAAAACAAGCCAGGTCTAAAGGCTCCTTTTACCTATTAAAATCTCTTTTGAGATAGTATTTAACTGTACCTCTGGCTGGCCTTGAACTGGGATCTGCCTGCCACTGCCTCCTGAGTGCTGGAATTAAAGGAGTGTACCACCAAAGCCTCACTCCTTGTACCTCTTTCCCATAGATCTTAAACAACATATTGGGGTTCCTCCTTTGTTTCTTCCTTAAAACCAAAAAGGGGCTGGTAGTGACAGCTCAGTGGGTAAAGTGCTTTACGAAGAAGGTCAGTCCCTGAGTGGGTCCCAGAACACCTATGTACCTATGTAGCATTGGGATGGGGGAGCAGTGGATTGGGGGACTTGATGGCCAGCCAGTCCAGCTGAAATGTCAAGCTCCAGGTTAAGTGAGAGACCCTACCTCAAAAAACACAGGAGAGAGTAGAAGACACCCAAAGCAGACCTCTTGGCTACACATAAATACACTTTAAAACAATAAATAAGGGAACAAATACAACTAGTACAGATTTCATGGAGACATCTTAGCCTTGGACATCCATCACTCAGAATTACTTGTGGGCATGTGCAGAATTTACAAAACAAGATCCCTAAGTAGCAGCCCCAGCTACTTAACAGTGACTGTTCTTAACTTACTTTATCCCACTGAGATGCATGATGCTCAGGACAATGGTTGCTTTTATAAAGAAGAGAATAAAGAAATCCACCATCTCTGCCATAAATCTGTGGGCCAAGGATGGAATGACATACTCTCTACCTGTAAATCGGGAAGAAAAGGGAAAGGAATCTCTCACACAAGCTTAAGAACCAAGTCAGATAATGAAGGGGCAAAGTAAAGTCAAGGTCCAACTTAATTTTTAAAAAATGATAGCCTTGAATCAGCCAACAGCAATGATCCCATCAAGAGAACATGTTCCTAAAATATCTAATAATGAGCTGGACGTGGCAAGCTATGCCAGTCATCCCAGCATTCCGGGCCCAGGCTCGGCAGAGTGGCTGTAAATTTTCCTACAGTTTGCTAGGACTCGTAACTACACAGAATTGATTACTAGATGATATTCAAGGCTTGGGCCCAGCCAAAGTTCTCATTTGTAATGTCAATCGCCTTTCAGTCCCACTGTCCTTATACAGCCCAACTTGGTGATTTCTCGTATTCTTTTTTTTTTCCCCCGGAGCTGGGGACCGAACCCAGGGCCTTGAGCTTCCTAGGCAAGCGCTCTACCACTGAGCTAAATCCCCAACCCCTCGTATTCTAATCTCAATCCTCCAACAGTGCGCTTGCCACCTAAGTTTAGCTTTGGATCTTGTCCAGAGCATGGAGATCAACGAGAGGATGGTTTGATAAGCATACGTCTCTCTCTATACAAGAAGGGCTAGTGTCAGGATTAAGGGAATCTATTGGTAGTGCCAGGTCTTAAGGGAAGAACAATCAGCATTGTCTCACAGTACTTTTTTTTTTTTTTTTTTTTTTTTTTTAAGAATTTAGGGCCTGGGCAAACCATAGCAGATGTACGTGCGAACTGTCAATGGTAGTAGCAGTTCCCCAGTTACATATTTCAAGAGCGAGCATACTTGCCCACTGATCCTTCGACAGACCCCTTTGGCTAGCACAGGAGTGTAGTAAGAGCCTATAGGCTGCACAGAAGTCTTATTGCAAGTTTGAGGCTAGCCTGGCCTATACACTGAGTTAAGGTTAGCCTAGACCACAAGGTGAGATCCTTCCAAAAATAAATGATGGTAGGAGTAGCAGTAATTTAAAAAAAGAACCGCGGGCCACCAGTAATCCTACACATAGGAAGTGGAGGCAGATGAATAAAATCCTCTACTCTATCCCTCCGATGTCCTACGCACCCACGTCAACCCCGTTCTCACCTGCCTGCCGCCCGGTGTCGCTCGCCGTCCGTGCAGGGGCTGCAGAGCCCACCCTGGTCACAGGGACCGCCCGGGCAGATGCCTGCACGTGCGGGGCCCGGGCCGTCAGGCCCGCGACGGCTGTCGGGGTGGCGCCGCCGCTCGTGGCCGCCCCCGGCCCTGGCGCCGCAGCGCTTAGGAAGTAGAAGGGGTTGTAGTAAGCGAGCTGCGGCGGCGGCGGGGGCGGCGGTGGGGCTGCGGGCTGAGGGGCGGCGGGAGGCGGGCCGCAGTAGGCGGGGAGGGCGGCCAGGCCGCTGTGCCAGGTGAGGTAGCCGCAGTAGGATTGCCACAGCCATTCGTGCACCTGCCGCGAGTACTCGCGCGCGCTCAGCCGCCCCGGCCCGTCCGACGCCTCGCAGCCCCCCGGCTCCTGAGGCTCTGCGCCCGTCTCCCGGCGCTTCCGGAGCTCGCACTGCGGCTCCGGCTCGGGGACCGCCGCGGCGACGGTCGTGAGAGCCGGGGGCCGGGGGGCGGCGGCGGAGGAGGAGGAGGAGGAGGACGGAGAGCTTGGTCCGGAAGGGACCGGCTCGTGGTCCTCGCCACCGCCGTCCTGCCCGGGAGGGCGGCTCCGGGCTTCCTCGGGCCCCTCTGCCATCGTTGCCCCGGAGGCACCCTCCGCGCCGCCTGTCACTGCGCCGTCGCCTGCTCTCGTCAGCCCCTCCCCAACCGCTCGGTCGCCACCACAGCAGCAGCGGGCGTCAACAATCCGTCGCCGGAAGCGGAAACCCCGCCTCTCCGGCGCGTTTGTCTTGGGGGGTCGGGCGGGCGGTGGTGTTTCTTTGTGAGTGGTTCCTAGTTACGCGCCGTCTCTCTGGTTCTTCTGTTGTACGTTTTAATCATAAATTGTGGCATATTCGGTAACGTAACGTATCGCAGCATAGTATAACAACGTGTGCGATGCTGAGTACGAGTTCCTGGACACTGTGTACGCACCCATTTAAGATACATCTGTGAGACATTCGGCATCACTCTTGAGAATTCTGATGAACTCCATTACCAAGGCCCCTAGAGAGAATCCTGTGGGCTTAGGACGTGGTTGTCCCTTGTGAAACTGCATCTGGTCCACCAGAATTTCCAAGCGGGCCCAGTCCTCCAAGCACAGTGCCTGTTTCTTGCTTATCACCTTTGTGTATGGTTTTGTCTTTTCATCTATATGCAGCCTCTCAGATACTGATATCTTTTTTTTTTTTTTTTTTTTTTCGGAGCTGGGGACCGAACCCAGGGCCTTGCGCTTCCTAGGCAAGCGCTCTACCACTGAGCTAAATCCCCAGCCAGATACTGATATCTTAATACACTTTGCTACGTTAAATTAATAAGCTCATTAGTGGTATTAGTGTGACTTAGTATTCCCAGGGCTATATAAGGAATCTACAAGAGCCAAATATTGTGATAATACTTAACGATTATTGCACTGGCTAATTTCATGTCAACTTAATACAGGTTAGAGTCATCCGAGAGGAGGGAACCCCAATCGAGAAAATACCTCTTATAAGATTGGGCTGTAGGTAAGCCTGCAGATCATTTTTAAAACTGGTGGCTGATGTGGGTGGTACAACTGCAGACAGCTGTTCTGGGTTCTATAAGAAGGAAGACTGAGCAAGCCATGGAGACAAGCGATGGGATGTGCAGCAGCTCCTGCCTCCGGGTCCTTCCCATTTGAGTTCCTGTCCTGACCTCCCTCAGTGATGGAGTACAATGTAGATTTGGAAGCCAAATAAACCCTTTCTTCCCCAGCTTTTGGTCCTGATGTTCACCACACCATTCTCAAACTGCCAAAATGAGTTAGAGTTAAACAGCTTATTCTTAGGAGAAAGGATGGGTAATGGGGAACAAGTGTGGCCACTCAGAGAGGAATGCTGCACCTAACCGCTTTACCAGCAGCAGCAGGGGAGTGACTTGGGGGAATTTGCCGTGACTTTTTTTTTTTTTTTTTGCACCTGATCTATAAGGTTGGGACAAAAATGTGTGGCTATTGAAGGGGCAATACCTAGACACCTTTGTCTTGAGAAGTTGGTGTTCTTGAGATCTTGCCTCAAAGGAATAAGGCAGAGAGTGATAGGGGAGGGCATGGAAACATGCTTAAACTGGACAGACCTCTCTCCAGGCCCATTGTCCACTTTTTTTTTTTTTTCCAGAGCTGAGGACCGAACCCAGGGCCTTGCGCTTGCTAGGCAAGCGCTCTACCACTGAGCTAAATCCCCAACCCCTATTGTCCACTTTTTACTATCATGATTTTTTTTTTCTGAAGAGCTGTTTATAGCATGAGACTCAGTAACCCATATGACCAGTGGGCCATGCTATAAGGGTTTGGTAAACATGAAACTTTTAATTATTTGTGGAACTGAGACTAAATGAGTGTCAGTGCCAGTCAGCTGCCAGCCAAGAGCCCATCACCACACAGCGATTTGAATAGGGAGTAGGAAGGAATTCTAATGGGACTGAAGCAAAGGGTGATTGGTTAGCAAAAGGCTAAGAGAAAAGCGGACCTTCCTGCAGAGCAGAATCTTTCCAGCTAGGAAAAGCTCAGAGAAGAAGCCTCAGTATGAAGTATGGTCTCTCTTTTGTTTGGGTGCTCAAGTCTGGGTCCCATCATGGATGATGCCATTATGAAAACTGTGAAATGGGGTTCCCTTGTTTTCCCTTGGTGTTCTTTTCTTTTAAGGTTTCTTTTAAGATTATTTTCAGTAGGGTCCTGCTATGTAGCTTAGCCTTCTAACTCTTGCAACCCCTTGCCTCGGCCTCCAGAATGCTAGGAGTACAGGCGTGAGGTACCACAATTTGGAAAATAGCTAATTAATTTTGTGCCCATCTTGGAATCCATGCTTTGACAGGACTTAAAAGAACATTCTAGTTGAATGGTGGTGGAGCACACCTTTAATCCCAGAACCCAGGAAACAGAGGCAGGAGCATCTCTGTGAGTTCAAGGCCAGCCTGATCTACAGAATGAATTCTAGGTCAGCTAGGGCTACACAAAGAGAAGCCCTGTTCCAAAAACCAAACCAACCCAAACCAAAACAACAAACAAAAGCAAAAACAAAGCAAGTGCAAATTCTAGACACTTGGGTAGCCAAACATCTGTTCTTTGACTATAAGACTTCTTAGTTTTAGTGGGATAATCTAATTTTTAGATTTATTATTCTATTTGAGTAATACTTATCAATGGCATTTAATAATTAAAATGCCCAGTGCACCGAATAAAATATTTAATTTAAAAATAATTTGATTTCTATACTAATTTGTGGGAAGGTATGTAACAAAGGGTTTTTTTTTCTGCGTAACTAAATTTTGTTGAATTACTGCCTGTATAAGCATTTATACAGGGGTTGCTAAGCAGCATTAAGAAACATATCCATTGCTCAAGTAATTTATATAATAAAAATGATAATAATAATATTTTTCTCTATTATAGATTTCTTGATTATGGGAATTTGAGGTGATTTATATGTGTGCATTTATTCCTAGCAGGCTTTTTGTTAACTCAGAAAAAAACATGTCACACTCAAACTATGGCTTGATGCTTTGTGCAAAATAGAAAGACAGGACTTCAGGCAACCAGTAGGGGGAGGAATTTCCAAAGTTAACCGCTGAAGCTGAGCATCTTGAACAGGATTGATTCAATTCTTTTTTTGTTTTGTTTTGTTTTTTGTTTTGTTCTCCCCCCCTCCCTTTCTTCTCTCCTCTTCTCCCCTCTCCGCAGCCCTCTTTTGTTTGAGACAGGTTCCCAAGTAGTTCAGGCCCGCCTTGAACTCATTTAGTTTTCAAGGATGACCTTTAATTTCTGGTCCTCCCACCTTTGTCTCTTGAGCACTAGGATTCATGGTGTGTGTCTCCAGGTCCAACTTAAGCCGTTCAAACCCAGCCCTTGTCTCTATTTTATTCGGACAGAACCCAAGGCTTGCTTGTTGGTTCCATATAGTATCCATGGGCATTGCCTATGAAATTTGGCACAAGGAAAGACTGTTTGTAGGGTAAGATTAGATTTCACTTTGAAATGTAAGATTGGGGGTGGGGGGAAGGAAAAGCAAAGTTTTAAATACCGATGTGGCATCATCATCAGCTGAACGGGAGAAGAAAATGACTAGCATGTAAAGGGGAAAGGTGTTTCGTTGGGGCAAACACGCGAAGGAGTGTTTCCTGAAGCAGACACAGGTGAAAGATGTTCTGTTAAAGTAAGCACGTGAAAGGACAGGTGATGAGCGATTCTTTGCTAACAACACTCATGAATTGGTTTGCCTT
The DNA here is from genome assembly GCF_011064425.1 of Rattus rattus. NCBI lineage: Eukaryota > Metazoa > Chordata > Mammalia > Rodentia > Muridae > Rattus > Rattus rattus. Next base: position 65,643,264 of record NC_046167.1, on the reverse strand, counting down.
ACATTGCGTAGTTGAGCTGCATTTGTGGGGACTCCATAGAGAGAAAAGCATCAAAAAACTTCTGGTGGTGTGCTGCAGTTTTTTTTGCCAAGGACGCAGGCGGAGTGGCAGAGTGACGTCAGCTGAGACATGCGCACTTGCTGAGGGAAGAGCCGTGGAGGACACGTGATGTTTGGAGATTATATAGGACTCCACCGAGTGACAGAGACAGAGCTTGGCTTGCTGGTACATGTAGCTGTGCAATGCTTGTGGGTCTCCAGTCTTCGCTGATCTTCGACTCCCTGAGAGAGGCACAGCCGAGAACAACAACTGGTGATCCCTGGGTCCCTCCTGCTGACTCGAGGCCTGGCTGTCTCTGCTAGATCGGGTCGCGGCTGTTGCTATCCCAACTCTACCAAACTGGACTGCTGGTGCATCCCTGAGGTGTTTGTGAGTGGAGCGAGCTGCTGCCGCCTGCTGACCTGTGAACTGCACTGCTGATTTCCAGACCACACAGGTGGGAGTTGCTCCAAAGAACCTTTCTAAACAGGTCCGCTCCCCCAGCCTCTTTCCCACTACTCCATGGTGGGTGGTGGGCTACAAGGGAGGTTGAAGCCTTTAAGAACCATCATTGAAAATAGGTTTTGAAAAAAATCAAAGTTACAAGTATGACTTGGACCTAGTCAGCAACAGAAACATCGAAAGCTTTGATGCAGACCGGATGTGGTTCAGCCTCAGCGTACTTGTTCCCAACGTGATCTGGGGAGCCATTGTGAAGGGCGTATATTTGTAAAATAAAAGGGCCGGTTTAAATGAGTACGATAAACAGGGACTCGTACCTCTTCTCTCCTTTACTCACACTGGAAGCTATCCACAGGAAAAAGCCGAAGTTCTTGATCTCAGAGGGCAGGCCAGGCAGTCCTGTGCCTATGCAAATCTTTTCCTTGGAATTTCACCTTTGACAGTGACTCTATCTTTCTTAAATTTCTTTCTAGCTTCCTTATGAGGTAGTGCACTAGCCTGAAGGCCACTCTCTCATGCCTGGTTATTATTGTTATGTTTATTTATTTTTACCTTCTCAAATGGATCCCTGGGCTTCAAGCGTGACTGGCAAATACTCTGCCATTGAACTGTGTTTCCTTTCAAAACTATTTATTTTCATTTTAACTTATGCATGTGTGTGTGGATAGGGGAACATGGGTGTCGTTCTCTGTGACAGTCAGAAAGGGAGCATTAGATTTCCTGAAGTTGGAGTTACAGGCAGTTATGAGATGCCAGGGTGGCTTCTAGTCCTCTTCGAGCGTAGCAAGCTGCCCTTAGCCTCTCAGCCTCCTCTCCAGCAGGTTTTCCCTCCTAGGAGGCCCGGTCATGGTCTCAAATGGAAACTTTGTTGCCTAGAGCAACCTGTGGATTGCAACCCCAAATCCTTCACAGGGGTCACCTAAAACCATCAGGAAACACAGATACTTATTTCACATTGTGAAATAACACACTAGCAACTAACAACACTAGCAACATTACAGTTATGAAGTAGCAATAAAAATAGTTTTGTGACTGGGGGTCACCACAACATGAGGAACTGTATGAAAAGACTGTAGCATTAGGAAGGTTGGGAACCCCGCTCTAGAGGGTCCAGAGTTGTGCCCATAGACAGAAACTTCCGAGTCACCCTTCAAATCCTTGCTCCATTCTTGGTCCACCTTGCTGTGTGGTCAAAAGTGTGAAAACAAACCAAACCCCACTTCCCCCAATTTTTTAGTTTCCTTTGGGGCTTTATTGGCATTGTGTGCAGTGATGTCCAGGTTTAATACACTGGATGACTTTATTCTAATTAAATGCAAAAGTCATCCCTCCTTTTCATTCAACGAGCTCTATCCCTTGGATAACCTGTTTTGAGCCATTATGATTCTGTGTAACACCCTGATAAGCTAAGGCAGGAATTACCCAGTATTGGTGAGATTTGGAGAAAAGGGTTCATTCATTCTGAAGAAGAAAATTTGCACCATTTTTTAAAAAATGTATCTATCTATCAAATGTATATGAGTACATTGTAGCATCTTCAGACACACCAGAGGAAGGCATCAGATCCCATCACAGAGGGTTGTGGTTGCATGGGAATTGAACGCATGACCTCTGAAAGAGAAGCCAGTGCTCTTAACCATTGAGCCACCTCTCCAGCCCCCTTTACATTTTAAATGGATAGCTTGCCAAGACTGAGCAGAATTCAGAATAACCAAGCCGTGCTCCTAAGTGATTCTCCTTTTAGGAAGATACAGAAAGATTAGCAAGCCAAGCACAGTCCTACAGAGTTATTTATAAAAGCAAAGCAAGGAAAATTCATGAGACAGTCATCGAAGATCCAGAGTTACCAGGCACCCAATAACAGGCTCTCAGAAAGAACCAGTACAACACACAGAAGTCGTCATTGTTAATTAAGGAGAAAAGGAGACTTTAAAAGTGCAGGGCATTAAGATTAAGCAAGAATATATATTTTATATACCAAAATATTTTTGTTTCGTCATTTTATGTTATGAGACCCTGTCTCCTAAAACTCAAGTTGGCCTTAAAGTTGTTACATAGCTGAGAGATGACCTTGAACTCCAGATCTGTCTGCCTGCATCTTCCGTGTGCCAGGATTATAGATGTGTGCTTCCATATCCAGCTGAGATATTGACAACAGATGTTTGATTCATTTCAAGATATTGGAGAAATAGCCTATTGCTAACTGGCACTCTGCGGATAATGTAAAAAAAAAAATATAGCCATTCCGTTTCTTACTTGTTAGCTTACCTCTAATCAATTTTTTTTTTTTTTTTTGGTTCTTTTTTTCGGAGCTGGGGACCGAACCCAGGGCCTTGCGCTTCCTAGGCAAGCGCTCTACCACTGAACTAAATCCCCAACCCCCTCTAATCAATTTTTAATCTGAAACTTGCTATGCGAAGGGAATGGTAGCTAATGCCTTTAATCCCAGCACACAGGAGGCAGAGGCGGGTAGATTTCTGTGAGTTAGAGGCTAGCCTGGTCTACATAGGAAGTTGCAGTACAGCCAGGGCTACAGTGAGACCTTGTCTAAATACCTGTTTATTACAACAGACCTGAAGTGCAAGGAAAGACTACGTGTCTCTGTCTCCCGCAGAATTAGCCCAAGGAAAAAAAGTAACATCTGGTTTAATTTTTGTTTCATTGAAAGAAAAAAAAATACTGCAGTGTTAGGGACAGAGCCCAAGCTCATGCTGGGCACACACCCCGCCACATTGATTTCACGCCCCTCCCCCCAGCTCAGATGTTTGTTTTGTTTTGTTTTATGTTTGTTCATTTATTTGGTTAAGCCTTAATCGTGTTTGCCTCATTTCCCTAACTTTTGGGCTTAAATGTTGATCCTCCTCTAATCTCTGGTAGAAGGAATTTCCATTGCTACTAAGTTGGAATTGTGATAGGGCTTTCTTCTTTGGATAACTATTTAAAAGATGAGTTAAACTTCTAAACTGGGTGCCGGAGAGAGAGCTCAGTGGTAAAGGGCCCCATGCTGCTCTTGCAGAGGATTGGAGCTCGGTTTCCCCCGCACCCTTGTTTGGTACAGGTCTCGTGACCACCTGTAACTCAAGCTCCAAGGGGAATTCAGTGTCCTCTACAGGTTTCCACAGACACCTACACATATGTGCACATAGATATGTGCACACACGCACACAACAATTTTTAAATATATTTATTTATTTAATGTATATGAATGCTGTATCTGCAAGGACACCAGCATGCCAGAAGAGGGCATCAGATCCCATTATAGATGGCTGTGAGCCACCATGTGGTTGTTGGGAATTGAACTCAGGACTTTTGGAAGAGCAGTCAGTGCTCTGAACTGCTGAGCCATCTCTCCAGCACCCATACAACAATTTTTACAAGGCTACATTACTGAGATTTTTTTTCAGCTAACCTTTTTTTTTTTCCTTTCTCTCTCTCTCTCTCTCTCTCTCTCTCTCTCTCTCTCTTATATTTAAGTACACCGTAACTGTCTTCAGACACATCAGAAGAGGACATCAGATCTCATGACAGATGGTTGTGAGCCACCATGTGGGGTTGCTGGGATTTGAACTCAGAACCTCTGGAAGAACAGTCAGTGCTCTTAACCACTGAGCCATCTCTCAGGGCCCAGCTAATCTTTTCTTTCCCACTTTGCTCTCCTCCAGGAAGAACCCATGGCCTGTGTGCTGTTTGCTAACTCTGCAGTTTTACATCACTTTGGGTGGAGAGTTTTAGCTTTATAACTAAACATCTGGGTTCGTCAAATGGCTATGCTTGCTTGTCAACCTCACATCTGGATTATTAAAACCCAAGTGACTGCACACATCTGTGAGGGATTTTTTTTTTCTTAATTAAATCATCTGAAGTAGGGAGTCCTACTTCTAATCCTGGTCTTTGAGTCGGGCAGATCCCGCTTTAATCTGGACCACACCTTCTGTTTGTATAAAGGGCATGGAAGAAGGAAACCTGCTTTCTTGGCCCACTTGCTCTGGCTCTCACTGGCGAGTTCATTCCTTCCCTGGGATTACAGACTACTTCTTCAGGATCCCAGTGTCTACTGAAGGCCAACCGAGACCTCTAGCCTTGTGGACTGAGCTTGGATGCTTGGCCTTTCCCATGGACTGTCTAGTCATTGCTGGACTAGCTAGACCTTCTTCTGTCCCTCTAGAGAACGTCACTAATGTTCATGCTCTACACTTCCAGCATTTCTTTCAAATCAATCTCGTGAATGACACCATTTTGATTTAATATACAAACTGTGTAATATATAAAAATATTTAATATTTTGTGCATTATTAACTCTGTCCTATTTTAAAGAATTCTTTTTTTTGCATTTCCACACACTGTTGCTTAATGTACTTTTATGGGAAAGAAGAATTCATTACCACAGACTACAGTAGTTAAAAGCCCAAGGTGGTCTCTAACTCCTGATGCTAGAAACACAAGTTGTGTATGATCCTTTCTCCCTCCTTGATGGGCACTTCTGTGATCAGGTTATATATTATATGACACAGGTAAAGGGTCTACATAGATTACTAGGTTCCAAATCAACCTACTTTACATCAATCAAAAGACGAATTATCCTGGCTGACCCTGACCAGATTAAGTAAAACCTTTAAAAGAGAATTTAATGCATTCGCCATAAATCTTGTTTCCCTGTATGTTTCTGAGTTTGTGACTTTTGCCTTATTATGGTTCTCATCCACTACCTCTTTACTCATTCTGTTTGTGTGCTTAACTTTGAGCTAGGGTCTCTCTATTATATAGACCAGGCTGGTCTCAAACTCATATAGACATCCACCTGCCTCGGTTAGAATTGAGGTTCTGTCTACTACACAGCACCCTTTCTCTTTACTCATTCTTTCAACTTCGAGATACTTTGTTTTAAGGTTTTTGGTTGTTCATTTTTTGAGAGACGCTCTCATGTAGTTCGAATTGATCTTACAATCACTGTGTATCTCAGATGGCTTGGAACTCCTGATGTTCCTGCCCCATTTTTAAATCTCTCTCTCTCTCTCTCTCTCTCTCTCTCTCTCTCTCTCTCTCTCTCTCCTCTCCCTCTCCCTCTCCCTCTCCCTCTCCCTCTCCCTCTCCCCCTCCCTCCCTCTACCCCTCCTTCCCTCTCCTCCCTCTCCCTCTCTTCCCTCTCTTCCTTTCTTCCTTTTTTTTTAGTAATTATTTTATTTATTTACATTTCAAATGTTGTCCCCTTTCCTGGTCCCCTTTCTACTAAATCCCCATCACATCCCCCCTTCCCTTTGTCTCAAAAAGGGTGTTCCCCCACCCACTCTTTTTTTTTTTTTTTTAAAGATTTATTCATTTATTATATATAAGTACATTGTAGCTATCTTCAGATACACCAGAAGAGGGCATCGGATCTCTTTACAGATGGTTTTGAGCCACCATGTGGTTGCTGGGAATTGAACTCAGGACCTCTGGAAGAGCAGTCAGTGCTCTTAACCGCTGAGCCATCTCTCCAGCCCCACCTACCCACTCTTACCTCACCTTTCTAACATCTCCCTTCTCTGGGGCATCAAGCCTCCACAGGACCTAGGGCCTCCCCTTCCGCTAAGGCCAGACAAGGCAGTCCTCTGCTACATAAGTAGTGGGAACCATGGACCAGCTCTTTGGTTGTGACTTAGTCCCTGGGAGGGTCTGGTTAGTTGATACCGTTGTTCTTCCTATGGGGTTACAATCCCACAGGAAGTTAGTCTTTCCCCTAACTCTTCCATTGGGGTCCCCAGGCTCAGTTCAATGATTGAATGTGAGTATCTGTATCTGTCTCAGTCAGGTGTTGGCAGAGCCTCTCAGAGGGCAGCCATGTGAAGCTTCTGTCTCAAGCACATCCTGGCATCAGCAATAGTGTTGGGGTTTGGTGTTTGTGCACGGGATGGATCCCAGGGTAGATGCCCCCATTTCTTGAGCCCTAGGGTTATGTGCATGGTCCATTCATGCCCAGCCGATACTTTGTTTTTATCTGAGACACTTAAAAACAAAATGTGAGTACTGTTGACCCGAGGGGTTTTATTGGTGGTATAATTCATTATATTTATACTTACTATTGTATCATAACTTTTATTCATCTTGTTCTATGATTTATTCTCTTGATATATATTTTAAGTTTTATTACAAAAAGGTTGTAAAAAATTGCACAATGAAATTAATCAGATCCAAAGACTATACAATGAACTTCTGTACAGTTAAAGAGCCACTCCAAATGGATGCTGTAGAGCTCACACTGGGTTTTTTATATGATGCCTCAATGTTTTATATCTTTTTTGTATTTTGATATTACAATATAATTACATCTCTTTTTTAAACCCATATGTATGTGTGTATGTATATATGTATATGTATATATGTATATATTCCTACATTGTTATTGCATACATATATATTTCTAAACATAACCTGGTCATTCTATATAATGTTGCTTGTACGTATGTTTTCAGGGTTGACAATTTGGTACTGGACAGCCAACTGATGTGTTTTCAGGGGCAAGGCCACCTCTCCATTTCCCAGCTTTCCTGAGTTGTCTACAGTGTGTGTGTGTGTGTGTGTGTGTATGTGTGTGTGTGTGTGTGTATGTGTGTGTGTATGTGTGTGTGTGTATGTATGTATATATGTGTGTGTGTATGTATATGTGTGTGTGTATGTGTGTGTGTGTGTGTGTGGGGGGACTTGTAGGCCTTTTCCCATCCACCTTGGCACGTCTATTGGTGTTATTCTTGGTCTCAGGAAACATTACAGAAAGGGCAGAATGGTCTTAAGAGCTGGAGGATCAGGAAGTTTGCTGTGAAATCGTGTCTCTTAGTAACATCTGAAGCTACACCCATAAACAGCCATGTAGTCTCACCACCATGAGTACACATTAGATCGTATACCTTCACTATTGAATAGAATGTCTATGTCCTCATCTACCACCAAACCCAGAGAATGTATGGAAGAGTTAGAGCTGGAGAAACGATTGCTTTATTTCCTCTTTTATAAGGGTATGGAGGATATGCCTCTTTGTTTTTATCTCTTCTGATGTTTCAGAAAGTATGCATCCAAAATATTATTAGAATTTAAAAATTTGTCTTCCTAAATATATTTTGGGGTGTGGATGTGTTGTGTGGTTGGTGTAAATGCTTGTGTTTGTGTGTGTTTCATGGGCATGGGCACAGTGTCTGTCATGCATGTAGAGGCAAGAGACTGACATCAGTTGTCTTCTTAAGTTGCTTCCCATTTTTTCTTTTGTCGAACCTGAAGCCCATGGAGTCCAGCTGGTCTTACCCTCAGGATCCCTTGTCTCTGTCTCCAGAGTGATGGGATTATAGGCAGGCCACCACTCCCATCTGACCACCTGACTTTTATGTGACTGCTGGGATCTGAACTCTGGGCCTCACATTTGCATGACAGTCTCTTTAATCTATGAAGTCATCTCCCTACTTGTTAAAATGTCTTTTAAAGAGTATGTGTTTGTGACAGCAGGCACATGACACACACAAGTTCAAGCCAGACAAAACTCCCAGCACAGAGAAAGGGAAGGGAATCTAGAGTCCCGCTCCTAACCAAGAAGCTAATCACAATTGATAGACCTGCTAGGAAAGGGAAACCCAGTTTTTTTCCACTGGAGAGTCACACTTCTCAGCAGGCCCTGTATCTAGGTGTGTTGGCCAACACAAGATAGACCCCATGTTATTTTGGGTTTTGTTTGTTTTGAGAGAGAAAGAACGTGGAGTTCGGTGGGTAAGGAGGTGGGAGATCTAGTAAGAAGAGTTAGAAAAGGAGAAACACTGTGATCAAAATATATTGTATATGTTTTTTTTAAGCCAATTTAATGGGGGCAGGGAAAGAATATGAACCAGCATGTGTATGTACTGGGCCAGAGAACAGCCCTGCATTTAATGTCCAACAAATAACTTATTGCTGTAGAAGTTTAGTACTTTTGTCTTGTACAACCTTTCTGTCCCCTTTCACACAAAAATATCTGACCCTTGCGGGAGAATGTGTGGGACAAGGCCTCTCCAGACATCATAGGCTAGCACATAAAATGTTTGGTGGCACGTATAAATTACCTTCTTTTTGAATTGTTGCTCAGTTGGGACCCCAGTTGCCCCCAAATATTACAGGCTATATCTATCATTCTCGGTTATCCCCAGAACTTTTTGAAAAGACCCAGTAGCTGGAGACAAGACGTAATTGAGTCGTGTAACATAGAGAAGTCGATCTGGTACTGACCTGGAAGCTCCCTCTTTACCGAGTAGCTTTTAAATTGCTAGAAGGTTCTACTTATGCTAAACCATCAGAAAGTATTCAACAATCTTACTCAACTGTGAACCCCATGAACTATAATAATGACAAGCCTGACAGGCCATTCCTCTAGTGAGACAATGGCAGAAACGTCTTAGGTGTAACCAAGCACTTTCTGATTGGATTTACAGACCCCTCCATAAAACAGCACTCATACCTGGTACTGCTACCTGGGCCAAAGCCTCATGACGTGCTAGTTCCTGGTCTCTAGCGGGGCACAATTATTCTACTAAGTGAACATAATATCAAACTGTCCCCTAAGTTATACTCATAGATTAGTACGTCTCTAACCCTCATCAGAGAAGTTTCTCCTTGCAGTAGACACGTAGATTTACACAGAGACCCATGACTAGTCAGGGTGTGAAGAATAAGACTGTGGAGTCCTTGGCTGTAAGTGGGACTTTTTTTTTCAATTCGAATAGTTTTGAGAACTTCATATGTGCATGATATATTTACATAGTTTCCACCCCTCCCTTCCAACTCCTCCCATGCCTCCCCATTTCCTCTGATTTATGACATCGTATTTAATTATTACATATGTATGCTCCTCTTGGAGAAGATGGATGCTCCCTCTGTCAGCAGCTGCTAATGGTCTGCAGTTCTTCCTCTAGGGGCGGGGCCTGGAAGGTCCCCTCTATCTGCCTTGGCATGTCAACGGGTGTCACTATGCTGTTATTGTTTAGATGGCCAAACTGTTGAGACTTCACGGATGCGGCTTTCCTGTCATACACAGGAAACTCCCTCAGCAGACAGCTTGGTCCTCTGGCTCTTATACTCTCCCCATCCCTTCGTCTGTGATGTTCCCTGAGTCTTGGGTATTGGGGATGTGTTTGGGCATCGGGGCTGTGCTGTAAATGTGCTAGTTGCAGTTGGGCACTATGGAGACCATTTCTCTCACTCAACGTGGAGTCCACTGATTGACTGGTTTGTGCTCTTCCTGTTCTTGCTTCCCCAGAGGTTACGAGCCTGTGCTGTCATTATCCAGCCTGCTTTTTTTTTTTTTTTTTTTAAATGGGTTTAGGGGAGCCGAACTCTGGTCCTCACGCTTGTGTAGTAAGCACCTTATTTATCAGGTCACCTCCCAGCACTGATTTTCTTTTAAAGGGTTTCTTTAAAGGTGCCACAGGCATTGGTTGGATGGGCTCACTCACCTCTGGCAGCTCCCGTATGAAAACTAGGTCCTGTGACCTTCATGGCAATGTCTGTCCAGTGAACAGAAAATGTGCTTACTTTCCTAACGGGTTCATGAGCTGTGAGCCTACGTCTTAATCTATGACAAGCTATTGGAACTGTCCCTATCTCGTAGGACACAGAATCCTTTTTGAGGAAAATAGACACGCAGTTCTGTGAACTGTGGAGGAGGTTAATTCAATTAGAGAAGGTAGCTGTCTAGCCAGTTGGTAGAAGCAGCGTGCAGAAAGTAGGCCAGATTGCTGGCATAATTATTTCAGATGCTAACAAGTGAGAGAGAGCCTTTTCGATAACTCCTCAAACCAGACTTTAGTTGCCGACGGGAGCTCATTCCTTTTTACAATTACCAGACACAGTGCCCACCACATTTTGTCTTTATTCTTTCCATCCCCGTGCATGGCTGCAACTGAGCTCAAGATAAAGCTCACCCTGAGCCTCGGCAGGTGTTTGGATCACTTAGCTTTTCAAGTATGGTTTCCTATAGATGTATATGGTTAGCTTCCTTCTGGTCCCATGTATCAAATAGGTACTAACATTTATGCTTCGGTTTGCGAATGGTGCAGGTTTATGACAGCATAGGAGATGCTTGGGGATTCGATCCAGAGTGTCTATGTATCCTAGACCACGAAGAACACATGTACATACACCGTCTTTAAAATCTATAGTGTAAGAAGCTTCCTGCCTTCCTCTTTCCCTTCGTACCCCCTTCTGACATCATTTGTGTGTGTGTGTGCGTGTGCGTGCGTGCGTGTGCGTGCGTGTGTGTGTGTGTGTGTGTGTGTGTATGTGTGTACACAGGCACATGTGTAGGACAGAGGTCAGTTTTCAGGAATTTATGGATTTTTTCACCTTCCCACTGTTGGGTTCCAGAGATTACACTTGGATCCTTAAGTCTGTTCAAGTGTTTTCCCCTCTGAATTATCCAGCCTGCCCCTTTTCTAGTATTTTGAAGCAAGATCTCCCATCGTAGCCCAGGCTGGCCTCAACATCAGCATTTTCCTACCTCAACATCTTAGTGCTGGGATCTTTTCTCTGAAGTATTTGTTCCACAGCTCCTGTAAATCATTCTCTCAATGCCACAACCCCCTTCTTTAAACACCTTACGAGAGGAGACTGATTTATTGAAACCTGGTTGCAGAAAGCAGTCACGTTCCTGACACTGATAGTCTGCATCCACCTGACTCTGTCATTGTGTCACAACTTTGAAACCTGACCAAAACGAGGGAGGTAGGATAGCTGCAGGCAGGACAGGCTGTAAGAGGGCACGTGTTGTTAATGTCAGCCTTGCAGGGTGAGGCACTTGGTTCATCGTGTGTGGACATGGCTGTGCCCCATTGGAACAATGACTAAGAAAAGGGCCATCAGTCTTCACAAGCAAATCTTGAGCTTCCTAATCAACTCTACACAACTGTTATATTCATAGACAGACTTCCCTGGCAGGCTTATTGACTTTCTAGAAAAACTAGTCAAATTGTAAGGTTATCATTAAAAATATTTTTTAAAAGACACGGTTTCTGTTTATTTGCCAGAATGAATTATTGATCTCAGGGAATTATCATCTGACTTTATAATTCATCCATCCGTCTGTCTGTCCGTCCATCCATCCATCCATCCATCCATCCATCCATCCATCCATCCATCCATCCATAGGTAAGGTCTCACGTGCCCAGGCTGGCTGCAAACTTGCTAAGTAGCCAAGGATAGCTTTGAACTTTTGATCTTCCTGACCTTTGCCCCTAAGCTCAGCTATCTTATTTGTTTAATGTAGTTTGATCCCAGGGCTTCATGTCCAGTATTCGAACACTCCACCAAAATCAGCATCAGCTGATTTTTTTTTAAAGATTTTTTTCTTTGATGTTGGCAAATGGGATCTAAAAATTGGCATTATGCTTTAATAAGGGATGTCTTTCGTTTGGTTCTTTGTGTCATAATGAGACATCACTTTTAAAATGATTACCAATGGTCCAAAACGATGTCTTTTGTTTGACTGTTGTTTTAAGACTTGGCCTTCCATAGCCCTGGATGACCTCTGAACTCACTTTGGAGATGACCATGACCTTGAAAGACTGATTCTCCTGCTTCTACCTTCCAAGTGCTGGGATTCCAGACATGTGTCACTATACCCTGCTTCTGAGATGCAGTGTATTAAAAGAAAGAAAGCGGACTTAGACCCCAAACATCTAAAGTTGCAGCTTTAGGCAAAAACTTATCTTTGACTATGAAACCAGACTTTGTGTCTGAGCGAAACCTGAACACAAACTGTTTTTGGCCAACATCACCCTTTGTTCATTGTATATTCCGAGCCAAGTTACTAAACAAACAGAGGAACAAAAGCCATGTGGGGCAATCGGGGTGAACATTGGTGGGGTGATTCGAGCTGGTTTCCCGTCTACATGCAGAGCAGACAGCAGCTGCTTGACACACAGAAATATTGGAATGTGTTCAATAGGGCTAAAGTAAAACCAGTCTATCTCCATTGCAGGGATAAAAGCCCTCAAAATGGCTGTCAAAACCACCTCTGTACCGACAGTGGTACAGACAGTACCAACGTTTTAAAATAAGTTCTTTGTAATGAGCATGTTGAATGAAGTTCAGGGGCTTTTTTTTTTTTTTTTTGGAATATTTAAGCTCATGAAACAATTCCTAGGGCGTTGGAGTCAGAGAGGACACTAGATCTGCATATCTATTGGCTGACATTTTCAGTTCTATGCCACAAAGACATCCTGCATGATGGCTCATGCCCATAACCTCAGCGCCCCCAAGGCTGTGGTGGGAGATTTGCCGTGATTTCAAGGCCAGCCTGGGCTATCTAGCAAGTTACAGTTCAGCCTGGGCTACCAAGACCATCTCAAACATTGTACTGAAAAAGAAGAATGAACTATGGTTTCCTCCATTTTCACTTCCTGTCCATGTGCCCTACCACAGGAAACGGTAACTATAGATCTATGATGGGAAGTACTAGACAGAGGCCAGTTGTGGCTTCAGTGCTCAATGCCCTGACAGATTCATATGTTTGAACACTTGGTCTCTAGCAGGAGATGTTGCTTTTGAAGTTTATGGAATCTTTTTAGGAGATGGAGCTTTGCTAGGGGATGTGGGTCACTGGTCTTAAGATTTGACATCTAGGTTCCACTTCCTGTCTCCCTATTTGCAATGTGCCCGGCTACTGTTTGGGGTTGGTCTGGTATTGCTAATGTATTCAAAAGCTAAATTCTGTACCCCAAGACTTGGCTGCCCCAAGACCAGAGAATTTCCTCACCAGCCCTTGTTGTGTAAACCTTGCTTCCCACCTTAAAATTATTGGGTAAATAAAACTGGTGACAGCCAATTACTGGGGAGGTAGGAAGGGCTTGGATGACTGCAGGTAGGGATCACAAGAAGAAAGGGAGAGAGAGAAGTATCTTGGAGGAGGAAGAAAGAAAGAAAGAAAGGAAGGAAGGAAGAAAGGAAGGAAGGAAGGAAGGAAGAAAGGAAGGAAGGAAGGAAGAAAGGGGAGGTCTCCACTAGATATGATGAACCAGGAGCACATGCCCGGGTGAAATGGATCCTGAGGTCAGGTTGGTGGAGCAGAAATAACTGGGGAAGACTCAAGTAGCAAGTATTTAGGGAGCACAGCTGGGGAAGTAGACAGTTTAGTGTAAAGAAAGATAGATTGTGGGTAATTCCCCCAGTAATTGCTCAAAGCTACATAAATAAATCGTAGTCTGAGTCTGACTCATTTGAAAGTAAGACGGGGTTGGAATAATTACATTTATTTTACAAGCTACCTCTTGTTCGTACTACCATGCCTTCCCCACTGAGATGGACTGCATCCCTTAAAACCGTAAGCCGAAATGAATCCGTCCTTTTTTGACATCGCTCTTATCAGGTATTTAAACAGAGCAACAAGTGACTAAGACAGGGCCTTGAACTTGGCAGGTAGCTGAGGAAAACTGGATGAAGTGTGGCAAATGTTTGTGACTTCAGCCACACCGAGAAGTTGGGAAGAGCAGATGGAAATAATCTACGGACCTCGATAATCAGGAACTGGGGAGATGGGTTCAGGTGCAGGTAGGTTTGAGCGTCATCCATGCAGGCAATGGACCGAAGAGAGACAAATGAACATAGGAACTAAAGAGGTAGAGATGGGGTGGGCAGAGGGTGCAGAGAAACTTGTCACACACACAGGTGTTAAGGAAAAGGCAGTGTCTAGAACTTCACTGATGATGGGGAAGGAACCACCGGATGCGATGCTGGTCAGTACGTCAGGGAGATGCTAGACTAAGGGAACCACGGTAGTTACAGCATGCTGCTGCAGCCTTCACCTGACCTGCTGTTGCTTCTCTCTGTACACGGGGCTGACGTCCCTGGATCCCAGCTTCTGCCTCTTTTGAAACGGGCAAGGCAGAGAGAGTCGAGGTTCCTAAGAAGCTGATGTAAACACTTCCAATGAGTGAAGGGATAAACACACTACATGGTATGCATTCCCTATCATTTCCACAGGTGCACTAAAGGGAAGACTCTCAGAAGGGATTGAGCTGGGTTATGGTCAGTATTACCCAGGAGAGGACTTACAGCCAAGACTGCCTCTGCCATTTCATTCTCAGCCTAAGATACCAAGGAGACCCGGGAGCCCTTGGCACTTGACTTTCTGCCACTTTCTTTCCTCCTTGTTTTTTTTTTTTTTTTTTTTTTTTTTTTTTTTTTTTTTTTGCTTGAGTATTTCTTATGTACATTTCAGTGTTATTCCCTTTCCGGTTTCGGGCAAACATCCCCCCCCCCCCTTCCTTATGGGTGTTCCCCTCCCAACCCTCCCCCATTGCCGCCCCCCCCAACAGTCTAGTTCACTGGGGGTTCAGTCTTAGCAGGACCCAGGGCTTCCCCTTCCACTGGTGCTCTTACTAGGATATTCATTGCTACCTATGAGGTCAGAGTCCAGGGTCAGTCCATGTATAGTCTTTGGGTAGTGGCTTAGTCCCTGGAAGCTCTGGTTGCTTGGCATTGTTGTACATATGGGGTCTCAAGCCCCTTCAAGCTCTTCCAGTCCTTTCTCTGATTCCTTCAACGGGGTTCCGTTCTCAGTTCAGTGGTTTGCTGCTGGCATTCGCCTCTGTATTTGCTGTATTCTGGCTGTGTCTCTCAGGAGCGAGCTACATCCGGCTCCTGTCGTCTGCACTTCTTTGCTTTCCTCCTTGTTTTATTTTTTAATTAAAAGACCACCCTGGTTGCATAAGACCTCTATAATGCAAATATGTAATATATAACCTGGTGGTGATTTTCATTTTGACTTTTGGTACGTGTGTGACCGAGTGTGTGGGGGCACCACGTGCATGCGGGTGCCCCTGAGGATGTCAGAGCCCTTGGGACTGGAGTTAGTTATGGAATTGAACGTGGGTCCTCCGTAAGAACAGACGAGCTCTTCACTGCTGAGCCATGAGGTTTAAAATTTTTAAAAATCTCATTTGTGTGTGCGCGTTGACGCGTACATTCATGACGTGCATGTAGAGGTCAGAGGTCGTCTTGTGTAGGTCAGTTCTCCCCTTCCACCACCTGATTCCTGGAGGTCAAACTCAGGTTGTCAGGCTCAGCGTCAAGCATCTCCAGCTGCTGAGCCATTTCTTCTTCTTCTTCTTTTTTTTTGGTTCTTTTTTTTTTGGAGCTGGGAACCAAACCCAGGGCCTTGCGCTTCCTAGGCAAGCGCTCTACCACTGAGCTAAATCCCCAACCCCGAGCCATTTCTTCTGACTCCATAATTATTTTTTTTTCCTAGATAGTGTCTCACTTTGTACCTCTGGCTGACCGCAAACAAATCAATAACAAGCAAAAAGAAAAATAAAAAAACCAGAACAAAACAAATGCAAACAAACACCCGCCCTCCCCCCCCCAAAAAAAGAACCAAACGAGAATTCATCTCCGTATTTAAACAATTAGTTTTTACTTAGTATAACTTTACTGTTCAAAAATTATATTACTAAAGCCACAACCTAGTCCAGAAGGACAGAACTTTTATAGCAAAACCTTGATACACACTCATCAGAGATGCAAATACTAAATGGATACAGAAGCTATTCAGAGGCTGACAATGACATCCGGCAAGGCATTCACAGGCACAGTCTGGATGCTCCCATCGGTTCCGAAGCTCAGCGCTAGGCTTCCCTCCACACGGCCCCAAGGCTTCAGAGTTCTCGGCCGTGTGCAGAGAAGAGACGTGGAGAGCACTGTTGCTCACCTGGGAGAGTGACTAGGAAACCCAACCAGAGCCAAGCGAGAAGCAACAGCCTGGCTGTGGCTCTCGGGCTTTTGCCTTTGAGGCCGGTTAGCACTGGGGAGCCTGGCCATTGGAAGAGGGACTCATGTCTGATAAGCATTAGAGACCTGCATGGGGTTGTCCGACAGTTGAGCTATTCCTGGAACAGAACCATAAGGTGTTACAGAGCAAAAAATGAGGACTGAGTCTCCACCCCACCCTACCCCTCTCTGCCACCACCCTTTGTCTTAGGGAAAGGCAGACAAGTAAGAATTTTCAAAGTGACTCAGCGGAAAGATGTTTAAGATGAGGAGTTAAGATTTCCTTCATTTTTCAGTAACTATAAACTTAGAAGTTTCCTCTTTGTGTAGATGTGTGCGTAAAAACATGGATTGAAGTGTGCATTCACGCGGACAGGATGTCCTCGGTGATGAAGGAGAACACGTGAAAATTAAAAAATAGAGTCTTATTCTTCAGGGCACAAGACTATTTCATCATGCTAAAGTTGTCTGAAAGGTAAAAACAGACATAGACTCTCTAAGGCTTCATTTTTTTTTTTTTTTTCCAACTAGCGATTAAACCGAAAGGACAAAATGGGCATCACGGTGCGTGATCCGATGGGAACAGAATCCTTTTCTCTCTCACTCTGCTGTGTTCACTAGTTATCATGTGGAAGTAAAAGTCACACACAAAGCACGACCAAATGGTAAATATTTCAAAACGCCCATAAGAGCCTGCCAGAAAAGATACTGTTTTCCACGGCACAGAACTGCAGGACGCTGACATGGACGCCGGGGCTATGGTGAAATCTAGCTCCTATTAGCTGTTTGCTTCTGCCGGCTGGAGGGACTCGGGGAAGGATATCTCTTGGAGGTCAGGCCATGATTTCTGCAGGTTCGGTGATGAGCTTGGTTCCGTCCCATATCGTCTTGAACTGCTCAGGAATGGGAAATTCTCTCTGGAAGAAGTTGAGAAGGAGGGTTATTTACGTGGTTACGCTTCTTCTGCAGGTTGAAGGATGACAGGTGTCACGTGATGGGTGAAAGAAATTGCATCAGATCTGCTTCATAGAGAGGGCGGGGGTCACAGGCAGACTGGCATGGTCTGTGACTTCATGCTGACAACACCCTTATCATTAGTGTTTATGAAGAGCCATGCTTTCTGAGACAGACCTCAAACACCCAGGCTAGCTTTGAACTCACTTTATCCTTGGCTGAAGCCGATCTCAAACCCCTGATCCTTCTGCCTCTACCTTCTGAGTTTTGGGATTACAGGTATATACCGAGGTTTAATGTAGAACCCAGGGCCTCATCTGTGGTAGGCAAATGCCGTGTCTGAGTTACTCCCAGAGAGCCTCATGTTAGGTACTCGTATCCAGACATGAACAAAGTCAGGCGACATCCGAAGGCCTCCTGAGCTCAGGGCTGCTGGGAGCAGAGGTCTGAGAGGCTCAGCAGCGGGCCTGGAATGACAGACAGTGCAGGGAGCAGAGCAGCGACACACAAACGGGGGAGTCTCTCTCAGTCACTGCCCTCCATCAAACCCGAACAGGCACCGAATCAGCTACGATCTTACTAACAGGCAGACTCTGAGTCGGCAAGACTGGGGAAGAGAATGAGAAGCTCTGCTCTTCAAATTCTCAGGGGAAATCAGTGTGTGAATGGGGTCCAGACTTGTCTACTCTTTGGGACATTGTAGAAATGTCCTTAGGGCATGAGAACATGTGCACATGCATAAGTGTGAAAATACACACATACACACACACACACACACACACACACCATATACTACACACATACTATATACCACACACATACTACACACACCACACATATATGCACACACACCACATACCATACACATACTATATACCACACACACCACATATATATACACACACACCATATACCATACACTTACTATATACCACACACACTACACACACACACCATGTACCACACACGTACTATATACCACACATATACACACACAAACACCCCCCCACACCATATACCATACACATACTATATACCACACACACTACATACACACACACACACTATACAACATACCACACACATACCACACATACACACCTATACACACCATACCTACATACACCTACTCACACACCATACACAACACACACAACACACCACACACCACACATACACACTACACATACCACACACACACACACACACACACTCCACACACACACACCATATACCACACATACA
This sequence comes from Rattus rattus, assembly GCF_011064425.1. Classification (NCBI taxonomy): domain Eukaryota; kingdom Metazoa; phylum Chordata; class Mammalia; order Rodentia; family Muridae; genus Rattus; species Rattus rattus. The sequence goes on along the minus strand of NC_046167.1, from coordinate 65,624,814 downwards.
CATACATACTACAGACACACACACACAAACCCCCCTCCCCATACCACACACCACACACAACCACCCACACACCATACCACATACAACACACACGCATGCATATAAGCACACATGAACTCAAGCCCCTTGCCTTTGGCTTCTGGAGCCTCACTGGATTTCCTGTACAACCCCGAGAAATGATTTGTTTACTTATTTTTACTGTAATAAGGAAATTCTAGAATGAAATCTTCAATAGACAAGCCAAATTACTTTGGATACAGGGTCTTGTGCTATGTAGCCCAGGCTGGCCTTGAACTCATGATCCTCCTACTCCAACCTCCTAGGTACTAAGACTCTGAATGTTTGTCACGGTCGTCCACCTACAACAGGACTATTCTTGAGTAATCCAACGCACCTGTGTGCCTGCTATCACTTCTGATATTCTTCTCTGAGTGTAAATACAGCTTTGTGTTTGTTCTCCATTGGAAAGTTCAGACCTGGAGTAGGGGATGGAACCCAGGCCCTACTGTGTGCTAGAGACATACATCTCTGAGCCCCATGGCCAGCCATGAAGATGGCCTCTTGGGCAGTATGGTGCTGTAGCATCAGAGAGACTGATACATCCATGCCTCTTCTCTGGGAGGTTGGTTTCCATCAGGATGAAGATGTCCACGGTCCATTCCCACATCCTGACACCCAAGTCTGTGTCTGCACCTCCTCCTGGAAAGTGTGTGAAGAGGACCAACAACTTGAGGGAGCAAAGCCACTGACCCAAAGAGGCAAGGATACATTTTAGTACAAAAACTCAGGCTTTGATTATCTTTCATTCTCAAGTCAGTGGTTCCCAACCTTCCTAGTGCTGGCTGAGACCCTTTAATACAGTTCCTCATCGTGTGGTAACCCTGACCATAAAGTAACTTTCGTTGCCATTTCATAACTGTAATTTTGTCATGAATTGTAATGGAAATATCCGATATTCAGGACATCTGATATGTGACCCTTGTGATGGTTTGCATATGCTTGGCTCAGGGAGTGGCACTATTAGGAGATGTGGCTTTGTGGGAGTGGGTGTGTCACTGTGGGTGTTGGGCTTTAAGACCCTCATCCTGGCTGCCTGGAAATCCGTCTTCCACGAGCAGCCTTCAGATGAAGAGAGAGAGAAGTCTCAGCTGTGCCTGTACCATGCCTGCCTAGATGCTGCCATGCTTCCACACTGATGAGCATGGACTGAACCTCTGACTGTAAGCCAGCCCCAATTAGATGCTGTCCTTTATAAGACTTGCCTTGGTCATGGTGTCTGTTCACCACAGTAAAACCCTAACTAAGACAACCCCCCACAAGGATCATGACCCACAGGTTAAGAACCACCGCTTCTAAGCCAATGGGTCTCAATCTGGGCTGTGTAATGGAATCCATTTGGACGTCTTAAACAATTACAGATGCCTGGTAGCACGCTCAGAGATGAGCTTAATGAATTTGAGGTGCTCATCGAAATGAGCTTATCTCAGCTGATCCAATTCCCATACCGCTGGGCGTTCTGCTTAGACAGCTACAAAGACCAGGCGTGGCCCAACATATGGCTGTCCCTATTCTGCTGCCCGGCTGTATTGACTGAGAGCCCAAGAGGGAATGCTTGTCTCGAGTATGGTTGGTGTCTCCACTGTGACTCACTGTCTGCACAGTATTGTGCTTTAAACTCAGATGAGGAATTATAGGCTGCAGTGTGTGGTACGTGAGGGTAGAGCCAAAGGAAGTACTGAGGTAAATGGATAATCTCTGCTTACGGAAGTCAACCTGTCTGCTGACTGCAGCCTGTGGATAGCTGGTAAGCCGCCCTCCAAGCTTACCGACTCTCTTGTTTGCTGCCTCCTCCTACCCTGCCTGCCCAGTTAAACTTAGAATTCTCCACGTGTTTGTTTCCATGTAGTAAGGATGGGCAGATCTGCTGTACTTCAGAATCTAAGAGAGGAGATTAACTCAACCTTACTCAACGTTGACATGGGTGGACGTCTAATGGGGTCCTTCTAGAAACTGCTTCGGTGGGGAGAGGACATAAAGAAATGAAGTTCTGGCCGAATGACTTGGGCTAGTATTTCTAAATGGAGAATTCAGTGGGCCGATGGTAGGAGGACTTACTTGGGAGCCTGCTAAGAATCAAGATTCTGGGGCTGGGGAGATGGCTCGGTGGGTAAGGTGCTTGTCTGTCTAAGCAGGAGGGCCTGAGTTTGAATCCCCTAAAACCCAAACATAAACCATGCCTGCAGTCTCGACCCTTCTAGGATAAGATGGAAGGAGGAAAGAATAACCCCCAGACGCTTAGAGAGTGGTGAGCAAGAAACCCTGTTTCAAAAGGATTGGAAGAAGGCAAGGACTGACACCTGAGGTTTTCCTCTGACCTCCACATGTGTCATGACATGAATGTATCTGACCCCCACATGTGTCATGACATGAATGTATCTGACCCCCACATGTGTCATGACATGAATGTACACTGCACATACAAAGAACCCGGATTCTGGGCCCTATTTTGAGGCTCTTGAATCCAACCCTAGGTTTTTCTAGAGTTTTGAGCCCTTTCTGTTGAGCTTCCTTATGTTTGTTTTTTTTTTCTTCTTCTTTTTTCTTTTTTTCCGGAGCTGGGGACCGAACCCAGGGCCTTGCGCTTGCTAGGCAAGCGCTCTACCACTGAGCTACATCCCTAACCCGTAGACCCTTATGTTAAGAGGAGCATTAGAATATTTTTTGGCTTCCTCACTCACCTGCCTGTTCCGCTGTCTTCAACGGAAGCTCATGAGATGGTAGCGATGAGCCCCTCTCCAAGAACACGAACATGAACACGCCACAAAGGCCTTTCTGGGCAGGGTTTTGGAAGGTACTTACATAATCGTCACCCTGAGGGACCAGGACGTTCATCTCGGACGACTTGGCGCTCACGATCTCACAGTCTAGCGCCTCTTTACTGAGGTACAAGTGGCATCCTTCTGTCTTATTAATGGAGATTGTTGGCACTCTCCCCATTACCTAAGATAAGGGAAAAAATGGGACCAAAGCAAAGAAATAAAAATGGCCATGTGCCCAAGCAGGTACTCTCCAGAGTTCCTCCTGAGTTTATGATTAGGACTCATGGGGGCAGTACTCTCTGCTCTCTGTCTGTCTGTCTCTTGTCTCCCTCTCTCTCGCTCTCCTGTCTCTGTCTATATGTGTGTGTCTGTTTCTATCTGTCTCTGTATGTCTCTCTTCCTCTCTCTCTCTCTGTGCTTGTGTGTATATGTGTGTGTGTGTGTGTGTGTGTGCGTGTTTGTGTATCCATGTGTGTGTGTGTGTCATCTGAGGACAGAGTGAAATGACTATACATGGGAGAATCCCAAACAGGCAGGGTTTCTCTTTCTTGAGGTGAAACTAAGGGATTAATTTGGAGGCAGCAGCTAAAATGTTCAGAAAAGCCCCACAACCCGTTAGCGAATCCGAAACGCCTATCTGATTCCGTGATAAGAGAAACAGGACTCATTTGCTTAAAATTTAAGTTTTGACAGTTATCTCTGAGATAACTAAAACAAATATCCATACAGACAGCGAACAATAAGATTAATTTCAAATAGAAGCCAGGTAGACTGTTCCCAAATTTCAGAATAAGTAAGAAACACTCCAATTCTTCTCATGTAAGTCAGTGGCCGGGTAAGAGTCTGAGGGCTGAAGGTGAAGTTCAACTGAGATAGGGGTCCGGGCATCTCAAAATGCACTCATTTTAGGAGCTCAAACTGAGGACATTCACCCAGATAATCGGGACCCTCGAGCAAGAGGAGGCAGTGCTTTGTAAGGTTCACAAGTATCTGAGTCCAGTAAAAAATTCAGATGAGTTTTAAGTTTCTCTTCTAACAATCCGTTTTCAAACCTTCCCACAATGCCCACAGGGATATACCATTCTCCCAAAGACTTCATTACAACTCTAGAAGTTTCCTTCTTGTAATGGTAATTGAAGCAATAAAGACATCTCTCCTTTCAACCTGAAGAAAAGGCTAGTTTGCAAACCAAAGGAACACATTCTGTCTGTGGCCCAGGTGCCCTGAAGAATTCCTTGTGGGGCGTCTAGCCAGTCATCCGGCTTCTCCTCCTCTTGCTCCACAGAAACTGGATACTGAGTTGGAATTGAAGCCCAAAGCAAGAGAACAGTCCAGCTGGGTCATTCAAGGTCAGGCAAGTACAGGCAGGGCTCTGCTTGAGATAATATAGTATATATGCAGGTCTCTCTCTCTCTCTCTGTCTCTCTCTCTGCGTGTGTGTGTGTGAGAGAGAGAGACAGAGAGATGGAGAATGAGACTGTATCTTTGTGTCTCTGTGTGCATGCATGTATGTGTGTGTGTGTGTGTGTTTTAAAAATGTGCCTAATCATGTTTTCCTGACTTCTGGATTTCTTTATGATACGAGGATGAAAACATCTGCGTGCCAGCCTGAAGCCCACGGATACCTCCGGCCAAGCTAAGGAAAGTAGGAGCTACCAGTGACTCCTAGAGAGTTGGCTTATGAATATTATTACTCAGTAATAATTAAAAAAATTTCCCCTGATGGTGGTTGTCTCTTTCCCAATCTGCATGTTTTCCTAGAACATTTTTGCCAAAAAAAAAAAAAAAAAAAAGATTGCCAGGCCAAATTATATGAACTTTAGCTTTTTTTCTCCCTTTTTTAAAAAATAACATTAGTGTTGCAAAATCTGAAACTATACAAACTACCCATTTTTAAGTGTACAACTGGATGCTATTCATAAATGTACAGAGTTGTGCAATTGGGACTACAAGCCAGTTTTAGAATCGTCCCACCGTTCTAAAAATATCCCTAATGGCCACTTACAGTTGATCCCCATCTCAGCCCCAGGCAGGTAAGTGATTTCTGCTTCAGTTGTGCCCAGGCCCTTTTCAGACAATTTACTAGGCACTTTAACTAGGTAATGGCACTCTCTTGGTTTGAGCATCCAGAAATTCACTAAGTGTCCTATCAAATGTTTCTCTTGTCTCGGAGACAATTGCTCCTTCCATCTCCTACCACAGACAACCAATGGTTCACCCTTCCCGAAGTAACTGTTCAAAGTGCACAGTTCACATCCTTAAAAATGTAACAAGGTATTTCCAGCATGGAAACAAGCAAAGAGTAATAGATACATATACGCTCTACAACAACTGTATCAGTGCTACATTCTTGCACATTCCCTTTTGGTGTGTTTGAATGTCTCCCTCCCTCCTTCCCTTCCTTCTTTCCTTCCAACAGGATGCCATGTAGCCTAGGTTGGCCTTGGACTCACTTTGGGACCAAAGAGGGCTTTGAATTGCTGTTCCTTCTCTTGTCTCTACCTCCTAAGTGCTTTGGTCACGGGTGTTACACCGGGCTTTACTGTGTGTGTTAGGTTGGTTTTGAGATTTGGTTAGCCTGGATGGAGCTTGCTCTACAGATCAAACCGGCCTCTAACTGCATGGAGTCCTCCCAAGTACTGGGGTCACAGGTGTGCAGCACACACTCAACTACTGTCGCTCCCCCAACCCTCGACTCCCAAGAACTAAAATCTCCCACGATCACTGACGTCGTATGATACTGTTGTCGTCTACTCCACTTTTCCCTCTCTTCCCCCTACTTCTCTCCTCCCTGTATGTAACTACTCTCCTGGCTTTTTGTTGTTATTTTTGTTTGCTTATGATCTGTCTATTGGGTGAAGTGCCCAGGAGAACACCTTGACTCGACATAAGTGCGTTTCATGTGTAAATTGGTATGCATGCACGCTCTATGTTTTTTAATAAATGGATATATCCCATAGCACCATCCTGTAACTTAACCTTTCGGCTCAATGCCCTTTTAAAAAAATTACCTTTTTTTTTTTTTAAATCTACCTATTCTTTTTATGCTGGTAACAGTAGCTTGTTCATTTTAACTGTTGAGTAGCGCTCAACTACGAAGAGCTGTTTGCCCATTTGCCAGTAGGTGGACACGTAAGTACTTTTGTTCTCTGTTGCTGCTACCACACCACTCCAATACACACTTTCCGAGTTTCCTTAGCCTGTGGCTAGAGCTTTACTCTGCGCACAGAAGCACATAACGATTCACCCACAGTGGATGTGGCATTCGCACTTGGTGCCAGTTTGTCCTGCAGTGAGTGTACCAAGTTCATGCTGTCACTTGGAGGTGGCAGGGAGCCCGGTGCTCCACTTCCAGGAAGGCTCGTCCGTCAGTCATTTGAGCACGCACTCAGTCCATCTTGCCCTTACTGCTCCTTTACCCGTGAGATTCTGCCAATGCGGCTCCTTACAGAACGAGGAGCATTCTGAATGCAAAAGAGATGAGCGTGAACAGGAATCTGCGACTGCGGTATCCACACCCCTCCTTCTGTCACGCCAGCATATCTTCGTGTGTGTGTCTGCCAACCAGTTCACTCTTTATGTCTCTGAATTGTTAATGCGCTCTGCCGGCTTTGCCATTAGAGCGCTAGTCTCACTTTCTGGTCTTCGTTACCATCGTTCCCCGTTCTGGATGCAAAGCCTTTTCATTATCTGCATTGCAAATATCTTTCCTTCATCCATATCTGGCCCTTCAGCTCTGCATATCGTATCCTCTGTTGAATATATATTATGAAAATTGTGATGTGTGTGTGTGTGCGTGCGTACGTGTGCACATCCTCGCACGCACAGTCCTGGGAATTGCGCCTAGGACCTCACCCAAGCTATGCAAACACTTCACCGCTGAACTCCCCAGACTAGAATTTTTCCTTTAATGGTGTTAGATCAACCACTTGTTTTCTTTATGGTTTGTGGTTTTGAATCACGTGAACCACGAAACCATGAAGGTTTTTTTTTTTTTTCCGTCATTCTAAATGTTTGAAGGTATTTAATCTGGAACCTTTTAAGTATGGCATGAAGTGGAGATTTAGTGGTTGTTTGATTTTTGATTTTTTTTCCTTTAAAAGTCGTTTTATGAGTATGGGTGTTTTGCCTGCATGTGTGTCTGTGTGCCATGTGTGTGCACTACCTGCGGTGGCCACAAGAGGGCGTCAGATCCCGAGACCAGTTAGAGATGGTGGGGAGATAACCTGAACGTTGGGAACCACACCTAGGTCCTCTGCGAGAGTAGCCAATGCCGAGCCATCTCTCCAGCCCCTCTGTGTCGTCTTCCCACATACATAACCAACTGTTCTAAAATCCGCTTCAGTGTCTACACCCATCTAATCATGGCTTGCTAGTCTGCGTTGTTTTTTTTTGTGGGGGGGGAAGAAGGGTTCTTTTTTAAGTATCTCGAACCATGTGCCACGCCACCTCGGGATGACCCAATTCACTTCCTTCACCTGCTTTCAAAGTTTCTCATCTAGTCTTTCAAAGGTTTTATTTCATTTTTGAGTTCTGCGTATCATGTGTGTTTGAGCATGGATTTGCACCAATGTGAGCTCAGGCCACTTGGAGTTCACAAGAGCGCGCCGGTGGCTCGGGAGCCGGAGTCACGGGCGGTTGCGGGCAGCCTAGTGTGCTGCCTAGGATGATCCTCTGCAAGAGCAGTGTTGCCTGTAACCACCGAGGCCCCCTTCCGGTTTTACTGGTTTTGGTCTCTTAGCTTCCAAATGAATTTCAAGCTTTGTTGTTGTTGCTATTGATTTTCTTCTTCTTCTTTAATTAAAAAAAAAAAAAATGCCGAAATCTTTGAGCTTCGCTGGACTTACAGACTGAAGAGGCGGAAACGATACTGGGGTCATTTTTTTTGCTCATTTGACTCACAACCGTTCTGCGTTCTTTATGAATCCCTTTTGCTTGCTTTGTTGATTTAGAACTCGGTCCCCTTCGGTTCTGGTGCTATGCTGAGTCTTCGTGTTCCATTTCCTGATGCATATTTGTGGTGTTGAGAGATGACTTTTTCCCTTTGGTCGTATACCACCTACCCACCTGGCTTGCTGTATAGTTTATTGCTTGTCTCTTCGCCTTTACATAAAACTGTCACATAAAGACATTTTCATCTGTTCTTTTCCCATTTTATTTCCCTCGGTTATTTTTGTCTTATTGCAGGGATTAGGACCTCTAATGCATTATAGAATAGAAATAAGGACGGGGAGAAAACTCTTGCTTTGGTGTCCATAGCAACTCTTCAAAGTGAAACCTGCCGTTTGCCTTAGGATTTCAAGAGAGATTCTTAATCCGATTACAGTGTAGCCTCCCCTTTTCTGGGATCGTCAGATGTGTACGTGTAGAGCCGGCATTCCTAGCCAGGATTCAGGATGCCCAATCAGGGCTGTTTCCACACAGTGGGCATAAACAAAGCTAACGTCTTAAAAATGACAAGGTAAATACACAAACGTAATATATACAATTAAGTGAGTTCTAATTAAATGTGTGAATGGAGAGAAACCCGGGAAGGGGGAAGATTTACATAACTGCAATCTAATTTTGTCAGTCATCACCAGGAAACACCAGACGCAAAGAGTAATTAACACTATGCAAATAGCAGAACCAAGGAGAGGAGCTGGACCTGGCCCAACGTCAGAAGCCCTTTGGATTTTTGTATGTTGTAAAAGCCTATTTAACAAAATCAAAATTAATGAAGGTGTAGATTTTTCTCTTGTTTCTGAAAATTCAATCCTCATTCTACTTACTCCCTGTCTCTCTTTCTCTCTTTTTTTTCCTTCTGGTTATCTCATTGATTCTGTAGGTACCATCCTCCTCCTTCCTCAGGGCCATTCTTTATGGATGGAATTCTTTTTAGTCTTGGGAACATTACTTTCCTACTCTCCTACTCTCAATATTCTTCACTCACATAGTAGCTGACTCGTGTGCTCAACAACATTTACTGGGTGCCTATAGTTAGTGTTCAGGTGCTACACAGGTCTTCAGAGCTGCAAATACCACATAGCTGGCTTTGCTCACTTGCTTTCCTTTCTTCTTTCTTTCTTCCTGTGTTGGACAGAACCCAGAGCCTTATGAGTGCCTGCACTGGGCCACTGAGCTGTGTCCCCAGCTCGGTAGCTCTCCTTGAGATCAAGAAGCTAAGACAGTGTTTGTAGTACAAAATGGGAGGGGAAAAAAAAAACCAAAACCGACTAATGGTGACTGAGAATAAAGACAGGGATTCCCCAGAGGGGCAGCGATGAAGCTGTGTTTAGAAAAATAAGGAATTCGATGTTCCTGGGGTGGACATAAGGGACTCGAGTCCTTTCCTTTGTCCCTGCAGGAAGATGAGTGCTTCACACAGAGCCCTGGCTAGGGCTGCATGGGTTGTAGACGTTGCTCACCTGGATCTTAATGTCCTTGGAGTTGATCACTTCCACAATGCCCACCACATGGTCGAACACCAGGCCAAACTTCTTGCAGTTATCTAAAAGAGAAAAAGACGACGTTCCGGTAAATGCATGCCCGAGGCAGGTTTCGGCAATGTAGCTCCACGCTGCAAACACACAGGCTTCATTTTGCCTACCGACGGTGATGGAGTTTACTTTCCCCTTTATCTGAAGAGTGGATTTGTCACATTTGAAAATGTACGCCACTTGTTTTAGCTCAGTCTCTGAGATGACAAGGTCATTCCTGTCCTCTTGGTATTCCTAAAGGTAGAACAGACACGGATATTAAACATGAACGGGAAGATGGGCTGGACCCACCGACTGCTGACCTTGCTAGAAGGCTTCAACAGAACTGTCGCCTTTCAGCATGCTGTCTTCTGGAACATTCTCCTCATGGAGAAACCTCCAGGTCTTAGCTGTCGATTGCAATCATGGGAGTGAGTGAACTCATGCTCAGAAATGGGGATCAGTTAGTGCCAGATGTTAACAGTCCTGCTAGAGGGCAGGGCTGGAGCAAGGGGTGTGGTTGCTATGCCGACTTGGTTGCTAGGCGGACTTGGATGCTGGCAGTCCATTAGATGCTGCATCAGACCCCGCTGTGGTTGGTCATCAGGAGATGGGGCTGCTGGGGTCTGAACAGTGGTTCAAACTCCATTGTCTTTTTCAGGCCTTGGTGACTTCCCAAGGACTTTGTTCCTTAATCTTTAGGATGCTCTCTGACTCCGGCTGTCATCCATATTCAAAGCCTCCCTGACACGCTTATATAACTAACCCTGCGAATGGTGGGTGGCAGTGGTGGCTTCAGGTTATGAACGAAACTATCAGCCCATCACCACCAGAGTTCCAGGAGTACCAGCTGATGGCTTCTTCCCCGCCAACTTAAAAGTTTGGAAATAGGTAGTCAAGTTCACAGAAAGGAAGCACACTGGCACTGGCTGGGGGCTGGAGGGCTAGAGGGAAAGGAAGCATTGTCTAACAGATTGAGTTCTGCAAGATAACGTGTATTCTGCAGCGAATGCAGGGATAGAAACACAACCTGTAAACATACCGAGCACCACAGGGATGCGCACTCAAAGATGCTTTGTTGAAATCTGGCCTTTTGCTATGTATTGTAACGCTAAATACTGACCCCTGCCCCCAAGGCCTGGTGGTCCCAGGGATGAGAGAATCCACTCGTAGAACCAAGTGATTCTGTGTAACCTTGCTCCCCAAGTTATCTCTCATTGGTGAACAAAATTGCCTACAGCCTATAGCCGGGCAGGAGATAGGCAGGGTCTTTGGTTCCAGGGCTTGGGGTCTGAGGCAGATGACCACAACAGGGAGAGAGAAGAAGGTGGAGAGAGGAGAAGCCACCATGGGTAGGTGAGTTATGAAAACATGAGGGCTGGCCAACTGGAGTTGAGAGCAGCCCATGTGGAACATAGCAAGCTAAACTCTGGGTCTACAGGGAAGCAGACATGACAAGAGAAGGTAGATATCTGACCGGCCCTCCCGCTGACCGAGGCTTAGTATAAATGTAAAGGTTGTGTGTCTTTTATCTGGGAACTGGATGATCTAAGGTGGGGTAGAAACCCCAATTTGAGATTAAATATTTACTGTAACAGTGGTTACCGGTGAGTGCTATGTGCATTTTTACACAGTTAAGAAATAGTTTTAAACAAGGCAGTGGTGGCAGTGCACACCTTTAATCCCAGCACTCGGGAGTCAGAGTCAGGCACATCTCTAAGTTCGAGGACAGCCTGACCTACAGATCGAGCTCAAGGACATCTAGGGCCACACAGGGAAACGCTGTCTCCAAATAACCAAACAAACCAAACCAACCAAACCAAACCAAACCAAACCAAAAGTAATTCTAGAAAGTAGAAGGAAAGAACCCATAGGAGCTACTGAAAAAAACGTATACAAGTCTGCATAAGTACCTGGTTCCTCATTTTTGCATCTTACTACCTCACTTGGAAACTCCCGTGAGTTTCAGAAGCGGTTTGAGGTGTTTAGGGGTTGGTTTTAGCCGAGTGAATCAGAGTCAGTGTTACAGGATTTCACTCACCACTCTCCATTTCTTCCCTTCCAACTCCAACACTGGAGGATGTTTCTGAGGAGAATTCGAGTTTGAAGATGCGGGGCTCGGCGTGCGGGTTTTGGTTGGAGATCGAATTTGTCCTTGGGCCCTCAGGCTGGGATTCTTGTATATTTTCTTGTCGTCGGTGACATGTCGGAGCCCTAGGAAGGCAGGACAGTTTTAATTGTCAACTTACCCTGAGTTAGGATCACCACCTGGGAAGAGAATCTCAGTAAGAGAGTGTCTCGGTCAGGTTGGTCTGTGGCCGTGTCTGTGGGGGATTGTCTTCACTGGTATGAGAACAGCTTAAAAGACTGGGTGGAGTTTGGACTACATAAGAGTAGACAAATCTGGGGGTGGGGATTTAGCTCAGCGGTAGAGCGCTTGCCTAGCAAGCGCAAGGCCCTGGGTTCGGTCCCCAGCTCCAAAAAGAAAAAAAAAAAAAAAAGAACCTTTAGATTTGATCAAAAGTGAATCCTTGCTGGAAGAAGGAGGTCATTGGATGCAGTAGGTCCTGAAATCTCATAGCCTAGCCTCACTTCCTGTCCACTTCCTGTCTGCTTCCTGGTTTACCAAGAAGTGAGGAGAGGAAGGGTCCAACTCGGCTGGATTTGGATTCACCTAGGATACACAACTCTAGGCATGTCTGTGAGAGAATCTGCAGAGATTTGTCACCAAGCAGAGAAGACTCACCTGGAATAGGGTTGGGCCGTGCCATGGGCCGGGGCCTCAGCCTGAATTAAAGTGTGAACTGGGTGCTGGTGTTCATGCCCCTCTGCCCCTTGACCCACTATGATGGGAGCAAGCAGTCCTGTGCTGCTTTCTCTCTCAATGGACCACGCCCTCTCAAACTGTGAGCCGAAGCAGATGGGCCAGTCCTTGAGTTGCTTTTGTGAGGAATTTTGTCACAGTCATGAGAAAAATAGCGAACGCAGTGAGGAGCCCTGTTTTTAAAGAGACGGACGGCACCCCTATGCTACCCCCAGAAAGTACTTTTCGGAACTTGAAATCAGCTTTAGAGTTAGAAGTCCCTTACTCTGCAAGCGAGTTTCAGGGGGATGAGCAGTACATGTCTGATCCAGGAATAAATGTGAAGGTTTGAGTCCTTGGCTTCCAGCTCCATGAAGAGCAACCTTTACACCCTCAATCCTATTAACCGCGCAAAACCAAGATGCCCGCAGCATAGCTTTTGGCCACATGACTATATTGTCTAGCATGAGTGTGCTTTTGATCCTCATAAGTGTTAAGCATCTGCATTAAAATAATCCGCTACTTGACATAAGAAGACGAAGGTAGTTCCATGACAGACCTTCCAGGAGCCTCTGCTGTATGACGTAGGGCAGGGTGGTGCCATTCGCCATCTCTGTGTCATTTGATCTTGATGACTTAGTTTTGGGATTGGTGGGGAAGCCCTGCGGCTGAGGGGGCGCCGCTCATGGGTCCACTGAGAACCCAGAGCCTTTGAGTTCTCACTGGTCTATGTTGCAGCCCAATGAAGCCTGTGTTCCTGGAGCTGCAAAGCACCCAGGCTCCCACCCCCAGAGGCAGCTCCTTCTCCCTGTATCCTAAGGATGCTGGTGGAATGACGTACGTTTCCCTGAGACCCTGGAGAGAATCCCTATGCCTAGAGCCAAAGGGGAAGGGAGTTGACTACTGGGATTCGTTTTCTTACCTTTTGTGATGGCTTCTCCCTGATTTAGCTGGGCAAACAAAGCTGAGCGAGATGGGGAGGGCTCCTCCTTTCCGCCCTCGTTCTCAAAAGGGGGAGGTGGTCCAGGAGGAGGCGGTGGTGGAGGGAGACCGGACCCAGAGGAGAGAATGGAAAACGATGCTGTGGATGCTACAGGACCCTATGGGAGACAGAAGATGGGAGCTTTGCTGAGACCGGAGCTCTGGCTGGGATTGTCAGGGGTTCAAGACTCTCCAACAGGGTCCCGGAGGTACAGCCAGGCATTGAGAGTCTGTTTGAAGGTCCTGGATCGGGGGTGGGGGGTGATCTTCCTGGGAACACAGTCTGTTAGGTGGGCCCTGGATGTTTAGAAATCCTATTGCAAGCAAGTCGTCAGCAAACATATTCATGTCCAAGGCTCTGGGTAAGAATGAAACCTGGTCTTGACTAATTGGAATCATGAGAAAAAGTTGTTCAATGGATAAGAAAAGTAACTCTTTTGGTGGACATGGCAAACTAAAACCGCACACACACACACACACACACACCGAGAGAGAGAGAGAGAGAGAGAGAGAGAGAGAGAGAGAGAGAGAGAGAGAGAGAGAGAGAGATTGATTTTTGAGCACTTTTTTTTTTTTGGTTCTTTTTCTTGGAGCTGGGGATCGAACCCAGGGCCTTGCGCTTCCTAGGCAAGCGCTCTACCTCTGAGCTAAATCCCCAACCCCTTTTGAGCACTTCTTAAGAGACTGAAATTCTCTGGAACTTGTTTCCCAAATTCGCATGCCTCAAACTGTCCCCCACCAAAGCAAAAGCCATTTGTGACCTGCGCACGTCAGATCCAGAGGTAAGAGGGCACCTAGAACCCTGACTGTTCTGTGAATACTGTGAATATCAAGGCTGGTGGACTGGCCCACACACACCCTCACATTCTGTTGTCACGCAGTTCCTAACTCAGAGGCCGAACAGATTCAGAGAGTGGGACCAGGGGGTACAAGAGCGGGGGCTTCCTGTCACTGTGGCTGCTCATCTTTATGGATGTGATGTAGACTCATGGTGGAGACGCACCTCTGACTATGCCTTTTGGGATATTTCCAGCAAAACCCTGCTGAGAAAGGAGCACCAAGTCTAAGAGTTGGCAGTGCCGTTCCTGGGTTGGGGGCAGGATGGGGTTAAAAGGAGCTGAGCTCCAACCTTTCCCCCTCTCAACCCTGTGTGACCAGCTGCTTCACAGACCGGCTGCCAAGCCTTCCCCATTGTCACAGCCTCTTCCCCTGCTTAAGGTGCTTCTTGTCGGGCGTTTGGTCACAAGGACAAGAATTAACTAACATTGCCCCTATAGATGATATTCTCACAGCATCCAAAACCGATTGGACTTAAATGTACAACAAACTTAAGACGCACATACTTTTATTTTTGATGCCCTGGTTACTGTTCAATTGCTGTGAGGAGGCACCACGGCCAGGGCACCTTATAAAAGAAAGCGTTTAATTGGGGGCTGGCTTACAGTCTGCAGAGGGTCAGTCATTTCCATCATGGTGGGGAGCAGGGCAGCAGGCAGGTAGGCATAGTGTTGGAGTAGTGGACGAGAGCTTAACATCCTGGTCCCCAGGCAACAGGCAGAGAGGGAGGGAGGGAGCAATACTGGAGCTGCTGTGGGCTTTTGAAACCCCAAAGCCCACCCCCAGTGACGCACCTCCTCCACAAAGGCCACACCTCCTCATCCTTCCTAACCTGTGGGAACCAAACATTTAGACATATGAGCACCATTGGGGGGGGCATTCTCATTCAAACCACCCCATTAAACATCTTTTTACCTCTTGTTTTTATTTATGCAAATGTACGGGTATTTGTCTGGCATACGTAACAGGCTTGTAGGTGTCTGCTAATGGAAGTATCTTTGAATCTGGAGTTATAGTCAATTGTGAACTGCTTGACATGGGCGGTAGGAATCGAACCCAGGTCCTCTGGGAGAGCAGGAAGAGCTCTTAAGCACTGAGGCACCTCTTCTCGTTAATATTTGTAAACACTGACATAGGTATACACCTATGCAAAGGAATTAGAAGCCAATTAAATTTTACAGAGGCAGAGCTCGGGGGAGTGGGACCTTCCAGGCATTTCACTACTGAGAGTCTTGGGGCAGGGGGATGACTAGTTTCAGGCAACCCTGCGCTTTTCATATAGAGGCAAGTTTGGACCGCATAGTGAGACCCCCAGTCTCAAAAATACCCTGGAACGGGAAACTAAGAGACTGGGGGGAGACAGAGTAGTTTGTGTGTTTTCGGTTCCCAGAACAAGAATTGAAACCTTATATAAGTGCTAACGAGCACAGCATAATCTTATTTTCACAAACAACTTGGCGTTATGAGACGTCAAAGTCAGGAAGTTTCAATCTGCAGTTGTCTTTTAAAACAGCTATTTTCAAGCACTTACATAATCTCTATTCAGCACAGACTGGCTGTGAATAGAAAAGACTCTTCTCTCATTCAGAATGTGTATCTTTTGAGCCTCAGCTGCAGCGGGCGGACGTCTTCTCTCCTGGAGCTACAGTTTACCACACTTTTTTTTTTTTCCCCCCTGAGGAGCAGCAGGGTGACTCCCTCAGGATTCTGGGGTCAAGCAGAAAATGGTTTCATAGTTCTCGAGACCAACCAATTTCTTTTTCTCCCCAGGATCCTAAATGATTTCTGTCACGTGACTGAGGTGAAATTTGAGGGACCTGTTCAGACTCATAAAGGACACACGGCATATGCTTTGCACATCAAGTTGTATTCCAGGCTTCGGTGACAGCCACCGAATGCTACCCTTTCTCATAACCACTCCGCGCAGCCCGTGGAGGGGCAGTGGCCTCCCCCAACACCTGAGACACTTTGGCTTTGCGGGCATCCTGTTTTGTGAGAAAGGGAGTCGTGTCCCTGGCTTCCACATTTTAGGGACACTGGTCCCTTCGTGCTCAGAATCTAAGAGCTGGGAGACGACGCAGCGATGGATAAACCATATCCTACCTTCTGGGGACTTTGACATGTTCAGTTGGTGACAACAGAGAGGGTTTACAGAGATAAATGTGGAAAATACAATCTCCCAAAGCAAGGCGCCTGGAGCCTGTGAAATGCTGCCCCGGACGTGCCCTTCTGAAGTCCAGCCACATTTCTACAACGTTCGCTGGGTACCAGGCTCTGGTTTCCAAGGTTACTTTGCAATTAGCATTCAGGGGCTTTACTGAACAGTGGACTTGAAACCAAACTGATTAGGCCTTCCCTGAACTGAATCTCTTTGGGCTGCCCCCAAGCACTGGTGGGGAGGAACTAATCTTCCCCTTCTTCTTTTTCCTGTCCCCTGCTACAGACCTTCTGGGACTCGGCACCTAGTGGGCAGCATCCAGCCGGAATCCTGATCCCACCGGAATCAGTCCAATCTCCAGTGAAGGAGAGAGGAAGGCAGGCCCTGGGGTGGGGGTAGGTTGAGGAAGGACTCTCAGGCACCAAATGTTTTCGTTGATTTAGTACTTACTGACCGCTTAGTCAGAATTCAGCTCTAGATTCATTGGAACACTTGAACCACTTAGGGATCTGTTAAAACCTCCCAGTTTCACAGCCCGGGCTGTGTGGCAGAAATACTAACTGGAGAATGCAAGTAGGGTGGGCTGCATTCTCATATTCTCTCTCTCTCTCTCTCTCTCTCTCTCTCTCTCTCTCTCTCTCTCTCTCTCTCTCTCTCTGTGTATGTATGTTTTGCCCCCCTACTTATCTTTGCACTTGCAGTATAGGGACATAGGGATAACCATGGGGACAATCGTCCTATCCCGAGGGCTGAGATGAACTTTAAATAGGACAATGTCAGTTGGGCTGCACAGAAATCCCTCTGAGAGAAAAGAAGGCAGAGAACCTGGAAAGGCTGTTTGCAGTCAGCAGTAAGCCAGCAGCCAATGCCAGAGGCACAGTTCTAGCACATATATTGATTTTTAAAGCCTTCTTTACGGAAATCCTTTATCTAGATCCAGACTTTTATTTTTCAGAGACGGCGCCTCACGGAGCCCATGTAGGCCTGGAACTCAGAATCTAGCCAAGGATGACCTTGAACTCCTGACCCGTTGTTGTAAAAAATATGAAAAATAAAAAAAGTATGGGGTCTTTTATCCCCACTAGGTCTACACCACAGTGCTCCAAGATATCTGCTGGATATCTTGCCAGAAGCACACATTCCAATTCGGCCACACTCCGTTACGCTTAAATCTACACATGAAAGAACCCACAACACAATAACCTTTGGCCCAATTGGTAAGATATAATTGCCCACCTAAACAAACAAAGCCCTGTACACATCCATCCCTTAGGAACATTAATAACAACCTGTAAATACACAGAGCGGAATCTTAACGTTAGCCTCCATTGTCCTGCCACAGCTTCTCTCCCTCTCCCTCCTGTCTCTTCCTCCTTTCCGTTCCAGTCTCCTCCCTTCCTCCAAACTTCTCTCCCGCCCATCCTTCCTTCTCCTCCAATGACAGGTCTCCTTCTATCCTGTACCTGCCCTCACCTGTATTTTACAAATTAAATGGGGAGAAGGTTCTGGTGAAGTCACCTGAGTGCTGAGTGTATGACTAGGCAGCCGTCCTTGAGGCAGCGGAATTAGCATCAAAATACAGATAACTCAGGGCAAACCACAACACTGACCTAGCTGCCTCAGCCTTCCAAGATCTGGGATTGCAGATCCAGCTATATCGACAAAAACAAATTACGGTTGTTTATTTCTGCACGTGTCCATGCCTGCCACATCCCGTGTGCAGAGGTCAGAGGACAGCTTAGGGAAGAACTTTCCTTCTTTCCCAGGGATGGAGCCCAGGTGACCCGGCTTGGCATGGATCTGAGCCATCTCACCTGATCTCGGTCGGGTTTGCTTAAAGCCACCGGTGTACACGAAGTTGGTGGGTGGGGAGGAAAACGGTGAATCTGGAGGGAGTTAGGAAGAGGAGTTGGGGTGGGGGTGGGGGATACATATGATCAAAGTACTTTGAGAGCATGTATGGAATTCTCAAAGAATTAATACAGATTTTATATTTAGTAAAGTCACTGGTCAAATGACGGGCCAGATGGATTACCTCTTTAAATAGCATTTCCCCCGGATTTGCACTTAGAACACACGTGACCCAAGCGCTAGGAGGAATATAACGCCCTTGACTTTTTCTTTTTTCCTTTTTGAGACATGGTCTTGCTAATGTAGCTCAGGCTGGCCCCATGTGTCTACTCCTATCTCAGTCCATCCCTGTAGAAGGATCATTAGTGCGTATAATGATGCCTGGCTTGGTTTGGTTTTATTCTCTGCTGCTCCTCACTGGCCTCTCACACCCGAACGAATGTCTGGAATGGCCTTCACCAGGTGGGGAGAAGAAACCTTTTGACTTTGGTACCGGCATCCTCGGCATCTGCAGAGCTCTTCCTGACTTTGGCAAACGTTGGTATTCTGTTGTAGAATCCGGCCTCTTGCTTGGTCACTTCTGTACTCACTACAGGAACAACTCACTTGTACCCAGACCCTGGTTCCCGATAGAGAGTGCTCAAGTTGTCCGGGGGTGGGGGTGGGAGTGGGGGTATCTCAGTGTCCTAGGGACTAGAGATGGGAAGTCAGAGGTCATCCGCAAGGTGCCTTTGAAAGGTGAACGGAACAGGAGAGGTAGCTGATACGCTGGGGTGTCTGGACTGAACGGGAACTCTCACCAGGGCCTTGGGTGCCCATTGACAAGGACAGGAACTGAGGCTGTAGGCACTGTGGGGGAGAAGAGATCAGAGGACAGGGAACTCACTGGAGCAGGGCGGAATTTTGCATTCTTAGGGATTTGAGTGGGGTCTGTGCAGAGACATAGGGGGGGGGGTTTGCCAAGGGGCAGGTTTGTCGGGAGGTATCTCAAGGGGGTAAGTCCTGCCTTGGGAACCTGGGGGGTGGCCTGGAAGAGGGCTCCCTTCTCTGCTGGGTGCTGCTGAGGTCTTGGGAGACTGCGGGATGGGCATTTTGACTTCCCTCATTCTGTGGGTGAAGGCTGTGGGATTGTATCCGTGGAGCATCGGGATGTTTAGAGGCATGATGGACTTGCAAATGTGGGGTCTCCCTCAAATGTTCTTCCTTCATCCCTTGCTTCCTCTGCAGCCCCCTTCTCCCATAGGCCTGTGAGGGTACAGATGCAGGCTTTGTTCTTCGTGAGCCTTGTTTAGGCCAAAGAGCAACCTCGAGGAGTCAGGTTCTGTCCTTCCACCGAGTGGGTCACGGAGGTCAAACTTAGGTCATCTGGGTGGGTGGCAGGGGCCTTCACACTCACTGAGCTGGACCACCAATCCCACCCGTTTTTTATGGCTTTTAAAAAACAATAAAACAACACAAAATAAAACCAAACCATGGGCCCTGGGGACCGAAGCTCAGATCTACCAATCAAATTACTGCCCCGGCACAAAGAAAGCTTTTCTTAATAAATTATTTTATAATATGTGTGACTTGAACAATTACTTTCATTTTATAGCGGGGGGTGCGGGGAGGGGGCGTAGAATCCAGACACCTCAGGGGCTCAGAACCCAGGGAGGAGAGGTCATGTGACAGGGATGAGGTCACCTAGCCCAGAAAGCAGAAGGTGGCAGTCTCAGTGTAGGAGCTCGGAGGGAGGCAGGCTTAACCTTACCAAAGCAGCAGTGACCCAGCCAGTCAGGCAAACACTCCAGCCTTTCTGAGGCTGTGGAGATGACTCTCTGGAGTGTCTTACAGTCTCCAGGCTGGGCACAGTTAAAGAAGAGTGTCTATAAAAGTCATGTAACAATGGCTTGCCACTTAAAAAATTAAAAAGAGAAACAGAACATTTATGATTTCCAATGGCTGTGTTCCCGGTGCAAAAGTTCACTTACGCTGCAAGAACACGGCACAAAAACCCCAAATGAGGCTTTTAAGGCCTATTAAGATTAATTCCGAGAGCAGATGTTTGATTATGGACTTTTTTTTTTCCCCTTTATTTTCTGGCACGAAGACTTTTAAAAGAAAGTTAATGTTCTACAAATCTCTCTAAATTAATGTCACTGTCCTGGGAACAGCTGTCTCTCCCATTTTTAAAGCCGAGAACTCTAGGCAGAAAACCAAGAGACATTCTAAGCGGCCCACGGGCGTTTGTAAGTTTGGGGTAATCTCCAGTGATGCGCACCACGCCATATACGCCACGGCCTACACTGCATACACCAGAGCTGTGCGCCCATGTGCTCGGTGCCTCGCTTTCACAGACGGCTGCTTCCCAGAGCAGTCACGACTCATTTCCTCAGAAGTCAGACTTTATTTTGTTTTGGTGTTTCTGAGACAGGGTCTTGAATTTACTATGTAGCCCAGGCTGGCTTCAATACTCCCAGTGATCCCCCTGCCTCAGCCTCCCGAGTGCTGAGAATTCAGGTACGAGCCACCATGCCAGCCTCCGGAATTTAGATTTCTACTAGAAAGGGAAATTGCAGAGGACGTTAAGTGGAATCTTACTATTGTTCAGCGGCACTCATTCTATATGATTAATCGAATGTTCCTTCCCCCTAACGCTACTTCTTAAATAACCAGTTCATTCAGATTCAGTCTAAGCTTACTTCTAAATAAGCCATAGAAATGATTTCAGTTATCTAGATTTTTTTTTTTTTTTTGAGTTTGTAGAAAAGAAGGGCCAGTAGGATTAGTCTGTGTGGGGGCCAGGGAGCCAGACCTAGGGCTGCAGTGACTTAGAGCACACCACTGGGGGCTTCGCAAGTTCCCTAATCCTGAAAAGAAAAGGCCGAGGGGGTTTCAGCAAAGAAGAAATATTATGCAGACAGCATTAACCTCCAGCTTTGAGAACGGGTCAGGCAACCAGTATCTTGGTTGGTATTTTTACCATCACTTACAAAGCAGGGACCGAGAACACAAAATTATCATCTGATCCTTTCTTGGAACAGGTGGATTATGTTGCTCACAACGGGGCCTTTGCCGAGACTTCCCTTCTACAAAACTGGCTTATCGGCGGTAATATTTTGAGCCACCTGTCCTTAAAGTATTTGTGGAGATGGTGGATAAGGCCACAGGAATGGAGCAGCTGACACACAGCAGTATTTATGGGTCTTGTCATTCCCCCCCAACCCCCAGGGACGCACACATTTGGTTCCCTTGTTTCTGGGCAGAATCTCTCTTGTCGTCCTTTTTTGAACTGTCTTGGCCTGTTAATCACTAACAAAGCCCATGACTAGCAATTTCCAGGTAGCCATGACCACTCCCGTGTGCCTGGTCATACCCTCAGATGTTCAAAAGGTCCCATGCCCTTCACTCACAGTTCTGACACCACAGGATCTCATGATGTATTACAGCTAATATTTTATATATCGCACTGTCAGTTATCTTTTCTGAAGACAAAGAATCCCAAGTGGCCTGGTATGATGTACACATGATGTACACATGATGTACACATGATGTACACATGATGTACACATGAAACACAAGAGCAATGGACCTCATTTCCATAATAGGAGACCGTGACTAAAGAAAGAGCAAAAGTCTCACCTCTCTCTCTCTCTCTCTCTCTCTCCCTCTCTCTCTCTCCTCCCATAGGTCCATGCAGATCAGTTGGACTCCAATTCACTATGTAGCCAAGGATGACTGGATTTCAATCCCCCTGTTCCTAGCTCCCAAGTGCTAGGATTACCGCCGGGGGTTGAGCGCAGGCTTCAAGCACACTGGGCCAGCTACCACCCCAGCTCTTAAACCGTCTTCTAACCACTAATTGATTTAGGGTTGTTTTTTTTTTTTTTTAAATTATTCCATTTGTTTGTTTGTTTGAGACAGGGACTCATGTAGTCTAGGCTGGCCTAAAATTCACTGTACACATTCAGATCCCCCTGCTTGTGGCTCTTTGGTGCTGGCTTCATAGATGTGCACCACCATTCCTGGCAGTTCACCCCTCCTGAGACATGTTCTTGTTGTGTGGCTGGCTGACCTTGAACTTTGCTATGTGGGCCTGGCAGTCAGTGACCCTTCTGCCTGTCTCTCACATGCTGGGCCACTGTGCTGGGATACACACACACACACACACACACACACACACACACACACATATATACATACATATACACACATATGTATATATACTTATATACACATATATGTATATATACACATGTATATGTGTATATATACACATATATATGTATACACATATATGTATATACACACACACATATATACATATATATATGTATATATATATCTGTACCTTGATCAGCAGCAGTCAGATCAACACATTTCTAAACATAAAGAACTTCCTTAAGAACCGGCAGATTTTACATCGACACTAACGCCACGGTTCAATTACAATTATAACGAAGAAAGATGATTGTGGGGATTCGGCTCAGAGGGTAAGTGTGCTTTTTCTGCAAGACACAAAAGGACTCATATTTGAATTTCCAGCACTCACATAAAGGATGGGTTGTGGCTGTAACCCCAGCACTGGGGGAGCAGAGGCAGGCTAGTCAGCCTAGCTAAGATGGTGAGTCCGGTCCAGTGAGAGAGAGACCCTTGTGTTAAGGCAATGAGGGAGAGTCTTCAAGGGGGACGCTGGATCCTGTTTTGGCCTCCACATATTTGCACACAGGTGCACATCCCCACACACTCGGATTAATGCACCCCACACCCCACACCACATACCTCACACAGACAGGAAAGTAATGAAATAAAACAGAAGTGTGTCTGCATAGCAACGGAAGGAGGCTCATCCTAGCAACACGAGCGAAAGCCAGCGTGGACTCATGACTCTGGGCTGAATTCTTTTACCACTTATTTGGATTTTTGAGGCTTTTGCCAAAGAAAAAGCTCCTGGGAACCATTCCAAGAAGACAGAATCGTTAATAGCACCACAGAGAAGTGCTACATAATATTTTAAGGACATGTTTATTAATCACGTTTGGAAAGCCAACTTAAAGACTGCCTTCCATTTATTAATGGGTATTGAACGCTATGGAAATTTCCGATTTCCACAAAGTCCTATACTTCTTATGTGCAGTTGCTATAAAAAGGTGGGGACACAACTGTGGCATAACATGGGGCCCCCTTTGGGTTAGTTCTTTTCAGAATCGAGGCTCCAAACAGCCTTATCGAAAGATGTGGGGCTGGAGAGATGGCTCAGCGGTTAAGAGCACTGACTGCTCTTCCAGAGGTCCTGAGTTCAAATCCCAGCACCCACGTGGTTGCTCACAACCATCTGTAATGGGGTCTGATGCCCTCTTCTGGTGTGTCTGAAGACAGTGTCATATATAATAAATAAATACATCTTTTTTAAGAAAAGAAAGGTGTGAAAGGGAAGGTCACCGAGAACCCAAATCTTGGGGTGGGGGTGTGGCTCAATTTGGAGCATACCTACTTAACAAAAAGAAGCCCTGGCTTGACACCCAGCACTGCATAAATTATACTTCCATGAGCCAGTTTCTGGCATTTGGGAGTTGGAGGCTGGAGGATCAGAAGTTCAAGGTCGTCCTTGGCTACAAAGGGGAGTTTGAATCCAGCCCAGGCTACGTGAGACCGTGCCTCAGCGTTTCACCCTAGCTTCTTACTTTGCTATACCTTATCTCAGGATGGTTATCTGCCCGTGGTTCTTGTATGTTGTCCTTTGGTGACCTGGATGAACCAGGGCATCGCAGTTGAAGAAAAAACACAACAGAATAAACAAAACCAAGTCAGTCCAGAGATGGAGTAAATGCCACATATTGGAGACACCCCAAGAGAGACATACACAGTCAGTGCCAGTAAACTCAGATCTCTGCTTCCTGTCTTTAATTCTCACGTTTGGACCAGTCCCTCCAAAAATGACTTCTGTTCCACATGACCAAGGTACAATTTTTTTTTTTTTTTTTTTTTTTAATAAAAGTGGATCAGGCCATCCCAGCAGAGACGGTACATGGGGCACAGTCCAGTTCACTGGCGTGAGCTAGGCATGAGAGAAATCATCTGGGTGAGCGGCGGCTGTTAAGAGTCTGACCTTGCTCTGCAACTGATACCTAGACCAAGTCTGGACTCTCCGAGTTGTCTTTTCTTCTTCATTGCCAGCGTCAGCAACACGAAAATACAGTTTCTCATAAAAGAAGGAAAAAATAAAATTTCCGTGGGAAAGCTTCCCAGAGTTAAAGATAGCCGAGTGTACCCATCAGAGAGAGCATGAGGGAGAGCCAACGGCTGTATGAATGCCAAGAGTGACGGGTGCTTTGATTCAGCTGGACAATGACTACATCGGGCCAGTTGAGCCTAACTCTGTCACAGAATTCAAGGTTTTTTGGTTTTCGTTTGGATTGTAGGATCCTGAGGAGGTCAATGTGCTGCCTTGAAAGATAAATACTTTGGAAAGAGCAGACATGAAGAAGACAAAGGCAAGTTAAGGGCTATTAGAAAGGTCATTCATAGTTTATGTGTATTTTTGCCCGAAAACCATTTTAAATGAAAATACCCAGGATTGTCATCTTTTGAGCTTAAGAGTTGAGGTGTGCTAACACAGGGTAACCTGGGCTAACACAGGGTAACCTGGGCTAACACAGGGTAACATGGGCTTCAATTCCAACTCCAAATTTCATGGAAAAAGGTCAATTGATGCTTGCGTTTCCTTCTTTTCTCCTTCCTTTTTCCCTCCCTCCCTATCCTTTCCCCTCTTTCTTTCCTTCCTTCCCTCCCTCCCTCCTTCCTTCCTTCCTTCCTTCTTACCCTCCCTCCCTCCCTCCTTCTTTGTAGTGCTGAGGTTGGAACACAGGGGCTTCAAGAATGCCAGGTAGGTGCTCTACCACTGAGCTAGTCCCCAGGGGGTTGCAAAGCATTCCGTTTGAACGACAGGTATGGTAGACAGGGGCCAGGGGTAGTTCTGTGCATTGTTTTATGAAGTGTTGTTTCATGTTTACAGGATAACCATATCTCCCCTTGTTTCTTAAGAAAGCCCCCTGCCCCCTCCCCCACTTAATGTGCTATCAGACTCAATTTCCTGAGTTTGGAGAGGCAGCAGGTGGCAAGGGAGCAGGACAGGGGACTGTCCCTGAGCAGTGTCCACTCTCATCACCATCTTAGCATAGAAATGAGGACATCCGGGCTGGAGAGATGGCTCAGAGGTTAAGAGGTTAAGGTCGCTCTTCCAGAGGTCCCGAGTTCAATTCCCAGAACCACATGGTGGCTCACAGCCATGTGTAATGGGATCTGATGCCCTCTTCTGG
Organism: Rattus rattus; assembly: GCF_011064425.1. Taxonomy (NCBI): domain Eukaryota; kingdom Metazoa; phylum Chordata; class Mammalia; order Rodentia; family Muridae; genus Rattus; species Rattus rattus. The sequence goes on along the minus strand of NC_046167.1, from coordinate 65,599,609 downwards.
TGTGTCTGAGAACAGCTACAGTGCACTCATATACATAAAATAAATAAATCTTTAAAAAAAGAAAAAAAGGAATGAGGACATCCATTCACAGGGCCCATTAACCCTGGGCACAACCTGTAGCTAAGGGCCGCAGTTGATCAGGTGGAAGTGGGTGGGGCATCATCTATTTCTAAAGCCCTGGGCCAATCACTGCTGGGGATGCTGGGTGCCTCTTCTTGGGGAGCTCATAGCTTCAGGGCACAGAAGACCCAGTGCTCCCAGACAGGTCTCTACCTCTCCACCCTGCCTCTCCATGTCTTAGAAGGCTTCACTCTCATGGAAGACTCTTCCAGATCCTTCAAGGTTCAGCTCCAATATCTTTTCATAGGTTTTATGGAGTGGAGCATGCACACGTGTGTTATGTGTTCACGTGGGTGTAGGAGCGTGTGCATGGGTATGGGTGTATGTGCTTGAGGTGGCCAGAGGTCAACTTCAGCTGCTATTCCTTAAGGGCATCCACCTTCGTGTTTTGAGGCAGGGTTTCTCACTGGGCAGTGGGGCTTCCAATTACGATAGGCTGGCCAGTGAGCCCCAGGGAACTGTTTCCCTCTCCCCAGACCTGTCATTCTAGGCGCACGCTGCCACACCTGTCTCTTCACGTGGCTGCCAAGTCCTTGTGGTTCTATAGTACGCCCTTTAGCGACAACCGTCTCGCAGCCCCTTCTGGGGCTCCTCTGAGAGGACAGTCCCTGTTCCCCTGTACAGAGACTCCCTAGAACATTTGTACAATAATTTGCATCACACCACAGACATTTGCTGGTGAATCTGGGTTGGGTTTGGCTGACTCCAGAACTCTGGAGTTCCTTTCTTACTCATCTTACTGCCGCCTGCCAGTCATGGGGGCCCAGGACCTGAGTTACGGGAGGTGTCTCATCGACACTTACTGATATAACTACATCACTTAGGAACATAAAGCATTGTGGGGAAATGCAGGTCTTCATATGCTTCTGCAGGGAGACAGGGTGCTCTAAGTTGGGGCAGGGCATCGTGGTACATGAAGTGGCCTTTCCCCAGAGTCCCAGTAGACAGGGCTTTCCAATCTTGGACTGCCAGTCTCCAAAACTCTGAGCTAAAGAACATGTTTCATTTAGAAAGGACCCAGGGTGGAGTGTTTTGTTATAGTCACAGAAAACGAACAAAGAAGCATGTTCGTATCTCCTGAGGAGATGACTTTTGCCTGGCCACCCCCCCACCCCTCCACCCCCACAAAACCACACCCTTCTGATAGTCTTGTGGTGTGTGAAAGAATAAATGACAAGAATCCTCCATTCCATGGTGGCTATCAACATTATTAATGAAGGAAACATAAACTTAAATCATTTGAGGCAGGAGACATAGCTCAGCAACCGGGAGCACTGACTGCTTTTCCAGACGACCCAGCACCTGCATGGCGGCTCACAACTGTCACTCCAGTTTCAGGAGGTCTGACACCGTCACGCAGTCATATGTGCAGGGAAAGCAGCAGTGCACATAGATGAAAATGAATAGACTTTTGAGACAGGGTCTGGCTATGTCGCTCAGGGTGGCCCCACTCACGCTTGTAGCCATCCTCTGGGCTCGGCCTCCTGAGTGCTGGGATTACAGGTTTGTGCTACTTTGCCCATGGAGATGGTATTTTAACTGAATACGTTACTAAAATATCCCCAGGATATGGTTTAAATAAGTTAGGAATGTGAATTAACTCCTGACCCCTCGAACATAGAGACTTTGAGTTCTTGGTTGTAAAAATTTCCTAGTAAACAGAATAATCTTGATTACTAAATCAGACAGTTTTAGAAGCTAGTACTATTTTGATTTATGGAGAGAGACAAATGCTCTAAAATATTTATACTTTCCTATCAACAAACACTAAAACCCAAAGGTATTCATGAGACAATAGAAACAGTTATAAATACACAACTCAAAGCTCTATAGTTTTGTTAATTCTACATGAAAATTGAGGCTATTGGATGGCTACGGACATAAGTACAGTCAACCGAAGATACATCATGGGTTAAAATAAATCTATACTGATAAACATTGATCTTAAAGCTTTAAGGCAGACCCTGAACCTCTGAGCAGTAATCTGTCCATTGAGACAAATGGTTTGCAGATAATCAGAGTTCATTATGTGAAAACTGGACTTCTCAGCTCTACAAAGTTGTATCAGCTCTCACCCCACACCCCGCCCCACTTCCTGAAGCCCCGCCCTGAAAAGTCACTAGTAACAAATGATGTGTTACACTAGCAATTCTGGATGTGTTACTTGTACTAGCATCCCCATGATAAAGTACCTGGTTAACAGAACTTAAGGGAGGAAGGCTTTATTTTGATTTCGTCTCTCTGTTTAAAGGGATCACAGTCCACTGTGGCTGGAAGGTGTGGTGGTGGGATTGGTTTGAAACTGTGCTGGTGAGAGCTGGCTTACATACAGGTGGATCAGGAAGTAGAGGGAGGGAGACACCTACGTTCGGTTCAGATTCCCCTCTCCCCCTTTTTATTCGGTTCTTAGGCTCCAGCCCACTGGATAGATTTGCCCACATCCAGGCATGGTCAATCTTCTCTGGGAAAGATCCGATGGACACGGCAAAGGTGTGCCTCACAGATGCCCTAGGCCTTTCTTTCTTTAATTAAGCTAACTACTGGAAGTCACAGTCTATGGACCAAGCTAGCCAGAATCTCCAAACCTCATTGGAAATTAATCAATATGCTGAATGCTGACAGCCTTTTCAAGGTCTCTCCCAGGCCACCATTCACATTGGTGGATAGGTCATCCTTCTTACAGCTGTAACACCCACCCCCATCTTTTCATTGTCTCATTGATAGATCCCTTACAGCATGGGAGTCTCGGGTTTATTCCTCTCATGCCTCTTCTATTCCCTCCTCTCTTTAGATGATTCCAGGCAGGTGATTCACAGCACCTGTGCCAGGCTTTCTCCTCTTTCAGTGCTGCTTCACCAGCTCCTCAAACACAATAGAGCTGCAGGCCTTTTCTTCCTTTGCTAGTGGCTACTCCTAGACAATGCCCCTGATTTTATTCCTTTCCCTCGAAATCTAGATGGGAAATTTTGTGGTTAAATTTGAGTTCTTCTCTACCTTCCCTCCCCAAACCATCCTCACCTTCGGGCTCCCGTTCACCCATCCTCTGCTCTGTTTCTTCTTTAGATCACACACTGGTCAGTAGCCTCCTAAGGTGCACTGGGTGCCCTGGGCTCCGCCATCTCTCATGTATCAAACACCATTCAAAGCACTTGCTACGACTTGTAACTTTCTGCTTAGCAACCCGCCGTGAAAGTAACAAGCTTTGTTGCTACCTGTGATCCAATTTTCTTAGCATAACTACAGAGTTACTGACTTCCAGCTCTGCTACTGGCCTTGACAGACTGCCTGGAAAAGCACGTACTAAACCCTTTGCCGGAATTACCCCTTCCCCCTTTCTTTCTTTTCTCTTTTCTTTCTTTCTTTCTTCTTTTTTTTTTCTATTCTTTTCTTTTCCTTTCCCTTTTCTTTTTTTTTTTTTTTTTTTTTTTTTTTTTTTTTTTAGGAGCTGGGGACCAACCTTGGGCCCTTGCGCTTCCTAGGCAAGCGCTCTACCACTGAGCTAAATCCCCAACCCCTCTTCCTTCCTTCCTTTCTTTCTTTCTTTCTTTCTTTCTTTCTTTCTTTCTTTCTTTCTTTCTTTCTTTCTCCCTTCTTTCTTCTCCTCCTTCTCCTCCTCCCCCCTCCTCCTCTCCTCTCTTCTCTTCTCTTCTCTTCCCTCCTCCCCCCCTCTCTTTTCTCTTCCTTTGAGGCCGGGGTTTCTCTGTGTATCCCTAACTGTCCTGAAACTCACTCTGTAGACCAGGCTGGCTTCAAACTCACATAAGATTCACCTGTCTTGGCCTCCTGAGTACTAGGATTAAAGACACACACCAGGCCTTGTTTACATCCTTCAAAGTGTGGGCCCCTCCTTAGCCTTTCCTGACCATCCAGGAGTCTAATTATTTTCCACTATGGCCTACACTGTTGCATTTGTTTGCACACCATGATGACCTGGGGAGTGGGGAGGTTGTTCAGTTGGTTGAGTGCTTGCCCAGCGGTTCCAAAGCACATGGTTCAATCACAGCCTTGCATAAATTGGGTGAAGGGGTGCATGCCTGCAATCCCAGCACGCGAGAGGTGGAGGCAAGAGGATTAGAAGTTCAAGGTCATCCTTGATTTTGCAGTGGCTTCAAGGACACTCTGGAATATAGGAAACCCTGTTTCAAAAATGAACAACCAAACCACTACATGAACAAAAAAAAAATCATCTCCCTATAATAACTTCTTTGGGTCAATGGAAACATATGAGGCCTTGGCTTTTGAATCTGTAACATGCAGAGAAACCATCTAGGGATTTAACCGGGGGTTGTGCTTCAGGAGGGCACAGGTGGGACCAGGTATTCTGAGATTTCTGTTTAGCAAGGGTTTGGGTTGCTGTTGGCAGAAAACCACACGGCCTATTAGGTGCCAGGCACCTCTCTATCCTCCTTGTTTACATAAGCCTTGCTCTCTGGACTTGTCCCTGGACCTCTCACCCTGGCCCAACATTCAGTGTTGCTTGTATGCTCTTGTTAGAGGGCAGTTTCCACTGAACTCAGATGGGAAGGGAGACTTGAGAGACTCCGGGGAGAAGCAAGACACCACAAGTCAGAGATTGTGGAGATTTGCAAGATCCTGGAAGGCTCATCCCGTGATATAGAAGGAGTTAGTGACTTCTAGGGAGGAGATTGTTTCCAGCCCAGTTATTGAGATGGAGGTTCTTGGACTTAGTCTACAAGTTGTGCATAGAGCCCTGGGCCAGCAGCTTCTCTGAGCTGTCATCTGTGTTGGGGGCTTTGGGTGACAGGGCTGCTTTTGAGTCAATCCATCTCCTGTAACTCCTCACCCATGTGCCTGTTATCGATCCCAATAAAATCTCATTGGCTCGCCCACCACGTTGGACTTTAGTGGGGCGGTCATTCCTTGGGTCTGGCGTGGGCTCCCTTTCTAGGGTGTATAGACATGTCTGTCACATGTCAGCTCTGCAGCTGGTATGTGACCTGCTGCAGTTGACACTGACACCTGCCATGCCATTTACCTGTTGATATTTTTAGCACCTTTCCTAGAACTTGGTGCACAGCGGCTGCCTCAGCAAGGTTAGGTTAGCTTAGTGGTTCCTTGAAGCCGATGCGGCCATTCCCAGCCTGGCTTCATATCTGCAGTCAGAGCTCCTTTGTTTATTGGTGGGGATTTAACCCACTTTGATCAACAACGCTCTGACCCAGAAGAGAATGCACTTCAGTGTCTCTTTGCCTTGCCACAGAGAATACCTGGGCGAAGTCACCACGGGCCAAGAAGTTCTAGGTAAAAGCTTATCTGGTGCCCTGATCTTAGCCCCACTGCTCAGTACAGACAGAGTGCGCGTCCTCCTTGTGCTCTGGCTGTGGAAGGAGATGGTCGTACTTGCTGCTCTCTGGGAGCAGATCCACATCTGACATAAAGTTCAGGCGTCTACTGGTTTTGCTGCCAACCTACAACTGAAGAACTGTCATGGGAGGGCCAGGGACACAGCTCAGACGTACATTGCTTGGCTCACACGTGCTGGACCTCCAGTTCTATTCCCAGCATAAAAACCAAAACATAATAAACGAACAACAAGCGCAGAACAAAACCCAAACCCAAACCATTTGAGAAAGGTGTGGTGGCACAGGCCTCTAAGCCCAGCCCTCAGGAGGTGGTGGCAGGAGGATTGCTCCAAGTTCCAGCCCAGCCTGGTCTATACAGTGAGTTCAGAGCCAACCAAGGGTAAGAGGACAGCAACAACAAAAGTATGGATCAATAAATGGCTCATCGGATAAAGGCTCCTGCCCACCTGAATTCAACCTAGAGTCCCAGATGATGGAAGAAGAGAACCAGCTCCTGTGAATTGTCCTCTGACTTCTGAATGTGAGCTATGGCATGCGCGCGTGCGAGCACACACACACACACACACACACACACACGCACACACACATGCACGCATGCACACGCATGCACATGCACGCATACACACACACGCACACACACACACAGATACACACGTGCACACACACACGCACACACATGCACATACACTTGCACACACGCACACACACATACATGCACATACACACGCAATACACACATCCAATACACACACACGCACATACATGCACATACACACGCACATACACACATGCACATACACACGCACATACATGCACATACACACACACGCACACACACACATATACAGACAGACAGACAGACACACACACGCACGCACGCACGTGCACGATTGATAGCTAAATATAATTGAAAACGCAAGCAACAGCAATAACAAAGATCTTAAGTTGAAAACGTTCACTGTAAGCCAGGGAACTGTCTGTAGTTTGCCGCCCAAGGACCCCAAAGGGAGCTATGGAGGATCAAGAGTAAGTCAGCATAGTTTATGCAGCTGTGGGCAGGTGTACTGCCCAGAGCCACTCTGGAGTCTTGCAGTCCAGACAAGTGACATACCCTCTGAGGCCCAGCCGCTCCCTGTGACCAGTGAACCAAGGTGAGGTTTGTGCAAGCTCTAAATGAGGTGGGCATCTAGGTTGGGCCCAGTTCCGTAAATGTTGAGAGGGACCAGAGAGGCCATAAGACCTGCAACTCACATGACATATATTTAACAACATACGGTGGAGCCTACATTATTTATAGTAACTCAGGACGCCCTCTGGCAGGTTTTAATTGGACCATGAGTGAAGGGTAAGCCTTCTGCTTTGTGAATGGACATTTGGATTTCTATTGAAAGATAGGCTGAAGGGGGGATGGCTCCCTGGGAGAACGGAAATGATGCTGAGACGGCTTGTCTTGGCGAAGAAGCCTTCCACCTTCGTAACTTGCACTTTCCCAATTGCTCATGGGAGGTTCTGATGGGGGGCAGCTAACACACAGGGAAGATGTTTAGAGCTCACAGGGTCAGCACTAAAAATCCGAACATGGGTTGGTGAGAGGGCTCATTGCAGGTCTAGTGACTTGAGTTTGATCCCTGGAACCCATGTAGAAGTGGAAGGGGAGAACTGACTCCATGTAGTTGTCCTCTGTGCCAACTAAAGGGCCCTGGAGTCCACCCCCCCTCCCCCCGAAACTGTATCCCAGCAAAGTGCTGTGGCCTGTGCCTGAAATCCAGTACTTGGATGGTAAAAGCAGGAAGATCAAGAATTCAAGGCTAGCCTTGGCTATGTAGAGAGTTTGAGGCCAGCACAGGCTACATAGGATACTGTCTCAAACAAAACAAAAAAAACAAAAACAAAACCCAAAACATAAGACTCATGAAAACCATCCACCACCTAAGTCTTTATCTGATCCATCCCCGTGGTTTTCTTCTACTTTACAGATAACCACATCCAATTTCTAAAGCTAAAGTTAGAACTCCACAAAAGAGCAGGAATATGTCCACAAGCTGACACCACAGTGTCCGTAAGCTCAGCCTCTTGATTGATCCGTTCATGGAATTCCTGGAAAAGACCTGAACAATTCCCAGGAAAAGTTTAGTTGTGTAATCTTGAGTGTGAGGGTCGAGCTTCAGTCTCCCAGCTGCAGGCATCTGCTTTGACGTTTCTGCTAGTGGTTCGTACAGATCCGTCTCAATTGCCAGGGTGGGTAGACCACTGGTGCCTCTGCCAGGCTTGGGCCAGAAGATCAATGGAGTTATCAGAGTGTCTCTGAAGCTGAGCCCGGAAGAAACATCAGTCAATAGGAAAAAGACTCCAGAGGAAAGGAACTAACTGAGAACTGGAGTTGTTTCTGTTTGGACTGCTGCTAGGTCCATGCTGGCTTCAGGTTGAAGAAAATCCCAGAGAAATGACGGGACTCTATGGACCGAAGTCAATGTAATAAGAGACCCAGACAGATGACTTCACAGCTGCTTGATCCAATCCGCCAAACACTTCTGTCCCCCAACCCCAGCACACTGTGCACACACTCACTGCCTCCCCTGTTGCTGTCCCCAACACAATGGCTGCCCTCAGAGTCCCACATTTGTCGGTGACAAGTGGACGGGTGGGGCAGCAGCTGCTGGCACAGCTGCACTCGGAAGGCCAAGGTTAGGAGGCAGCAACTGGAAGATCCAGTCGCAGCTGCTCTCTTGGAGGTGGGGGTGGGTATTTGTGAGCACAAGGAACCACTGGAGGACCCCAGGGTCCTTAGTACTACGCTATAGGACTCAGAGTGGAAAATGTCAAAATCCAACTTGAAAATGGAAGAAAAACAATTACTCAAGACCCTTGAGGTGTTGCATATCCATAGCTTTATGAAGTCCGGGCAGCACTGCGGTGGACTGTCTGAGACAATGCAACGGGCTGGTGGGATGGCTCAGGGGATAAAGGCACTTGCCGTGTAAATCTGACTTGTGTTGAGTCCCTGAACCCATGGTGGCCGAGGTGAACTGACTCCCCAGAGTTGCCTTCTGACCTCCACACCTCCCTTTCTCTCTTCTCTCTCTCTCTCTCTCTCTCTCTCTCTCTCTCTCTCTCTCTCACATACACACACACACACACACACACACACACACACACACACACAAAGTAAACGCCTGAGTCTGGTGGTGTTTTACACCAACACCACGCCTTCCCCCACTCTTTCTGACCCCTGCCTCTCATAAATACAGAATTGTTTTCGCATCCTCGTGATCAGCAGATAAACAGATGAAGGGACTGTGTTTATTTTTTTGTTCCCAGGAGCCACTTCGATCAGATAATTCTAATAGTCCCTCTTCTCTGCAAGAATTGAGATTATCTGTGAACGTTTCCTTTGCTGGTGTGTTCACCAGAAGAGCAATCCGGGAGAAATCAGTTTGACTTGGACAATCAAGAACTCGGGATTTTAAGTGGTTTTTAGATATGTAAAATTGGAATCGGATTTTTGAATTCAAGACTGTAACTTTTATAATATATTTGATTATATGTGTACGAGGGTTCCAGTCTCATAGATGTCTGTGCACATGTGAAGTGTGGTGCCTGAGGAGTCAGAAGAGGGGGGCAGATCCTTCTGGATCTGCAGCTATGGGCAGATCATGCATTTCTAAAGGGTTTTAAGGAGGGTGTGTGGGGATGGGGTATTTTGTAGACTAGATTAGATTAGAATTCTCCCATATCTGTTTTAAACGAAGGGTTGTTTTGTTACACAGTCCTGGAGATGTGGGCGCTGGGAATTGAATCTTGGTCGCCTACAAGAACACTAACTGCTCTTAATCACTGACCAATCTCTCTAACCTTGTAATGTACTTTTTAATGGATTCTCCTTCAAATTGTAGACAAGGAGGGTAAAAATGAGGAAAAACCGTGGGTCTGTGCATAAGTCTTGACCGCTTTTCAAAAGACTGTACACTTTGCTATTGTAACTACTTCATAGTTTTAGTTTTGGGTCACAATTATCATTTCCTTGTCTGATTGAGGAAATAGCATAGGGCTGGGGGGCATGGCTGGTGCTAAGCGTGTGCACAGCAGACACGTGCGCTTAACTCTTTCCAATAGAATTTTCCCAAGACTTAAACCACGTGCTCAATAAACAATGGCTGTTACTAATACAGCAGTCTGTGAGGCCCAGTTTGCTCTAGGGAATAGCTTATATTTTGTGTAAATATATAACACGGGTTTTAATGTCCTTGCTTTTGAAAATGTGGGAGGTGGTGTATTTGTAGATTGTGAAATTGACTTTGTGAGTTTCAGTGAGAGTTTTACCAAAAGTGGCATAAAGGAAGAGCTATCTGACTATGACCCAGATGGAAAGGAAAAACAAAGTTTGTGAGACTTGGTTGTAGGCTCGCAGTGCTTGTCTATGAAATATAGAGTTACTGGCACAAAGAGAATATTCTCCTCTGCCCCTTGACACGAGGGAATGAGTCCAGGCTTCATACACACTAGGCTAGCATTCTTCCACCCAGCTGCACCTCCGGGTTCTAGAAGCACTTACTTTTTAGTGAACACGATAAAGCGAGTGTTCACTCTAGAACAAAGAAACGCACTATTTTTCTATCATTAATATCTTTTCTGTCATTAATAATCAGATCTTCCTTTTTAAAAATTCAGAGAAACGACTGACTAGCTTTCTATGTGGTGGTAAGGGTATTCAAACTCTTTAAAAGAAGTTTTCTTTTAATCCATTTTTTTTTTTTGTTGAGTCTCATTTGAGAATTAGCATCTGTTGACATTGTTTTCCACAAGTGAACTGTCGTCTCTCTTACATTAGTCTGTCAGAAAACAATAATGGACCCGAGGACTCCTAACCCTCGTCTTATCGGTCTCTAATGGTGGCTTATCCCTACGGCCAAGATGTGATGCTTGCCCTTATGACACACAGATTTGTAACAAAACAGTCCTTCATTTGAAACAGATGTGGAAGAATTCTAATCAGTCGCCCATACATTCACCCCCCACACACACAATCTTCAAACTGTTTAGAAATCCATGAAATTTTGTGTCTACATCATTATGCTGTGTTGGGGGGAGAAGCCAGGTAGAAAATATAAAGGAATGTCGGCTTGGAGGGGGTCATTGCTAACCTTTTGTCCCTGCTGGGAACCCCACACTCTGCTCAAACCTCAAAAATCACTATCACCCCAGCGCTTGCCGAGCACCTCGTGCTGGGACACAGCAGCCAGGGGGACTCTGACCTTTGGACGGAATTCACAAATGTCTCACTCCCGGTTAAACTGTTGGCCATTTAAACGTAATATTCATCTTTAACGGAAGGGACTTTTCAACCAGAAGCAAGTACAGAGGCTCCAGGAGGTAAGGGAGGCCCCAAGAGTCCCAGAATACACACTATGTATATTTGATACCATTGGCTGAGCATGGACACTGAGCTCTAAGTCAGCCACTTGGCAGACGCAGAGGAGTTTTTCTCAGTGCGTGAGAACACAGAAACTACAAGGGCACCAGCTAAGGAGACAAGCACAAAGGAGAGCCACCAACCTTCGGGCAGAGTTGGTGAAGGGCAACCGACGTTTTGCAAAGCTGTGATGTTTGAGTTGAGGTGAGGGGAAGATGTGGGGTACCTACCTCTGGGAAACTAAGTTTATGAGCCCAGTATCCATCCCAGGACATTGCAACGGAGGCAAAGTGATCTGTGTACATCAAATTCAGAAACAGCCATTTCTTTCGGCTTTTTATCTAAGCCAGTGGTCCTCAGCCTTCCGAACGCTTCAACCCCTTGGTACAGGTCCTTCATAAAGTGATGACCCCAACCTTGAAGTTATTTTTGTTGCTACTTCATAACTGTAATTTTGCTACTGCTATGAATTATAGTGCATCTGATATGCAGACGGTCGTAAGCCACCCCTGTGTAAGGGTTATTTAACCTCCAGCCCTGGGGGTCGTGAACCACAGGTTGAGAACCACAGGTCTAAGCGTCGCCCATGCTCACGTAGCCATTAACTGCTGCAATGTTCAGTGAGTCAGGAAGGCGCTAAGACAAGGCTGGGGAGGAGGTCAGGGCCACAGTGGTTTCCCATATGGAAATTACAGTGGGAACATATAGGCTTACTCCATTGCTAGGGCACAGCCGAACTGCTAGGATTGGGCTGGATTTGTGGCTTGATTGGTGCAATGTGTGTCCACCACGCGTGAGAGCCTGAGCTCGGTTCTCAGCACTTGGTGAGGAGAGGCAGGTAAAAGCGTAAGGCTATCTCAGGTGACCCAGGCCAGCCTCGAGGTAGGAGGCACTGCCTCAACCCTCCCCCAGCCAAAAGCAAACAGAGCAAACCCATACGAGACTAACACACTGAGGTAAGATTGCTCCTTGAACTTCACAATATCAAAAAGAAATTATTTGAGCTTTTAGTTGACATTTTATCTACAGCTGTACCGAAAAGTTTGTGCTACCTTTAACTCTCATCCCTGGACACCATCTTGGTGCCTGTAAACCCCTGCACTTGAGTTGAGCCCTCTATGGTAAGCAGTGGGCTGTTGTCCATCACCACCCAGGCAACTCTTAACGGCTGTGGGACCTGCCGTGATAGTTTTCCATTTGTTCTCTTATGAATATACATACATTGATTATATAAAACCATAGGTTTCGTTATGACATTTTCCTAAGTATGGATGTTTATCTTATAACTTGAAAGCAGGAGAGAGAGGTATTTCTGGGGCTGGCTTATTTCCCTTAACACGGTGACCTGTGGTTCCATCTATTTTCTCCCTTCAGATGACATGACCTTGCTCTTTATGGCGTCCTTACCCTAGGCATCTGTCACTTCCTTTCCACATGCTCTGCGGTTAGTTAACAGCGCCTCCTAAAGGAAATGCTGCTTCTGCAAAGCTTTTGTCCCATCGTGAGGTAAATTCTAAGGCTTAAGACTGTTAGGCCACATGGGATGCACGTCTTCACAAGTGTTTTCATGGGCCTTGGATACGCGGGTCAGAGAGGGCTTGGGACTTACTGTTTTACTCCAAGTGAGGCCTGTGGTGTGGTGCTCCTTGATGTAGGCTTGCAGTTCGCTCCAGATCTTGAGGTAGGACCTCACCCAATCCACGTGGCGCAGATCGCTTTGTTACAAGAGAGTGGACAAGAGCAGGATTAGCATCGAAACTGCGGTTTTACACTTCGTTACTGAGTAGCCAGAGCTCCGGAGGAGTCCAGAGCAATTGTCCTGGAGCCAAAGAACACTGAGAATGTGGGTACCTCTGAGTGCTCTGGAGGGAGGAGGGGAGGAGGGAGGAGGGAGGAGGGAAGAGGGAGGAGAAGAGGGAGGAGGGAAGAGGGAGGAGGGAAGAGGGAGGAGGGAGGATGACGAATGGCCCGTACTCCCAGCTTTGGGTATGGACAGACACAGACACAGAGAAGGGGACCTGGCCACATGGAGCTGACAGAGGGAGTGTGTCATTCCTAATGGAGGTGACTATGGAGAGCAGACCATTCCTTCTGACCTCCTTCTCATACAAAATAAATAACAGCACGCCATTCTAGGAGTGAGAACTGCATTAAAAAGACAAAGAGGGAATGAAATCGTTCAGCTTGCTTTCTAGTAATCTGCAGGTATTCAGGTTTAGAAGTATGGTTGGCCAGAGTCCTCTACTCATGGGGACGGCCATGAATGATGGGGAAGTTGGTATTGTAAGAAAACTGCTTTCTTATTAGCAGGCAAGACCCCATACTTCTAAGGTGATGCTCGATGAGGTACCTTAATCAGATGCTCTGTGTGAGCAACGTGGACTCTGGTCAGATTTTGTTTAATTGACTGGAAGGCTCAGTGAAAGGCTTTCTTAGCAGGGCTAACACCTGCAATTGTGAGAGATGTGAGAACAGGCAAATGGTGGGGACTCTTTCCTAAAATATATTATTATTAATCCTTTGAGGATTTCATATTTAATAACATTTCATCCCCCCTTGTTGCATTTCTTTGGCCAATTTCTGCCCCATCCCCCCATTTTTCCTTTCCCCATTTTGAAGGAAGCAGTAGTAGTCAGAAAACGGGAAAACACTGAGTGTTAGGTTGACCAAAGCCTGATAATCTACTTAGGCCACTAACGGAAGAGAACCACAGCGGGAGAGCTGTGTTATCGAGCCTCTTGACAACTGTGGCTTTTGTCCACACACACTGCTTTCCTCAAGATGTTCTGAGTATCAGCGCCATGCCCAGAGCCCCCTGTCGTAAGCCATGCCCAGGTCACGGGGTAAGTGAACAGGGAGACAGCCATGGTTTGGCTGGGGCATGTCTCTCAGAGTCAGATGTTTGCAGACTTGGTCCCAAGCCCCTGTCGTTGTTTTGGGAGGTTGTGCAACCTTTGAGAGGTGGAGCCTTTTTGTAGGATGTTGGTCATCGTAGGGTGGGCCTTTCACTGTATAACCTAGCCCCACTTCCTGTCTCATTTCTGCGTTCTGCGCTGGCCGGATGTGAGCAATCTCTCACTGCCTCAGCTGCCAAGCTCCCTATGGCCACGCCTTCCCAGCCATGGTGCAGTATTCCCTGAGTCAGGAGGTAAAATAAACCTCTCCTGTCTGAGGTTCTACTTCTGTCGATCTTTGACCTATCGGTGAGGAAGGGACTCACGCAGGGGTTGGACTCCTGATCACTCTGTTGTCTTCTATAGTTTCTGATTTGTTGTCTCTAGGACTGGAATCTGGGAGGCTCTGCTTCATTCTCATAATTAAAACCCCCTAAATGAGTGTCGCTTTCTACATTGGCCTCATTCATGCCTTGTTCCATAGGGTTTTGTGAGGCTCTCAGCATGAGCCCTGGACACAGGAAAGCAGTGCACATATCAGCCATCTGAGGGGGAACTCACTTCAAAATAAATTGGTGCTTGTGTTTACATACATGCTCTACCTATGCAGATGTGTCTCATCTATGTGAGTGTGTGTGTGTGTGTGTGTGTGTGTGTGTACACTTACACAACACACAGGCACAGCAATTCACACACACAATCTGAGATATCAGATTGTACATATGACATAGCTTCTACTGAAAATTCTAGCAACCGATGAGGGCCAGTTCTGTATGGGCAAATGTGGTTTTTCTTTTAACCACTGAATTATTTTGACCTGGAGAAAGATCCAGAAAAAAAAAAAACTGGAGGAAGGAATAATTGCATGAAGAATTCTACCAACCAACCCAAACCAGATCTATACATGTAAATGTGTTTTTCTCTTAACCACTGCAGTATTATTTTGTCTTAAAGAAAGTTCCAGAAAAAAGAAAAGCTAAAGGAAAGAATAGCTACGTGGCGTCCTTTACCTCGCGTTATTCTCTAGGAGAATGGCTGAACAGGATCCACACAGATGGGAACTGAGAACCTCTCTCCATTTTCATTGACTCTGGCTTATTATATGTTTTAGGCACTCTGCTGATGCAATGCATGGTGACACCGACTGTGTTTTCTAGTTGACATTAATAATAGCTGAGATCAAGTGGCAGGGGCTGAGTTGGGATGCCTGGCACAATCTTGTCGTTTACAGCTATGAAAGGAGGCTGAGGCTGGAGAATCACACTGAAGACCTGCCCAGACTGCAGAGTGAGTGCAAGGCTAGCCTGGGCAACTTGGTGAGAAGGTCTCGAAAGGAAGAAAAGTAAAGGCTAGAGGTGGAGTTTTGTGGGAATGTGCTTGTCTAGCGCACGGGAGGTCCCGAGTCCAACTCCCAGCTCTGTAACAAACAACCTCGAAGCAGGCAGAGGCTGCACTTGCTCTGTATAGATGAGGAAAGAGGGAAAGCTCAAACCCTCTGGTGACGACACCACCTCGGGAGACTACACAGACAGTGAGTAGATGCTTAGGGTTG
The DNA here is from genome assembly GCF_011064425.1 of Rattus rattus. Classification (NCBI taxonomy): domain Eukaryota; kingdom Metazoa; phylum Chordata; class Mammalia; order Rodentia; family Muridae; genus Rattus; species Rattus rattus. The sequence continues at coordinate 65,584,309 of NC_046167.1, read as the reverse complement.
AAGAGACAAGGGGCAACAATAGGTGGGTATAGGTTTCCTCAGGGAAGGAGGTGAAAATGTTGTAAAATTAATTGTTGGGCTAAATACGTGTAGATAACTTATATTACAATTCCCTACACCTCACATATGATCTCTATCTCTGTCTGTCTGTCTGTCTATCTATCTATCTATCTACCTACCTACCTACCCACCCGCCTATTTAAATTCATTTTTATACATTGACTAAATATTGAATTAAAAAATAGCTTGGTGTGTGTCCACCAGGAATCTGAGTCCCCTCTCCATGTAACTTTCTCTACAAAAGTAGGATTTTAAAACTTAAAAAAAAATGTATTAAAAAATGAAGTTTTTATTCATGCATGTATGTGTGCCCCCCTGTGTGAGTATGTGCAAAGGGGGGGCTGTAGGTGTCTGCAGAGGACAGATGAGGATATTGGCTCCCCTCGAGCTGAGCCCCTCGAGCTGAAGTGTTGTGGTTTACACAGTGCACTCCAAGTCTGGCCCTCTGGACGAGCAGAAACCGCTCGTGACCACTGAGCAATGTCTCCACTCCCTTATTTGGTTGTTGTATTGCATTTATTCATTTAATGTGCACTCGTATGTGTGTCAGCATGCACTCTGAGGTGTGCAGGTGGGAAGTCCCAGGACACCTGTGGGAGCGGATCCTCTCAACTGTGGGAGCTGAAGGGAATCTAACCAGGCCATCGATGGTGGCAAGAAGCCTGCTAGCCCTCTCAACTGCCTTTTTTATTATTTCAAGACAAGGTCTCATGGTCTCCTGTGGCTCAGGTCAGACCTTATATTTTCTTTTTTTTTTATGATTTATTTATTTTTATTTATATGAGTACACTGCAGCTGTCTTCAGGCACACCAGAAGAGGGCATCGGATCCCATTACAGATGGTCATGAGCCACCATGTGGTTGCTGAGAACTGAACTGAGGACCTCAGAAAGAGCAGTCAGTGCTCTTAACCACTGAGCCATCTCTCCAGCCCGATCTTACATTTTCTTTCTTTCTTTTTTTTTTTTTTTTCTCGGAGCTGGGGACCGAACCCAGGGCCTTGTGCTTGCTAGGCAAGCGCTCTACCACTGAGCTAAACCCCCAACCCCCCGATCTTACATTTTCTATGGAGCAAAAATGATCTTGAATCCCTGCGCCTTCTCCCCCTGACTTCTGAGAGCCGGGTCACAGGTTCCCAGCTCCAAGATGGGGTTTTAATCTCCAGGTTACTCGGTGAGCCAACGAAGAGTCTAGTGACTGAGCCTTAGTGACTGAGCCTTTTACGCTCTAGGAGCTAACGTCTGATGAGCGTCTGAAAACCCAGCCGGGAGAGGAAATACACACCTGTGCTTGTAGTCCCTCAGGACCCTGTTAGTGTAAAAGGTGGCGGCGTCGTTCATCTCCTTGACATATGGACCAGGTTTGGGAGACTGAGAAAACAGGACCAGCACCCAAGCATAGGAGGAAAAAAAAATTAGGATAAGAAAGAGAACACCTCAAAGAAGCTGAAGAAAAGCAAAGGAGGGTGGGGGAGAGCTGGAGGCAGTGGGCGTTTGGTAAAAGCTGAAGAAACACTTTCCCGTCTCAGCAGAAAGCACGGGGCTTACAGAGGGTAAGAGAAAGCGGAAGCATCCACCCCGGAAGGAGCCTTCCTTCCTTCAGGGGACCAGACTACGGGTGGAGGAGCGTGAAGGTGGCCCTGGAAGTCCCTAAAAATGTGGGGAGGGGGTAGTGTGGCCTTAACTCACCACGGCTATCCACCCCAGGGCGGCGATGCTCTCGCTGACTGCTGAGAGGTGGTTGAACATGTTGCTGCCCCGGTTTCTCTCGCGGAATGTCTGTATTTCTTGAATCTTCTCCGATATGGGTTTCAGAAGGACAGCAACTTCATTCTGCAGGCAAACGTTGGATTGGTTACTGTGGACAAACAGAAACCTCTGGGCACACTGGCCTGAGAGGACCACCCAGGGATTGCCGTGGCTCGGGGGTCTGAAAGGGACAAGTGACCATTTTAGAGGCTGGTTTTCTTGTTACATCAATGAAACATTTCCTTCCTTTCCTATCTTTTCCTTTCTTTTGCTCTCTTTCTTCTATTCATCCCCCATTCTTTGTCTCCCCCTTCACTCTCTTGTTCTTTCTTTCTTGGAACAATTAGGGATTACACTTAAGCAAATACTCATGTGTTAAAAGTAATTTTAATTTTCCTACTGGTAATTGTAGTCTCGTGGGATTACTGCCTCAGTCTCTAACCTACAGCCTAGTCCTAGAAGCTTCTAGCCTTCGTATGATCCTATCTAGGTGTAGAATGTTTTCAGTCTCTGAGATTTACTGCTGAATAAGCTCACCCTTCCTAGTTCTCTCTGAACTCTGGCTGGCTGGTTCAAATCAGCTGTTCTGGCTCAAACTCCTCTCCAGGCTGACTGATCCAATCTGCCTTCTCTTGGCTTCTGACTGAATTGCTCTGCTTGGCCTCATGCTAATTTTGGCAATATGTTCTAATCTTCTGGCTCTGTCTACCTTCGCCTGTGTCTAGCTTGTTCTCTCTTCAACATAGAGTCTCTGTAAAACTGCCTCCTATCCTCCCCCTCCCCTTTCTCCCCCTCTTCCCCCTACCCCTGCCTACCGCTGCTGCTCTCTTTTAAGTAGCTTCCCTTTTCCTTTCTCTTCCCCTGAGAGTTGGGTGTATCTTATTCTGTCAAATCTTTCTTTGATTCATCACTTTGTCTGCCACTCAACTAGGTATGACTTTCAAGCCTGTTCCTTCTACAAATTTTACCTTCATTGTTTTGGATAAAGGTATATATTAAGGGGGCTGTCTGTATTCCAGTAAGAGGGATTAAAGGTGTGTGCTAAGGGTGAGCCGCACCACAACGAGAATCAGGTTTTCCCAGTAAGCAACATGATCTTGGGGTTCACGGTGTGGTCAAATATCCTGCAACACTAGTGAGCCCAGCCTCAGACCTATTGCTATGTTGATCAAGACAGTCTTCTGGATCTCTGGGTACTACTGTTGTGGGTTCAACCAACTAGGGACTGAAAACACCACAATAAACAGTTTGGATGACAGAAAGACCTGGATTGAAGCAAGAATAGCAGTAGCAGCAATAACGACCAACTGGACATGGTGGCTCAATCTCCTAAGCCCAGCCTTTGGGAGGCCGAGGCAGGAGGTTTTCTGAGAACCTGAGCTACCAAGTGAGACCCGGACTCGAAGTAACAATAAAGGCAGACATGGTGTGGTAGCCCACACCTCTAAGCCCAGCGCTTAGGAGACAACGGCAGGAGGATTGCTTCCAATCTGAGGCCAGCCTGGGCTAGAAGGTGAAATCCTGTTTCTACCATCCCCCCAAAATAATCATCATGAGTTGACGATTTATCATTTTGTATGGGTTTAGTCTGATTTGATTCTCTACATGGTCCTTAGCTCATGCGGGGTTTCATTCACTTCTGATTAATTCACCAAATGATTTCCCTAGTTACAGAGTAAAACGGCGTTCAAAGGTGTGTGAGCAGAGTTCCAAGGTTCCACAGGGTCGAGAGTCCCACAGCACCGATGGCTGCTATGAAGCCCTCACCTGTGCCCGAGTGCTCTCTGCTCTCCCCAGGTGATGAGGAGGTACAGAGTTGGAGTCTGTGTGAGTGCCTGGAGGAGCAAATACCAAAGGTCCTGCTTTTCAGGGGCAGTTGAAATGCTCCCGGCAGAATTTTACTCAATCTTGTTTGCAGGATGGAAAAGTTCTTTACAATTCTCTCTTCATTCCTTCTTTCCTTTCTCTCTCTCTTTTCTTTCTTTCTTCCCTTCTTTCTTTCTTTTCCTTTCTTTTCTTTCTTTCTCTTCCTTCCTTCCTTCCTCCTCCTCCTTTCTTTCTTTCTTCCTTTCTTTCTTAACTCTTTCTTTTTTTCAAGCAACATTTCAGAGCAATGGTTTCAAACCAGACAAAACACTATCACCATCCTCCTTGTCCCAATGACACCAAACTCACCTGGCCTTGGGGAGGCCTGGGCAAGAGTAGGAAAACTGGGTAATAGGTGATCACATCTCTGCTGCAGAGGTTTGTCACGTGTCAAAGCACAGTCCTTTCTGACAGGGGCAGCCACTGGGGATGAAATTATGTTCAGCCACAGTGGCCTCCTCGGTCTACTTCTGATTCTAAACCCCTTGCTATGTCCTCTACGGGAGATGCCATACGTAGGGGCTTTGGAGTTAGAAAGACCTTGTTTCACATCTGCCCTCTGCCACTTAGCACCCATGGGGCCTTGAGCAAACCTCTTCAGCTGATCTTTGGTTTCATTTGGCACAAGTAAAAGGTAACAACCCCACTAGCCTCTAGGTTATAGGAGATGGTACATTTTAAACCTCTGGCCCCTGGAAGGTATGCAATAATTTTGAGAGTTGGTTATGACAGCCACACCAGCTCGCACCAGAGTTCTTAGTTATGTTTCTTGTTGCTGTGATTAAGTACTTGACAAGAAGCAACTTCAGAGAGGAATGCTCACTGGAACTACTTATGTAGACAAGACTCCACCACAAACTCATGGACATTCTCCTGCCTCTGTCTCTCGATGACTGGGATTGTGGATGTGCATGCTTGTCCCAGGTTTGGAACTTCAATCTTTAGAGAGCAAATATCTCTCTCCCCGGGGACTTTTCTCAGTCCAGATTCAATTACCAGATCAAAGGGGGGCAACGCTTGTTTTTCTCAAAGGCCAGCGATCTTCACTTGGGACAAAGCCATACGAAAGCCTTCTTAGTTCCCAGCACTTGGCCAAATCACACTATGCTTGATGAGATGACATCTCTGAGAAAGGCCAGGATATCTAAATTGCTGGTGGGATCTGGCCTCTTGCTCCAAGAAGAGAAAGGGCCAGGACTGTATATTTCCAACACGGGAGAGATTTATTAAGACCAACTTTGTTTATCTCTACCATCCCGAGAACAAGCTCTGAAGTCTGAGGAGATGCAGAATTCTGGAAGGTATTCATATTGGTTATCTGATGAGACCGTCATAAATAGCAAGAAAGTTGCCTTTTGCCTTAATTTGGCAACCGTGTGAAGAATTTTCATCAGTTAAAAGAAAAAAAAAAAAAGCCGAGAGAAGAAAGAACAACTCCTGTTTCTACCAATGCTAACGAACACTTGAGCCTTCCTTCTGTGCCAGTAGATTTGAGTGTGCCGTAAAGTGGTTTATTACCCCCGGTTCATCCTGAACTTCCACAGCTGGACGACGGAATACCGGAGCGAACAGTGTGATTTCCACCAAAGCTTAGTGTGCCGATGTCAGTGGACAGGCTGTGTGGGAGGACCTTAGACATCCTACCTGCTTAAGCCTTAGGCATCTGTTAGGAATACTCCATAAATACAGTTTGGATTGCATTGATGTCAGTTAAGCTTGCAAAAGTGCTTCCCACTAGAGAGAGGAATTGTGTGCGTGCACGTGTGCATGTGTGTATACTGATAGGAATTGAACCCGGAGCCTTGCACACACTAGGCAAGCAGTCTACCACCTGAGCTGAATCTTCAGTAAGGAATGACTTAAAAGGCATCTTTTATTATTATTATTATTATTATTATTATTATTATTATTATTATTATTAGTGTGTTTGTATATGCATGTTTGTATGTATGTATATGCATGTTGGAGAATGTGTGTATAGGCACATGTATGTGTGCATGTATGGAGGCCTGGAATCGAGGTATCTTCCTCAATTGCATCCCCAACTTTATTTTATTAACACAGGATCTCTCACGAAACTCAGAGCTCACCGGTTCTGACCAGGGTAGCCCTGACTTGTCCCAGAGCCCCTGGTCTTGGCTTTGTGAGTGTTGAGACGATAGGCAGTCATGAAACCTACCCAGATTTTGATGTGGGTCCTGGGGATCCAAACTCTGGTCCTTATCCTTGCCTGGCAAGTGGGCAAGTGCTTTATCCACTGAGCCATCTTCTGAGCCCTGTGTCCTGGTTTTTTGTGTATCTGCTTTCTTAGAGTATAACGGTGGAGATCTCAAGACACAGCTGTAGGGGTTGGAGAGATGACTCTGTAAAGTGCCGCCCAGGCTTGGGGGCTAAAGGACAGGCTCTTCAGCCTCCATATCTTTAACAAGCTGTGTGTGGCTGCCCCGGCCTGGAACTGCAGTGTTGGGAGGCAGCAGGAAGAGGATGGAAAAGAGAGAGAATGGTGTCTAGCCATTGACGTAACTGGTCTTAGCAATCAGTGAACTCCAGGTCCACTGAGAGACCTTGCCTCACACAACAAGTAACCAAGGAAGACAGTCTTCATTACACACACGCACCCATACATGTGTATACACACACATACACTCACACTCTCTCTCTCTCTCTCTCTCTCTCTCTCTCTCTCTCTCTCTCTCTCTCTCTCAGCAGCTAGTGTATTTCGGAATGACTCAATTTTTTTTCCCAAAACACAAAGCAACCAAACCCCACATTTCCTTTGGGTTTCAGTCTTCTAAGACAATTTCTCGAAAGGAAATACATTTTCGAGCTGTGAAGACAAGCGCCCAAATCTTTTCGGTCCCACATATCTGTGGAGGAGACAGCCACACATGGTCCTACGGAAAGGGAGGAGGCAGGCCGTGTTTTCAGCAAACGTTTCCAACGCTTGTCCTAGCAGGACTGTGCTTGGGAGAGCAGCTCCGGGCTGTGTCTTTACGGCCCTCGCAACGACTCTGAACTTGAAGAACTGAGCTCCGCTATCAGCTCTATCTGCATTTAACTCCAGAAGGAACTGGATTGTTTTGCAGAAAGTCAAATGGAAGAGTTTCATCTGCAAGCATAGGAGAAACGTTACCCAAAAAGGCAAAGCGGGTTCTCTCTCAGGCAGATCAGAGATGCTACAGAGCACAGAGCAGCAATGGAACTGGCCAGTTATTTCCAGAATCGGGTTCTTTTAAAAAAAAAATTTAAATTGCATTTTTTTTTAATATACTAAGTTTGACAGCTTGTGGGAGTCGATGCTCTCCCTCCACTGGAGACCAAATGTAGGCCATCAGTTTTGGCCTTCAGAACACAGGGTTATTTTAAAAAATTATTCATCTCTTATTTTTAGTGTATGTGTGTGAGGTTATGTGTGGCCCATGTACATGCAGAATTCTGCAGGGCAGAAGAGGGCATCAGACTCTGGAACTGGAGTTACAGACAGTTATGGGCCACCATGTAGGTGCTGGGAACTGAACCCAGGTCCTCTGGAAGAGCAGCCAGTGTTCTTAAGCATCTCTCCAGACCAGAGAATGCAGGGTTCACGTGTATAGTTTTATGTCAACTAGAAAATGGTTAGGTCATCCTGTAAAAAGATTTCTTTTTCTAATTATGAAATTAATATTTGATCATCAGAATACCTGGGAAATATGAATGAGAAACAGAAATACAGAACGTTCTAATTCCACCATGGAGAAAAACCTCTGTATGTGGAAGCATTATACATGTGTTCAAAAAAAAATTATTGTCTTTAAAACAATGGCTGTTCCTTTTGATAGGAACCCTTGCCCTGGAGAATAAGGAATGTCTCCACACCATGTACAGGATGGCACCACTAACTGTTTTTAGTGGGTTGTAGAAACAAGACAAAATAAAAAACCAAGAAGTTGGGGGTTGGTTGTATTGCAAAAACGTGGGGCGAGTTGAAGGAGTAAGACGGAGATGAGCTTATTTCATTGTATGCACGTATACAATTCTCGAGAAGAAAGAAAAAAAAATTTAAAAAAGATCATAAGAGCTGGAGGATCAGGGAGCTTGCTGCGAGATTGTCTCCTGGTAACGTCAGAAACTACACCCATAAAGTCTCACCCATGTGACCAAACATTGCACAAACATGAGCTGAGCATGGATGACACCAATGGACATGCCACACAGGATAGGGACGCGCCCTTGAGGCCTCATGCCTACTCGAAGGACTACAGGCAACTAAGGGAAGCTGGGAATGGAGGGGTGGTTCTCCCCAGGGAAGGGAGGGGAGGTCTTCCCCAGGGAAGTGCAGAGCGATTCTTTGTCCAGTGTTAAGAGGTCAGCTCTGGGGGTGGGGGATTTAGCTCAGTGGGAGAGCGGTTGCCTAGCAAGCGCAAGGCCCTGGGTTCGGTCCCCAGCTCCGAAAAATAGAAAAAAAAAAAAAAAAAAAAAAAAAAAAGGGAGGTCAGCTCTGAAAACACACATACAAGTAACATTCTATGGACCAAATGGGTTATATTTATGAATATATAGGTATATACATATATGTATATGTATGCAATGATAGTGAAAAGTAGAGGCCATGAATTTGAAGGAGTGGGGGGCGGGGAGAGTAGTATTTAGGAGGGTTTGGCGGGAAGAAAGAAAAATAAGAAATTAATTTTATAATCTCAGAAAATTAAAAAAAGAGTGATTTTTAAGAGTTGAATTCAAGCCATTCAATCAAACAGCACACACATTGTTAACAAGCAAAACCCCACCGTGAATGCACTTTTAGTTAAATTGTATTGAGCAACTTTCTGTTGCTGTGACAAAATGCCTGAGGGGAAACAACTTAAAAAGAAGGAAGATTTCTTTGCTTCAGAGTTTCAGAGGTTTAAGTCCATGGCTAGCTGACTCTACCACCTTCAATGCAAGTCAGAACTCCCCTGGGGAGGTTGGGCGGGAAGACATATCAGAACCAACACCTTAGGGTGCTGGGGAAATATTAATCCTGATAAATCACAAGAGAAAGACCCGTTTCACATTTTTGAGCAAAATTTGAAGCAAGCTTTAATTCAATACTGTCCAGGATGATGGACTCTGAGCGGGTTCTTTCATGGTTTCTCAGAAAACAGAGGTGAGTCACATTTTGCAGAGGCTTAAGAAGGCAAAACCATAAGGCCATTGTATGTCCAATCAGGTTCACTCGGAGGCAAGCGGGCATCCTGACGTATTTCCTGCTTGAGTGCATCCTCTCTACGTGGGATCAAGTACATCTGCACAGTCGGCTCAAACGAGCTCTTTTTGGGAGTGCAAACATGAACAATATCCTCTGGCGTTTCAGGGAAGTATCTGTGAGGGGCAGAGAGGCAGCGTCCCAGTACACTCTTCACCGGCATGCTCTCAATGGCCTACTTCCTGTAACTACCTCCCACTTCAGAAGGTTTCTATCACCTCCCTCCCCTCCCTCAAGTACCACCAGCCAGGGATCAAGTGTTGAACGCATGAATCTTTCGAGAGATATTCTAGAACAAGCTGTTGCACAGGTACTGGGAGAATTCCATCATCTTTCAGAAATGACAAAGGTTTCAGACAAAGGCGGCACTGTTTCAGCTTAGGAATCGAAGCAAAATTCGGAGGCTGGGGACGTAGTTTGGTTGCCTGTAGGCATGTACCTGTGGGCATGGTGGCGGGGATCTGTAATCCCAATACTTGGGAGGAGGGAGTCAGGAAGAAGGAGGAGGATAAGGAGAGCTGGAGAGACGGCTCATTGGTTAAGAGTGTATTCTGCTCTTGCAGAGACCCTGAGTTCAGCTTCCAGCTCCGCATGTCAAGTGTCTCACAACCTCCTATGACTCCTGGGAATCTGACATCTCCAGTGCCTACGAGCATCTACATTCAAAGGGGCTTGTGTAGCAAGCCCTTTATCCATTAAGCTACCTCCCCAAACGCGTAGACCTTTAAATGATTGGATCCTACTGCATTTCAAACTCTAGGAAATTTATAGCAAGCAATATATATATTTATATTTTAGCAAACAGTACCAAGTATCAACCATTATTGTTTTGGCTTTTTATTAATATTTAGTTGTTATTTTCTGAGTAGCCCAACTGTACCTGATAGTACAATTGTCATTACATCAAACAATAACACATTTCTTAGAATTTAAAAGATACGGGGTTGCATAAATATCTGTCGTAGGATTCCTGAGCACTGAAGGGGGCCGACGGTGTGATTCTGCTCCTGGAGCTCAGTGAGCATGGCTAACGCCTGGGCTCCATCCCCAGCACTGCACAAGCAGGTGTGGTACACACTTTACAACCCTAGCACTGGGTAGGTGGAGAAAGAACCACAGGTTCAGGGTTATCATCGGCTACATGGTTGGAGGCCAGCCTGGGATACTTGAGCTCTTGTCTCAAAACAGCAAAAGAAAACCAAACCAAACCACTGAAGGATCCCAAAGACTTCCCCACTCGGGCAGTCCGTGCCAGTGGCCAAAAGGCTCTGTAGGGTCTGCCCGTCCTTCTGACTCAGAATGCTTTAGCTTTTCCCTTTCAACACTAGCCCGAGCCTGAGTTCGAGGTCTAAGGCTTCTCTGTTCTTTCTCAATTGCTCCCTCTCCTCTCTCCCTTCCTCCCTCATGGCTGACCTCCATGATGATTAACTCTAATGGCACGCCTTTCCCCCTTTCTTGCTGGCAGCTGCCAAGATTTCATTTCCCTACCCTGGGGTTTTTCTTTTCAACTCTATTCAGATTGTCCTCCAGCTTCTCTTTGAAAAACAAAAGGTTAGAGGTTTAAATTTGATGACTTAGTTTACTGGGCGCTGCTCTATGTAGTTGCATATCCTGATGCCTGGAGACCTTTTCTTTTTGTTTTGTGTGTGTGTGTGTGTGTGTGTGTGTGTGTGTGTGTGTGTTATTTCTGTGTGCCTACGTGGGTCTATGTGTACGCACCATGTGTGTGAAGCCAGAGAGTGTTGGCTCCTCTGGAGTTTGAGTTACAGACGGTTGTGAACAACCTGATGTGGTTACTGAGCATTCTTACCTGCTGAGCCATCTCTCCAGCCCCCGGGGAGAAGCTTGTGAGACCCACACTCTTGTACCTAATTGCACCTAATTGTAATTCCAGGAAAGGCTTCAATGGTCCATTCTATTCATCAGCATATTGTATGTGGTTTATAAAACAACTTTCTTGGCCATCGAAAATAAAAAAGCACAGAGAATGATGGTGACGGGGTCACATGAGGTCGTCCCTCACTGGCTTTTGGAGAGAGCACCTGGAAATGAGAGGTCAGGAGCCAGCAGCAAAGCACCATTTAGATACAAGACCTTGGGGCTGGCATTGAAGCTCGATGTCAACTTGTTGGATTTTTCTTACCACGATTGAGCTTTTGGTTACAAATTGGCATTTCCAATGTGAAATATTTTTCTATGAAAATGTTCTGCAATTTCTCTGTCAACCTTCTGAGGTTTGGTGGCTCATTACTGTCATCTCAATGCTTAGAAGACAGAGGCAGGAGGATCACAAGTTAAAGGATAGCCTTAGCTACATAGTGATTTCAGGGCTAGCCAGGGCTACTCAGTGAGTTCAAAGCCAGTCTAGGTACATGAGACCCTGACTCAAAACACACAAAAACAAAAACAAAAAACAAAAAAGAAACAAAACAAAAAACCAAAAATGACCAAAAATGACCAACGGAACCAAACAAATTGAAGCCAATGGCCAGAGCACGGCTCTACTGACATAACACATGGGCCATGATTTTCACTAAGTGCTCAATGCCAGAAACCTTTCAGATAGGTAGGTGTTTGACAGAAATAGGCAAGTACAATGGCTATGTAAATATTAAACACAGTGACCCACAGTGGTTTGGGTCCCCACTATATCTCCTGAGTCTTGAAACAACAGTGAGGGTCGGAGGTCGATCAACACCTTCCCTCCCAAACCAAAAGCCAAAAACCCCAACCCAGAGCCTTTATGCTAGCTGCTCCTTCAGATTAAGACTAATAGCTTTTGAGGTGTGGTTGCTTATATTTCCATCAGAATGCATATAGCTCATCTCAGAGCAGAATCCTAGGGCTGTCAGGCTGTTCTGGTAAGCACAGCAACTTCAGTGTGTACATAAGGTGTACCGGAGGCAAGGAGAACAGGTCTTTCCCATCCCCACTCCAGTGCGCTGGCTAACAAGAACGTAAGACCACACGTGAAATCTGGCGACTCGCTCCTACGCTGGGACTTGACAAAATGGGCTCCTGGCAAAGGCTGGGTTCGTGGCAGAGACGTGGGGTGAGTAGATTATTTGGGATCCAAGAAGAAAGCAGGGGGCTCGCACTTAGCGATGACAAATGAGGGCGTTCAGATTCAGTGTTGCGAGAGCACAGGAGGAGGGAACGAACTTAAAAACGAAAACTTAACCTGGCTGTGCAGCATGAACCCCAAAGCGCAGACGGGAGGCCAAGAAGACGCTCACCCTCCATTCCATTATTCTTTCAATTTATTGGTCTCGATGAGAGAACATCAGCTGCTATGCTCTCCGGGATGTACCGTCTGGCTGCCGACAGGGATGGATTTTATAATCACTTTCACTTTATATATACTTTCACTTTACGAGGTTGCACGCACTGAAGCCGAGAGGCGCCGGGGAGCTTTCCACGGACTTGTCAACTGGAGAAAAATGCTTCAGCAACTTCAGTTAGCCGGCTTTACAAAGCCAAAGGAGGTATACAGCGATCGCAAAGGAATTCTTCCAACTAGGAGAAATATAAGACTTAGGACGGGTATCTAGTTTTGCTGACATCAGATGCTTTCTGGCTGCACGCCATACACCAAGGGACAGCTTGCCCACTAGTCGCCTCTACTTTCTAACGATACATCTCAGCTTAAACTACCCAGGATCCCATCTGCAAGATTCTGGCGAAGAGAGCTTTGTCTGCAAAGAGCGTCTTTCCTCTCCCTCGGATTAAGTGCCTGGGATGAAAATATGGGCAGATCTCTTCTCAGAGACTGACTCAGAGTGTAGCTGAGATCCCATCAATCAATACCTCAAGCAGTGGAAGGCATTTCGGCAATGTCTTAGTCCAAGGGCTAGATCAACCATTGTCTGACCTAGCCATCAATCCCTTCATCCGAAATCCACTTTCGCTGTGAAGGTTAGCACGTCATTACATGGTTCCATTGTTAAGGATGGAATGCCAGCCTTACAGACACAAACAGGGCATCCTGGTCCATGGTACCGGGAAGAGGAACTCTGGGTATGATGTCTGTCTCTTGAGTCTCAGTCTATCTCATGTGGGTCCGCTAAAGCTTACCCCTTTGCTCCATTTGTCTTTGCCCGTGGAATTTAATTCCTCCTCCTGCTTCCCTCCAGTGTTCTGAGGACCATGTTTCTGTGGAACAGCGTGACTGGAGCCTGTGGATGGCTATGGGAGCCACAGAGATCTGTCAGTTGCTTGCCCTGTTTTTGCTTATCTGCCTCCTCTCTGGGTATTTTCTGTCATTACCATGGAGATGCCTTTAGGGAATTTAATGGGGTTAAAGAAGCCTCCCCACTCTGTACCACCCTGCCCTACCCACAGAGTGGTCATAGGGTTCTTTTCTTTGAATTGTTACAGTTTTTAACCACACGCACAAGCAAAATAGTTTCAGTGATTTGTGGCATACGAACATTAATCAGAATTTATTGAGAAGAAAACCCCCACCAATTCCAAATAGCTGTGTATTTTTCCATCTTGTGTGTGGGATATATTTTTATAGTTTTGTATGACATGGCGATTGAAGCGGTTGAACACACACAGCCTTCGATTGTTTTGATTGACATCTATCTCGTTCTTTGGAGACTGTTTTCAAGAGCTCTCATCACGTAGGGGTGAAGGCAGAGCCTTTTTCATTGTATTGTGAGTCTGTCCTCTGCTCCCATCTCTGTTGTCATGGCAAGATGTCCCTGTGCCAGTCTCAACCATCCCCGTCAATGGCAGTACCATTATGAAGAAACAATGGCATCGCACAGCAGCATGCTCTGTACCTAGAGAGCAAACCGACAGCCAATGGCTGTAGTAGTCCAGAGCTGGAATGCTGTAATGATTAATTGTAGGTATCAACTTGATGAGATGTAGATTCCCTTAGGAGATTTGCCCCAGGGTATCTGTGGGGATTATCTTTATTAGGTTAGTTGGGGCATAAAGACCTGCCCACCATTGGTTGTTACTATTCCCTAGGATAGGATCTCTGACTCTGTGAAAAGGAGAACGTGAGTTCAGCGTAACCATTCATTGCTCTTTGCTTCATGACTGTGGGTGGAATGTGACCAGGTCCTTTACGCCCTGCCGCTGTGACTTCCTTGCTGAGATGGACTATAACCTCCAACACTGAGCCAGAATAAACTCTCCATCTCTTAAGTTGTTTTTGCCAGGGCATTTTATCACAGCAAAAGAAAAGTAGGTCTCCTTGGAAAAATCCAAGAAGAACTGGCTGATTAAAATCCTGTGTTTAACTGAAAGAACAAAACCACATGATCATTTTTCATTAGATGCTGAAAGCATTTGACAAAATTCAACACCCTTCATGATAAAGTCCTGGAAAAGAAGAGGAATTCAAGGGCCCATACCTAAACATAGTAAAAAGCCATATACAGCAAACCAGTAGCTAACATTAAACTAAATGGAAAGAAACTTGAAGCAATCCCACTAAAATCAGGGACTAGACAAGGCTGCCCACTCTCTCCCTACATATTCAATATAGTTCTTGAAGTTCTAGCCAGAGCAATCAGACAACAAAAGGAGGTCAAGGGGATACAGATCGGAAAAGAAGAAGTCAAAATATCACTATTTGCAGATGATATAATAGTATATTTAAGTGATCCCAAAAGTTCCACCAGAGAACTACTAAACCTGATAAACACCTTCAGCAAAGTGGCTGGGTATAAAATTAACTCAAATAAATCAGTAGCCTTCCTCTACACAAAAGAGAAACAACCTGAGAAAGATATTAGGGAAACGACACCCTTCATAATAGTCCCAAATAATATAAAATACCTCGGTGTGACTTTAACCAAGCAAGTAAAAGATCTGTACAATAAGAACTTCAAGACTCTGAAGAAAGAAATTGAAGAAGATCTCAGAAGATGGAAAGATCTCCCATGCTCATGGATTGGCAGGATTAATATAGTAAAAATGGCCATTTTACCAAAAGCGATCTACAGATTCAATGCAATCCCCATCAAAATACCAATCCAATTCTTCAAAGAGTTAGACAGAACAATTTGCAAATTCATCTGGAATAACAAAAAACCCAGGATAGCTAAAACTATCCTCAACAATAAAAGGACTTCAGGGGGAATCACTATCCCTGAACTCAAGCAGTATTACAGAGCAATAGTGATAAAAACTGCATGGTATTGGTACAGAGACAGACAGATAGACCAATGGAATAGAATTGAAGACCCAGAAATGAACCCACACACCTATAGTCACTTGATTTTTGACAAAGGAGCCAAAACCATCCAATGGAAAAAAGATAGCATTTTCAGCAAATGGTGCTGGTTCAACTGGAGGTCAGTATGTAGAAGAATGCATATCGATCCATGCTTATCACCCTGTACAAAGCTTAAGTCCAAGTGGATCAAGGACCTTCACATCAAATCCGATACATTCAAACTAATAGAAGAAAAAGTGGGGAAGCATGTTGAACACATGGGCACTGGAGAAAATTTCCTGAACAAAACACCAATGGCTTATGCTCTAAGATTAAGAATTGACAAATGGGATCTCATAAAACTGCAAAGCTTCTGTAAGGCAAAGGACACTGTTGTTAGGACAAAATGGCAACCAACAGATTGGGAAAAGACCTTTACCAATCCTACAACTGATAGAGGGCTTTTATCCAAAATATACAAAGAACTCATGAAGTTAGACTGCAGGGAGACAAATAACCCTATTAAAAAATGGGGTTCAGAGCTAAACAAACAATTCACAGCTGAGGAATGCCGAATGGCTGAGAAACACCTAAAGAAATGTTCAACATCTTTAGTCATAAGGGAAATGCAAATCAAAACAACCCTGAGATTTCACCTCACACCAATGAGAATGGCTAAGATCAAAAACTCAGGTGACAGCAAATGCTGGCCGAGGATGTGAGAAAGGAACACTCCTCCATTGTTGGTGGGATTGCAGACTGGTACAACCATTCTGAAATCAGTCTGGGTTCCTCAGAAAATTGGACATTGAACTACCTGAGGACAGCTATACCTCTCTTGGCATATACCCAAAAGACGCGCTAACATATAACAAAGACACGTGCTCCACTATGTTCATAGCAGCATTATTTATAATAGCCAGAAGCTGGAAAGAACCCAGACGCCCTTCAACAGAGGAATGGATACAGAAAATGTGGTACATCTACACAATGGAATATTACTCAGCTATCAAAAAAATGACTTTATGAAATTCATAGGCAAATGGATGAAACTGGAAAATATCATCCTGAGTGAGGTAACCCAATCACAGAAAAACACACATGGTATGCACTCATTGATAAGTGGCTATTAGCCCAAATGCTTGAATTACCCTAGATGCACAGAACACATGAAACTCAAGAAGGATGATCAAAATGCGAATGCTTCACTCCTTCTTTAAAAGGGGAACAAGAATACCCTTGGCAGGGAATAGGGAGGCAAAGTTTAGAACTGAGGCAGAAGGAACACCCATTCAGAGCCTGCCCCACATGTGGCCCATACATATACAGCCACCCAATTAGACAAGATGGATGAAGCAAAGAAGAAAAAAAAAATCCTGTGTTTTTCTTAATTTTTGGTTGCCTTGTTCCATAGATCACGTAACTCCAAATCTGTGTGTGTGTGTTTTTAAGATCTCTCTCTCCCTCTCTGTTGTACATGAATGTATATGTCTGTGTGTGTGTGTGTGTGTGTGTGTGTGTGTGTGTGTGTGTGTGTGTGTACATGAGTTCATGTACACAGAGGCCACCTTGTATTTTGATGCAGAGCCCATCACTGAACCTGGAGTCTATAGATTCGGCTGGACTGGCTGGCGAGTAAGGTGCTGAAAGCTGCCTGCCTCTACTTCCCCAGTGATGGGTTTATAGACATGGCCCATCCCTCCTAGCCTTAGGTGGGTGGGTGCTGGGGTCCAAGCTCAGGTGCCCATTCCTGTACAACAGGCTCTTGATAAATTGGGTCATCTCTCCAGTCTGCCTTTTAGAGTTTTTATTAGCATGTATTAATTGTGCATAAGATAGGTTTCACTATGACATCATCTGTATGCCCACTATGGGTGGCACCATTCCCTTGGAGGGCGGTCTTGGACTGTAGGAAAAAGCCAGCTGGGAATGAATTGGATTACTTTCTTTCCCATTAATCATCTTCATGCTGTCTTGGGACTAGATTGTGGGGACGAGGGAAGCAGAAAGACCACCTCAGAGATCACTGCAATTCTTGGGGCCAGAGTGAGCGCGGTGGGGTTGAGCAGCAGGGTCCAGCTCGGATATGAAACCGGAATAAATGAGCAGCCATTGGCCAGGAAGATGGAGTTTTTGCAGAAGGATGAGATCGGATACAGACAGGCCATCCACCCTAACCAGAATCATATTTGACAAAACATCTGGAGACACTGTGGACCAGACAAGTTAGATACAAAGTTCATCCTAGCAAAAGAGCAATACATAATAAATAAGTAAGCTATTTATTGTGTTAGATGTTAGGCACGGAGGCACAACTTACTAACGACATTTGCAATGGACGCCAGTATCTTCCCTGTGCCCTCCGTCCCACTTTACTCAGTCCCCTTCTAGTTCTTGCTGTTAATTATTTTATTTTTAGGTTTATATATCTCCTTTTTATGTCTGGGAATACACTTGCACAGCTTTCCCCTCCCAACCTCATGTGCTCATTGAAAAAAGACCTATAGAGTCTACTTCCTGTCACCTGTATGTGCATGGGTGTAAGACCATGGGCAGGAAGGAGCCTGGACAGTCTCCCAAGAGCCACATCACTGAGGAAAATTGACCCCCCCACCTCTAGCAGCCATCAGTTGCCAACAGCTCCTTAGCCTGGGGTGGGACTCCATGAGCCCCTCCTCAGTCAGGGCTGGCATCATTTTGGTGACTTGATCCTGTGGAAGTTCTATGTGCCCAGTCCCAGCAGCTGTGACTTCATCATATGTGCCACTGAGTTGTCACATCTGGCAAACCCTGTTTGGCTGTAGACGTTCCCTTCCTCTGGCTCACACAATCTTGGCCCCTCCCTTCTGTGATCATCCCTGTCTGTGCTTTGTGTGTCCCATCTAGAGCTGGACACTCCATAGTCTCTTATTTTCTGCATGAGACCATTTGTAGGTCTCAGAATTCACCACCATGTGCTGCAGGGAGAAGCTTCTCCGATGAGAACCTTTGCTTGGGCTCATCTTGAATTTTCAACTCAGTACATCCAAGGCATAAATTGCTCTATGTTCCTCCCTTCATTCAACAGAGCTCCACTGTTGTTCAGTTCCGGGTATCTACGTATTAACTGTTCCATGCTTACTACGACTCAGGTCCACGGTAGTCCAACAGACGTATAAGTGGCTCTGTGCTCCTGTGGTCAGCGTAATTTAGCTCCAATCCAGGATGCTGCAGTGTGTATAGACTTTCTGTTCCTTATGTATAAGGATGGCCCTCTTGGGTACCATCCATCCTGGGTAGGCTCTGTGACACTTCTCTCCTGGCTCGGGATTGCGCTCAGTCACCCCGTCTGGCCAGCAGCAAAAGTTTGTGAGATCAATAGCCCGAGTTTATGGGGACAGTGTGTGGCTGGTGGTAAATTTATTTTTATTAAATTCCCAGGTCAGTTACTCATTATATCCTGAAACCAGCCGGCTGACGCAGAGATCAGATCTTTGAACTTGGCTTCTGCTGCGCTGTATTTCAAGTACTTGAGGCTATGGACAGAGGTGCAGTGTTTAGGACGGTCGGCTGGCTTGCTGAGCTAGCCTTGTTATTTGAGCAGCAGCTTGGGACACGGCTTACGTTTTCATAGTACCACGGTGTCCTGTAGCAGATGACAGAACGGACGGATGAATGAACAGAAACTGATGCCTTTGTGAGGAATAAAAGTGAAGCTTCTAGAAAGTCAGATATGATCTAGGGAGCAGAGATAAAACACAGCTGTGGTGGAAAACTGAGTTTCCTTTCCCGGCAGCTAATCCATCGTAAGTTACTTCTTGGTAAGGGTGGGACGTCGTGCCCACTTCTTGTCAGTGGTAGGGAGGATCTGGGACGAGTTGGGAGAGGAGAAAACGATCAAAATATATTGTAGGAAAAAAAATTAAGTAAAAATAAATAGCCTATCTAAAGAAGGCAACGCTTTACTTCAATTTAACGTACATTTCCAGAACTCACAAGTACTTTAGTTTCATTTCTATTGCTGTGATAAAAATACCCCAAAGGACCTGTTAACTTGGAAGGTCGTAGGCCCGAGAGGATAACCTATTACTGTCACTAAACCAATTCCCAATGACTCATTATTATATCCACAGAGGAGTGCCCCTCTCGGCTCTCATCAGAGAAACCTCTTTTTGCAGTAGATGGTGATTTATACAGAGACCCACGGCTGCTAATGGTGCACAGAACAGGAGACCAGAGAGTTGCTCAACCCTAAATGGGACATGCAGATGCTCAGTCATAGCCGACCAGGAAGCTGTGATGAGGTCACAGACTTACAGTTCCACACATAATCACAGAAAATGACACAGCTCCCGATAGGACAGGCAGAGGCAAAATGCTTTTGCAGGAAGCTGAAATATCGCATAGCGTATGGTCAGGTTCAGAAAGAGAAGGCATGCCATGTCTCTTCAGATAGCACTGTGGGTGTTGGGGTACGTCACGTAAAGCAGCATAAGTCAGACCACATAAATATCATATGTTTTCTCTTACTTATAAATTCTAGATTTTATAATAGATATGTAAACCTGGGTTAGGAGCTCTAGGGGAGAGAAGGAGACTATGGAGAGTGTAGAGGGAGAGGAAGAGGACGGTATGTGGGGAAGGTACCCGATACGGTCCAAGTACACTATACACTGGAAAGACACTGAAGGCCCTCATCTTAGTCTCATTTCCTGTTGCTGGCAAAAGCAACTTAAGGGAAAAGCAAACTTTACAGAAAAAAAAGGGGGATTAGAATTTCAGGTACACCCCATTATTGTGGTAAAGTCAAGGTGACAGGTACTTGGAGCAACTAGTCACGCTCCATCCACAGTCAGTGTTCAACCCTTCCTTTCCATTTTACCCTGGCCAGGGTCTAGCCCATGAAATGATGTTGAACACATCCAGGGTGGGTCTGTCCACCTCAACGAATCCAACTCTAAAAATTCCTTCACAGGCTTGCTCGCTGGCCAACCCAATCAAGACAAGTCCTCATTGAGACTCCCTTCCCAGGGCCAGACTGGGTCACGTTGACAACTAAAACCATCACATCCAGGCTGGGCACAATAATATATGGTAGGGGAAAACTTATATAGGAAGGGCCTTTCTATGGAGTCCAGGCTGGACTTGAACCTGTGATCCTCCTCCATCAACCTCCTGAGTGCTGGGTTTAGATGGTGCACCACCATGCTTAGCTTCATACATGCATCCCGGGAGTGCAATGGTGTTCAAGCAGGAGGTAATGCCAGGTCACCTCAGTCGGTCCTGGGTTTGGGTCTGGACTCTGAGACAATGATTTGCTTATGGCAGAAGGGATATGCAGCAGCAGATGGTCCATGTTCCTGGCACTCCTCCTCCCTGGACATCTACAGGTCCTGTCGAAGGCCAAGAGCGCTAACTCATCGTGCAAACGACAACAGAGCTAAGGCAAATCGGGGTTATCTAGAGACGTTACAATCCACATTGCTTCCCTCGAACAGAGGTACTCAGTCTCCCAGTGGCTCTGTGGCTGAGTACTCGCTTCCCATTTCCTTCCCTTCCCTTCCTCTCTCCCTACCCATCTTCCTCCCATCTCCGGGGATCAAATCCAGGATCTTAGCCACGGTAGGCAAAGGCGTTTCATTTTGAAGATTGGTCGTTGCCTGTAATCTGCATATTTTCCTTAAACAGAGCATAAAACCCATCGAAGCACTCTGTAGCATGACATCGACTCCGACTCTCATGTCCCTGCCTCTGAGCTCCACACAGAAGAAGGTGGCAGTCACCACGGTGCTCACTGGTTGAGCCACAGAGAGTGGGGGAATGTGTGTGGGGGATAAAGACACTGATCTAAACGGACAGTCAGACAGGACAACCCAAATGGGCACCAAGTGTTCGCTTTTAAGGATAGGAAGGAATCCGAGGTAGAAAAGGTTTTCCAGGCTGAGAGGACACAGACTCTTCCTAAATGTCGAGGATTTGAGAAGCCTCTGGGGCCTGAGAGATGAGGCTGATAAACTAGACAGGGATGTGACCTTGGGGATCCTTTCCTGTGTCATCGGGAACTATGGAGTCACCTCTCAGGCCTGTGTGGGTGGGTTAGACGTGTAGGATAACCCAACTGAGCAGTAAGAGGGCATTCAGGACAGCTCCAAGTCAGAGGCAAAGACCAGTCCAAGAGGCCTGATGGAGGAAGGCAATGGCAAGGATGAGGAGTGGGGACAGACCTGGGGGTATGTGAGGGACAAGGGACAGAGTCCTGTATGCATGGCAGTGACGGACTCTGTTCATTTTCTGCTGATACAGAAAGAATCCTAAGCACATATACAAAACAAGCAACATGAAATGGATTCGGCAGGTTAGGCATATCCATAAGTCCAGGGGTGTCCATTGTGTGTGTGTGTGTGTGTGTGTGTGTGTGTGTGTGTGTGTGTGAGAGAGAGAGAGAGAGAGAGAGAGAGAGAGAGAGAACAATAATAAAAGAAAACGGTCAATAATCTGATAGGGAGTTGGGGGGACCTGGGAGGAATTTGGAAGGGAAAGGAGAGATGGAAATGGTGTAAATACTGTGCCCATGTATGAAATTCTCAAAATAAGTTTAAATAAAGAGAATATGATTAAAAAAAAAAAAAGGGAATGGAGTGTGGCAGCTCAGGAGATGACTCAGCAGTTAAGAGTGCTTACTAAGCAATAATGAGGACTAGCCTTCAGGTTCCAGCAAGCAGGCGTCCGGCCCAGGCCTCTAACCCAGCTCAGAGGGGGCCCTGAGATGAGAGAATCTCTGGGATATTCTTCTGGCTTTCAGCTTATCAGAGAAAATGTTCTGGGAGAGACCCTGCCTCAAAGGGGTAGGCAGACAGTGGTAGAACAACACACCTGAGGCCCTTTCTGGCTTTCCACATTGGCACAGGTGAGCACATACATGTATGCATGTGTGCATGCAGACACACGCACACACATACATTAAGCTAGAAGATGCAATAATACTGTAAAAAACGGGAACGAAATGCTGGGCTAATGCATACAGCACGATGGAGGGAGCCAGCGGAGAGTTCCAAGGTGCCGTTTGGAGGCCGCCAGCAGCGGCCATTTGCTGATAAATCAAAGGAGCCTGTTGCTTCCGGGAGCCATAGAAAGATGGTGCGCATGCGTGGCAGCAGCTCAGGGGCCTGTGTCAACCATCCGAGTAACATACTACGAGAACACAAAGCATGCTGGGAAGTCCACAGCAGTGTAACGCAGCTTTGGGGGCACCCCTTTCCTCAGTCTTTTTCTGTTTTCAGACGTACGGATCACGATGCGTTGTTCTCATTCACTCCCCTCTCCCACTACCCTCCCTCAGTCCCCTTTTCTCCTTTCTCCCTTCCCCCAGATAGACCCCCTTTTCTGCTCTGTGTGTGTGTGTGTGTGTGTGTGTGTGTGTGTGTGTGTAGACCAGAGGTTGGAGGATGTACCAGAAGCAGTGTAGCTGGATTCTATGACATTTCTTTTTCACTTTTGGAGACACCGCCATCTTGATTCTACAGTGGCTGTAACAGTTGACATCCCCTGCCAGCAGCAGCTTTCCATTTCCTCACACCCCTACCTCACACCTGAATCTTAACCAGTATGGTGGTTAGGCCTTTGGATTAGGGTGCGAGGAGAGTTTCAGCTCCTCTGTCTCTCAGATCTCAGTAATGGTTTTTGATTGCTGGGCAAGGAACACGAGGATTGTTTTTATGTCTTTCGTCATACTTAAATATAAAAAGGTGATCTATGCTTGCACCCTGAAAGTATTCAAATTGAACTGGAGTTTAAAGGACAAAGTCTTGGGTTCCATGTCCTGTTGCTCTGTGAGGTGCTTCTAGCTTCTTGGCTTTTAGAACACATTCCTACGCACATAGGAAATTGAGTATGAGGGACTTTCAAATTTTAGAACTTGAGTGCCAAGTGTCCTCTCGCTCACACATTGAATGGGTAGCAGTGAATACAGATTATCTTACCCCACGCCCTTGCCCCTGGGGATGTTATCGTTCCATGGACCACAGGGAACACAAGTTGACCTCCACCTCCCTTCTTTTCCCCTCCCTATCCCTCCTTGGACCCTGCCTGAGAGGGGAGGGCTCTCTGAAGTATCTGTTTTCTGACAGTGAAGGAAAAGAACATTCAGAATACAGAAGGGGGGTCAGGGAAGGCCTGGCTGGCAGGACCACAATTCTTTTTAGATGACTTTACTCATAATTACCAAACCTTTTCGTTATCAACGGCCCTTCCTTATCCATGGTCAGTGAACAGTGTCTGAGAGGAAGAGGGGTTTACAGTGGGTGAGAGGTTGGCAAAGGGTTCTGTTCTATCATGGGTGCCAGGAGAGTGAGGCTCAGTCAGTGTGCCTACTGTGTTCCTGGTTCTCAGAGCCAGCTCTCTTGCACTGGTGTGTCATCAGTGTCAGCGACTTTTCTCATCCTTGCGAGCAAATACTTTGAGAAGAATCAATGTAAAGGAGGAGGAAGCTATTTTGGGTCCAGTTTGAGGAAAAGCAGCTCCTCACAGATAGGGAAAGGCATGGTGTAAGAGGTCGCGGAAGCTGGCTAATAGGTGCACAGTCCGGAAGCAGAGAGAGGAGGACAGAAGTGGAATAAAGCTGGCCTAGAGGGCCTCAAGGCCTACTCCAGTGTTACTCAGATACCCAGCAAGGCTCTCCCTCTTAAAAGTTCCACAACATATCAAAACAGTACCACCAGTCCTTTGAACCCATGTGCCTATGGGGGGCGGGCAATTTTATATTCAAACAACCACAGTCACCAAGGCTGGCTAGGAAAAGTGGGTGGCCTTTGTAACCAGATTCCTATGCTCTAGACTTAAAAAAAAGTCCCCTCCCCCACCCCCCCCCATGTCAGTGTCAGTCTCTGGGCACGTTCTGTGGACCTTGATCTCTATCTGTCTATGAAGTATTACTACCTAGCATGATGCTACATCCTGCTATTACAGGCCATAAGAGAATTTTGAGATCTCTGTTCCTCATAAATATTCATATAAGGTGCCATCAGCATGTCTGTCAGGACTGGGTAGGGGTTGGGGGGAGGCGAAAACCCTCTCCCCAGGACTGAGAATCTGTTGCTATTTCTGTCTTCTGTTCTGCTCTCTTGGATGGGTATGGAGAAAGACTGCACAATGCTATCTTGAGTTTTGCATTTTTGGATTCGTTTCAGAAGCTGTCCATAGCGTACTCCTAAAGAATGATTTCCAGAGTCAAAGGGGGAAAAGTGACGTCTTTGGTTGGGGACAGTTTGTGGTCAAAGAAGCAACGGGAAGTGACTCCTAAGACAATGGCACGATGCACACACCATCTGTAATCACAGTATCTCCAGGTGTCCCAGGCGGGTGCTAGCCACTCTAGAGAATGTTTTCTCAATGGGGCTCTTACGATAGACACTTCTTTTTTCTTTCCTGTGTGCTTTACCTGCAGGGACTCAATTCCACACCGACACTGCCCCCAGAATCCACCCCACAACATGTAAGCTCAGACCCATTTGTATTCCCTGAGGGCTTTCAGTTTATGAGCTATCCAGGGACCGTATTAGGTAGGGATGAAATGGGAGGTGTTTACAAACTGGCAACGAAACACGATATTTATCCTGTCAGTTCAAACAAGCCTGGCAGATGTAGTTTCTTTTTTTTTTTTTTTTTTGTTAAAATTAAAATTGTAAGACATATCGCATTACTCTTCGCGATGCCCCCAGATGTACAGCGTGCTTCTGACAAAGAGGCGGCCTGTGTTCATTTGAGCCAGGCTGTGGCTTCTAACAAATTGGTACAGGAACACTTGTTACGAGCATTTACCTGAGAAGAAACCCCACCCAGGTCAGACACATGGAACCGGACCCATCAGGCTTGTGACGCTGAGGTAGAAATTATTGGTGATGTCTTTCCCTGGTGAGAAACACCTTCACTATCAGAGAAGAGCTTCAGGGAACAAAAGTGAGGTGAATCTCTCAGACTTGTGGTGAGAATGACGCTGAACCTCCAGTCTTCCTGCCTCCCAAGTGCGAGGCATGGACCTCCGCTTCTTGCTAATTTTTTTCATTTTAATCTGCGACAGTGGTTCTTGTCTCAGACCATTGGACTACGATCTGATCACATAGTCTGGGTACACACCCTCTTTTCTTCAGTGTCCTTTACTTCTCAGTGGATGTCCAAAACCCCAAGTAGGAGGGGACGGAAGACAGAACTGATGTGACTGTTTTTCTGAGCAAGGGCCTCCATTTTCCTGTTTCGGATGCTCTTTGTATAGGTTGTGACTATGAACCTTCTCCATATTACTGATCAGTGATCAATAATTTTGGGCAGTTCTTGCTCTGAAAATAATATTGCCAACAAATCTCTAAGAGACCTTTCTTTTTTTTTTTTTGGTTCTTTTTTTTTTTGGAGCTGGGGACCGAACCCAGGGCCTTAAGCTTCCTAGGCAAGCGCTCTACCACTGAGCTAAATCCCCAACCCCGAGACCTTTCTAGAGAACTTCCTGAGGGCTCTGTGGCCCAGGGGCTGGAGCTGGCTTATGAATACGTCTTCTCAGAGGGTCCTGAGTGCCACAATGGTATGGGAACCCTTCCTCTCACACATTCCTCTTTTGCACGTGCTCTTTGGTACAGGACCTAAGCCCAACGCTGTCTGGCTGTCATAGCCAATCCCCATCTAATTGTATCTTTTGTCATTACCTTGTCCGCACCCTGTGGAACCCGTTATATGTCCCTGCAGCGTGGCCAGCTGCTCATCAGCAACCTTCACACACTGCGTTTACGTGTTCCTTGTGTGATGCATCTTGGGGGGATATGTTCATGAGGCTGTCAATCAAGGCAGGAAAGGAATCAATGCTGAGACAAAGAAAGGGCTTAGAACTAAGCACTGGATCACATTTGTCCTGGACTGATAAGAATGAATTTTGTCAGTGGTAATACTTTTCCTTGGTCACCAGCCGCAAGATGACGGAAAGACAGAATAGCAACCCATCACTCACACACCCATGACAGGTTTCATTAACAGCAAACCCGTCCCACAAATAAAATGCCACCATTGGACAGCTCGAATCCTTAAAGGAAGATGAACAAGAGGCCCCAGGCTACCCACCTGAATGAACAGCTAATGTCAACAGCTTCCTGACTGGACTGTCACTATGGAGGAACTTGTGCTAACATGATCATGGTCACTCTAGAACAACCGGCACAAATCAGAGTATCTGCACCCACAGACAACAGTGTGGAGATGTTCCCTGACATAACTAGTATTGTGGGTTGAATTACTTCCCTGTCCCCAACTTCTTATGTTGACTCCTTAACTGCAGGCATCCCAGGATGTGACCTTAGAAACAGAGAACATGGATATCATCAGCTGGGAGGTGACATGCTGGGGGACAGTGGGCCAATGAGGTTATGTGTCTGTGGCTATGGTTTCAATGTTGTCTCTTCTGTAATTCCCACTGGAAGATAACTACATCATAACAGTATTAAAGGTGGGACCTCATTAAGATTATTAAGGCATGTGCTGTTCTGTCTTTCTGTTAATGCTACTATTCGGGGAGGGGGGTGGCGGGGGATTCCTTACAGATGGACAAGTTTAGCCTCTGGCGCCTCTCTCTTGCCTAAGTGATGCCTTCTACCACAGAATAACCCAGCCAGAAGGCCTTCCCACATGTCCTGGACATCCCAGTGTTCAGACTCCTACAGATAAACTTGTGTTCACTACACACCCATCCTCAGGCACTTTGCTATAGCAGGACAAATGGACGAAGACAAACAGCACGCTTCTGGAAGGGGGAGATTCGAACCAAGGTGGTGGTGCCACACACCTTTAATCCCAGCACTTGGGAGGTAGAGGCAGGCAGATCTCTGTGAGTTCAAGGCTAGCCTGGTCTACAGAGTAATTTCCAAGACACCCAGGGCTACATAGAGAAACTCTGCCTTGAAAAAAAAAAAACCCAAAAAGACAACAAGGGGGCGGGGGGAAGACACACACATTAAATAACTTAGAAGTCAATACGGACGGCTCCAATTTAATTATGAAAAAGAAAGGAAACCCACTGAATTAAAAAAAAAAAAAGCCAACAATCTGTTGTTCAGAAGAAATAGATTTGTACCAAGTCATTTTCGGTTAGCTGGGTTGGGAAAGGTTTGAGACCTAACTCGTGTGATACCAGAGCAAAAGATACTGCAGGCTTTTCCATCTGTAGTTTCTTTCCCCTGGTGAACCCTGCTAGGCTTGCAAGGCCAGGCCTCGGGTCCCTACCAGCTCAGTATTAATGACAAAGCACGCACACACGCGAAGCGTAAGGTTTGTTGAGCTCTCCGAGCATAGGTATGTGCGCGCACGCGCGCGTGCGCGCGCACACACACACACACACACACACACACACACACACACACACACACACACACACACACACACACACACGTCATTGACCAGGAGGAGAAGGATGAGGGTTCTGCCCATCCTCCCTTCACACAGCGAAATGTGCGCCCTCAGAGGATCGGGGTTGCCTAGAGAGGGTGGCTCGCTAGGCCTGCGGCAAACAGTAAATTGAAAGCATTGCCAGCGTCCCCCTCTGGAAGCTTCCCACAGGCTGTGGGAATGGCAGCAGGATTAGAGATTAGCTGAGTTCTCCGCTTGTTTGCTTTGTTTTGTGATAGCTGCTGAGAGCGCTGGGGACCGGGCAGACAAAGACCACTCCACGCTGTTTGCAGATGGGAGGTGGAGTGCTTTCTGCTCCGAGTGCTTTATTTCAGGACTGAAATAAACAAGCTTGCCCTCGCGTTCATCTGAAGCTACAAAGGAGCTGCTGTCCCTTCCCCTTCTTCCCTGGCTCCAGTGCCTTTCCTCTCTCCCTTTCTCCAGATTTTTCTTCTTTTCTCTCTGGCTTCGTTTCCTTCCTTTGTTCTTTGCTTTCTCCCTACTTTATTTTCTTCCTTTCAGAAGGAGGATAAAGGAATAAATAAATAAAGGATATGAAGGGAAGGTTTGGGATCCCAAAGGGCTCCAGGCTGGGCGCACCATCAGGACACAGGGACCTAATGGCAGAACGGAGGAGAAAAAAGTCAAGGGGTCCTGGGCTAATACAAGCAGCAGGGAGCCCGGGGTCTCATGACTAGGGAGAGTGAAGGAAGAGAACAGAGAGTGGCTGAGGGCTGTGTGTGCTTCCGGACCAACAGCATTTGAGATGTACGTGGGACACCGGAACTTAAAGTGAAGAATTCCCTCTACCTGGACGCACACCGGGGGCATCATCAGCAGGTGTGACCAGCCCTGTGGAAATGGATGGAGACGATCAGGGAGAGACCAGGTTTGCTAGGGCCTTCTCTGATGGGAAGGGAAGACATCTTAAAGGAATGAGTGCTATAGGAGGAGGGGAAGACAGAGAAAGAAACTGGTTGGAGTAGACCATGTAGAATTGTTTTATTATATAAAGGAGGAAAAATACTTAAAGAAGTTAGTAGTTCAGGAGAAATTCTTCAAGGGAGCTGCTTTCTGACTGTAGATAGAATTTGACCGGGGCCCCAAGTTCCTGTCCCTATGTCTTCCCTACCACAATAGACATGACTTCCAGACTGTTAACCTAAGTAAGTCTTTTCTCCCTTAAGTTGCTTTTGTTGAGTAATTTATCTGAGCAAAGAGAAAGGTAAATAATACGTGTGCTTTGGGCCCGGCTGTAAGCACTGAACACGGGGCGGGCACTCACTGCTCAGGAGTACAGGCCGATCACAGTCTGTCACATGGACCCCTCCCCGAGGCTCCTGGGCTCCTGCCCACGGTTACTCATTGTAGATGACAACGATTAAATCGATTGAATGGCGGGGAAAACATGTGAGCCGGAAGAGTCAATGTTGCAGAAACAACTAAGTTTAGGATAACCTGACTCAAAACACTGTTTTAAAAAAAAAATGTGAAGGCGATGAAGCCAGCTGGCTGACATGTTCCAAGAGTGTGGGCAGCCCTTCAACACTGCTTTCTTAATAATTAACTCCTACACGTCACTTTTCCCGCCTTGGAGGCCGATGGACAAAGACACAGGGAAGCAAGCAGGAACAGAATGGTTTCTGAGGTGGATGCCGTTGGCTCAATCCTCCCTCCTTTACGGCTTCCTACACACCATGGCGATGTGGGTAATGTTTGCACGCTGCCGCTGCCCCGGTCCGTCTCCCTTCCTGTGTAAGCCTTGAGCTATAGAAAATTAGGAAGTCCTGAGCCCAGAGAACCCTGCAGGAAAGACACCTCAATATTGGGATTCTTTGGTTGCTACTTGTGGAAAGGCCACGTCCATCTCAGGGACAGCATCAGGGAATTACAGAATGTTTTTTTTTTTTTAAATGTCTCTATTTAGGCTAGGAGATGCTGACCACAGACAGAAAATAAGGATAAACAGCCAGCCACAGGGTTGCACACCTATCATGCTCACTAGGCTGAGGCAGGAGGATCGTTTGAGCTCAGGAGTTTGAGGTCATCCTGGATAACAGGGTGATCTCAAAACCAAGCCCTGTTTCCCTCAAAAAGCAAAACACGAGAGTTCTAACTTTTGAAGAAAAATGATTTTAAAGATGCTGATGATTAATGGAATTTCTACAGAAAGTCCTTTGGGATTCTGAAGAGCAATATTAAGTTATTATTTTAGTGTGTGTGTGTGTGTGTGTGTGTGTGTGTGTGTGTGTGTGTGTTTGTGTGCATAAATCTGGAGGCCAGGAGAAGACTTCAGATCCCTCAGAGCTTACAAATATTTGTGGAACACTTAGCTTGTCCCGAAGGTCCTGGGTTTGAACTTAGGTCCTGGGTTTGAACTTAGGTCCCCAGGATTGTGTGGCAAGCACCCCTTAAACCCAGAGTCCTCTTTTCCATCCTAAATTATTATATGTTTCAGATGGGAAACTTATGATACAGATTTTTCTCTTTCTTTTTTCAATTTTCACTGTGTGGACTTTATTTGGTCTGCTCTAAAGCCTGAGTCAGCCAACAGCAGGGAGTCCAGACTGCTCTTGACAAACTCACACACCTGACTGGGAGAATAAGAAAAGTCACACCAGCTGTAGAGACCGGACCCCTGGGGGTCACTGACATGTGAGACGAGGGGAAAGGCACAAAGGACCCTGGAGCTCTGGCAGTGGGAACACTGCAGATTGTGCGTGAGCAGGGGACACCCACGTGCATGAAGGAATGGTCCAGAAAACGTATCCTAACCTCACATTTTATATCAACGGAAATTAGCACCAGCGCAAGAAAAGCTTCCAGCAAGCGTCCCATAACTGGTTAGAGATGAGTGAGTTACATGGGGTGGTTTCAGACGTTCGTATGTGTGTGGGAGAGAACACAAGTGGTTCAGAGACCAACTCCACAGGCCTGGGGCATATCTTGGAGGTCACAGACAACCTCAAGTATGGCGGCTCCTCAACAGCTACCCTGTTAGAGACGGTGTCTTTTTGTGGTTCCCCACTGGATACACCAGACTAGCTGGCTCACGAGTTTTTAGCTGTTCTCCCGATTCTACCTTCTATTCTCCACGGGATTACTATGGTTACAGATGCTTGCTGCTGTGCCTGGCTTTATGAAGGTTCTTGGAGCTCGACCTTAGATCTTCGACCTTGCAGGGCAAGCCGTTTATCCTTGAAGCCACCTCCCCAGCCCAGGACTTTTCATGAGCAAATATGCAGCTACAGTATACTAGGGCCTCCAGTCACCAACGTGATTAGTATGTTTATAACCGTGTCTAGGACTTGGAGCAATCTTCCCTATTTTAAGTCATTGTAAAGGTTTGATCGTATCTTAGGTTTTATGATGTGGAGTTGGGCTGCTCTGTGCTTTATTTCCAGCTGGTAAATAAAGTTTCAAATTATAGCCCTCTCCCTGTGGGAAAAGATAATCCAATTTATGACTTTCCAAGAAGAATCCTGTCCAAATTCTACTCTAGGATGCTCAGCCAAAGAAAATGATGGGACCCCCGTTGCTGGACTCGTTTAAATCCAATTTGTGTGATGTGCTGGCCATTATTCCATAGAGAGAGAGCGTCTGCACAGAGATGGGATAAACACTGAAGTTCTGTGGTGCCTTTTCTGTAGTTCAAACTGCAGCATTCCTGCTCCGGAGGCCAGATATTGGACACTTACAGCAATTTCACCGGCACAAGAAAGCACCACTTTTCACAATTTACATGAAGACTCCTCATAGGGAAAAACCCCTTAATTGGCACTTTTTTCCCTATAGCATTTAAATATCAGGCCAGCTGGATTCCCACAGCCCTTGTGAATTTAATCAGCATGCTCTTCCCAGAACCTATAGTCTCTAATCACCCAGTGTTTGAGCTACATCTGTCGCCCAAATCTGCTTGTGATCATTTGTCATCGTTAGCGCTCTTCGTCTAGAAGAGTCATCCGCGGCACCCTCAGAGGCTCTCATTTTGTAAAAGAGGCCTAAGGGAAACAGTGTTGTCCTTCTTGGAGTTTAAGCGCCTTCCAAGCATCACAGGCTTGTTCACCTTCTAATTCTCCCTAACGTAAATTCCTGTGAGCAATGGTCTTTCAAGGCTCATTATGTGATCATTATGAGGCTACAATTTCCCAGTCGTGCCCTCAACTTGTATTTAGAGCCTTACAAATACACCTCCAAATTTCAGTTTTTTTTTTTTGGGGTGTGTGTGTGTGTGTGTGTGTGTGTGTGTGTGTGTGTGTGTGTGTGTGTGTGTGTGTGTGTGTGTGTGTGTGTGTGTGTGTGTGGTGTGTGTGTGTGGTGTGTGTGTGTCTACACGACAACTGGATGATTCTAAATAAAAATGTCACTTTGCTCCATTCCCCTGCCTGAGCCACTGTGGTTCATTAACCACAGCTTTTATTCTTTAAACCAATCTAATGTGACCAGGACCCTGAGTCATCTTTGGATTAAACTTGAACATCGCTAAGACCACAGTGTGTCATAACAACAAAGACACATTAGCTTGGGAGGTACTTGAAGCTCTTAGCATGTCCTGTTGAGGAGACAGAAAATAGGCACGGAACAGTTAACTGGGAGATGTTGCCCAAATGACACAGGAACAAGTCACTAGTGTGGACACAGGGGGAGTTAACTATCTAGCTGCCCAGGGAGTTCAAGGCTACCATGAAAGAACATCCAAAAGGCAGATACAGGTCTGGGGAGGTGTCTTAGCTCATGAAATGTATATAGCACCGAGGACCTGAACTCCTGCTTGCAACACCTGCAGAGCGCATGAGGTGGGATACATAGAATAGTATCATCTGTAGCCCTAGGGCTGGAGGCAGGGGAGTCAGTTTAGCAGAATCAGGCGGCTGCAGGTGCAGTGAGAAACACTGTCTCAAAAAAAAAAACAAGGTGGAGAGCTAGGGAGATGACTTCATGGATTAAAACCCTGCAAGCATGAAGACCTGAGCTGGGATTGCCACCAAGTCGGACAAGTGTGGCAGTGTGTCTGCAATTCCAGTACCCAAGAGGGCAGTGACAGGGACAGCTCGGCAGTTGGGACCAGCTGGATTCCAAAGCTCACGTTCAGCAAGAGACCCTGTCTCAGAAAGGAGAGACATGACCAAGGACATCTGATGTCAAACTAGTCTTTGGGGCTTCACATGCTTTTACACAATACGCTCCCTTATGCATGCTAACACACAGACAAAAGGCACACACAGTCCGTACATACACAACAAAATAAGGTGGAGAGGCACTGGGGACGAGAGTTTACGGTAACCTCTGGCTTCCACATGCATGTGAACAAACACATACATCTACACAAACATACACACAAAGGGTACTCATTTGTTCCTTAGTGATTGAAGAGTGCTGGTGATGGGGTTTAAAGCTTACTGGTGGTAACACTGAGATAACTTGCAAAGTACAGGAATTTGTTTAAAATGTGTATTACATTTTATTTGGGGTGTGTGTGCGCGTGTGTGTGCGCGCATGTGTGCACAGGCATGTGCACATGTGCTAAACGTTTTCCAGAGGACAGCTTGCTTGAGTCAATTCTCTCCTTCCAGGGATTGAACTCAGGTCATTAGGTTCCGCAGCAAGTGGCTTTACATACTAAGCTATCTTGTCAGTCCAAAACACAGGACTGCATGGACCATGAAAATCACACTACCAACGTCCTTCTCTCACAGAGGACCAGAATCCCACACATGAGATAATAGATGACGTACAAGAGCCAAAGGCACTGACTCTGACAGAGTAGGCATCCAATAGCTGTTTGTTTAAAAAAAAAAGCTCAGAGAAGAGACTCGCTGGGTTGAAGATTAAAGAGGGCTGGAGTCTGAAGAGAGACGTGCAGAGATGGAAAGGAACTGTTCACAAGCACATCCACCTCAGAAGTGATTCCAGATATGGAGGCATGACTCCCATCACGGTCAATTCACAAGGCCTGACAGAAACATTTTTCCTCTATTGTTTACAAAAGGGAATAAATATCCAAGCTGGGGGCAGGGGAGAGCATTCTCAAGGCGTTTGCCACCAGAAACTAAATGTTAAGCTATGCTGGGGAAAGAGACATGCAGAATAGAAAGGGAAAGAATTAATAGGTGCTCTCTCTCTCTCTCTCTCTCTCTCTCTCTCTCTCTCTCTCTCTCTCTAACTGGTTTGAGAAGTTCTCGATCTCTCCCAAACAAACGGATGCAAAGATCCTCTATCATCCAAGTCAGGAAATAAGTTTAAAAAAAAAAAAAAACGTGTAAAAGGAATTTTGGTCCTCATTCTCCTGGCTCGTGTTCGGAACGTATCTGTGAAACTCTCTGGAAGGCACAGCGCATCTCAATGAGCTGCATGTACAGCAGTTCGTCTCATTCTGAAGACAATTATATAAAGTTTATTCAGGACGACTTTTTTTTTTTTTTTTTTTTTAACTTCAGAACTCAAGAGAAGCCGCATTATCCATCGATAAAAAGTACGGTATGGGTGAAAACTCCCGTATCAATATCAAATGGTGGTTTGCTCCCGGGATCCATCCCCCCCCCCCAGCACATACAAATATAGAACATGACCATAAAAAGTCACGGACTGCGCCCTGGCTAGCTAATTTATGACAGCACATCCCGCTCGGAATGCCAGCTGGAACTCCCTTCTCCTCGCCTGGCACGGTTCACATACACAGCGTTGTAAGAAGATGAAAACTCTGTCCAGAAAAGACCACTTCAGTTAGGGCTTGCTGAAGCAGCAGCCAAGAGGCACATCTGAGGAAAAGGCCCCAGCAGGCTCTTCCAAGGCAGCTAAGATTTGGTGAATGAGTCAGCAACTTCTTTTTAAATTTGATTTTTTTTTTTTTTTTTTTTTTTGGATTCAGGTCTTGAGAGTGATCTTGTAACCCTTCCAGCTTTTTGATACTGGGTTTACGATGGCCGGCAAGAGGGCGTTTCTTTTTTTTTTTTTTTCAGTAAAGAATGATAAACAGCCGATAATTATTTTATAAAGAATTCAAAGTGATCTTGACACGAAACAAGAAAAGGATAATGAAGAAAAAAAAATGCCTCAGTCAAATAAATGCAGTTTTATCCATTGGGTGGTATTTATCGCCGAAGCTGTCTGAAATTCTAACAAACTTGGAGTGAGAGAGTTGAAACAAAGGACAACCTCTCTCTCTCTCTATGAACCTTCACCCCTCAGATAATCTCCCAGATCTGCAGCCTGTGCTAATCACCTCACTTCCTTTGGACAGACGTTCATTATCTGATTCGGGTCTTACACAAAGAGGGATGAGCTAATGTGCCTTATCAGATTAAAAAACAACAACGACAAAGCCACCCCGAGTGACAGTTCAGCGGGACAGGATCTTAGCAAATCCTTTTTGCCTCCACAACATGTGAGCTTCCAAATAGCTATAATGCTACCAGTCCCAGTCAGAGCTCACAGCTCATCACCGCTTTATGCTGCTAAAGCAAACAGTCTGGGCGAAGACTGTCAGCACCGCTCTCTCGCTCTCTCATTTTTTAGATCAGCCTCCTCCCTGCATCCTGATAAGTCGGTGATTAGCTTTCCTGTTAGGATTCAGTCCTGCCTGCTTAGCTTCAGGCTGTCAACTCCAGCAGACCCCGATGATATCACACAACCGACATCTCTCGCTTCCTTCTAGGGTGTTTCATTCTTCATTAACCCCCATCTCCGGCCAATGAGGG
The DNA here is from genome assembly GCF_011064425.1 of Rattus rattus. NCBI lineage: Eukaryota > Metazoa > Chordata > Mammalia > Rodentia > Muridae > Rattus > Rattus rattus. Next base: position 65,549,143 of record NC_046167.1, on the reverse strand, counting down.
CGGCAGCCTTCAATCACTAGCCGGGTGCAACTGGCAAGGTCACTTTCGTGCCGTGCGCATAAACGAAACGCATACGAAAAACAGAGGCTTCTTTTTGCTTATGTCTCTGCCTAAAACGTGGAACCCTACCCATAAGGCTGCTGGCTAGAAAACAATCAAGCCACTGAGCCAGGCAGAGTGGTGTATGCCTATAATCCCAGCGCTGGGGAGGTCGAGGTGGGAGAATCATCATGACTTAGAAGTCAAGCTGGTGTATACAGTGAGTACCAGGGCAGCCAAGAATACACAGCCAGATACCGCTTCAAACTAGACCAAAACCAAATACTCTCCAGCTTCTATGTGGAAGGCAGATTTGGACCTGTTACATATATATATATATATATATATATATATATATATATATATATGCTTTATTTTGCATGCTTCTACAGAAATTCGAAGCATGCGTTACTGCCCTCGGGCGCCTTCGAGTTTGTCGCGACGGGAATGTATTTACGAAATGAGCATCTTGCACGGATCTGAGAAAGGGCCACTGGTTCGATTCTGAGCTGCTCCTCCCCAGAACGGTCCATTCAGACCACACTGTGACATAAAGGCACAATGGAGTATGGTGGCACAGATAAGACACGGACAGGGGTTACTTTTTTAAAATTTCTCTTACAGGGTTGTTTTATATTTTTGGTTTTCAAGATAAATGTAAGAAATTATGTATTTTAAAACCCATTAAAATACGGGCTGGCAGATGGCTCGTTTGGTTACCTGCCGTGCACACACAAGAGTAGCTGGACTCAGACCCCCAGCACTCTGGAAGCAGTCAGGTATGGCGCTGTGTACTTGTAATCAGTGTTGAGGGGACAGAGACAGGAGGCTCTTTAGGGGCTTGCTGGACAATCTGCCTAGCACGGTTACTGAGACCCGCCCTCCCCTTCCTGCTGCTGCCACCAAAAAGAAAAAAAAAAAAATCCTAATTTTATTTATCTGTCGCATGGTGTTCTCTGTCACATGGGCCCTGACAGCAGAACTTAATGAAACTAATCGTGGCTAAGTCCTTCAAGAACACTTAGCAGCTATGCTGTGACGTTTTCTGGGCATGGACTTAAGAAACACTTTAGAGTTTGGCCTTGTTCAGTCATTTGCTTTTCCCTTACAATTTCCAGACCTGCCACGAACACCAAGTAATTTACCCCAGACATGCTCTGAGATCAAAGCCACATGACTACTTTGGCATTATGAAATATTGGGCAATAATGTGACTTCTTATGACCCACGGGCAGATGAGGTTGGACTCAACTACTTGTGCTTAAAGTAGCTACAAAGTATTCCTGGAGAAACAGCTCTATTTGTGTGCAAATGCAACAAACTCCGTCATCTACTGGATTTTTTTTTTTTAAGTCGTGATGGTTAATTTTCATTGTCCTTTGGCTCTGGAGGCATCTAGGAGCCTCCACGTTGAGCGTACAGGGGAAGTATTGAAAGACTTAACTGAGAAGAGGAGACCCAACCTGGATATGGGTGGTGGCATCCCATCCCCCACTCCCCTTCCCTTTCCCTTCCCCCACCCCCACGATGAACTACACTGTCATATCTAGAGCCAAACAAATCCCTCAATCTGTCTTTAAGTGGCTTTTGTTAGATATTTTGTTATAGAAATGAGAAAGGCAACTATAACAGCAGATACACCCCCCCCCTTTTTTTTTTATTCTTTCTCTGGATGGCTGGGGAAATGAAGTTTTAGTCTAGAAAACTCTTAGGAGTTTGGAAAAACAGCACATGTACTCTCTGAAAGACTTCTCTGCAGCCAGATCAAGAGAGCTACTCTGGTAGTCTTAGATGCCGGAAATGTTGTCCATACTGGTGGATTAAATTTTCTAACTTTCTTTTGCAGCTAGAAATAGCCACGAGTCTAAACAAAGGTGACCTAAGATGCTTCCAGCCCAGCCCATTAAAACACTCTAGGAAGGAATCCCACATTCTCCCCTAAGTCAAAGCTGAGGACCTAACAATGGTAGAGGACTGACTCGAGAGAGAAGATGCCCACTCCTTGAATGACCAAAGAGTGAACCCTAACATAGGCTGGAGTAGACCTTCTCTGAGAAGGAAAGGGTTACTCTGGTAAGCTTTTGCGATATGGTGACTTCTTGCTAAAACGGTTGTAGTGTACTGACTAACACCTAACTCTAAGTCACCTGACCCTGTCCTGCTTTTTCTCATCTAGTCCTCATGACTCTAGGGATTATTACCCATACCTCAAAGAGGAGAAAACATGGCTTAGAAGCTTTAATTTGCCATAGCCAGGGTGGGCTACTTGACAAGTTGGTTTGGCAGAAACACCAGGTGGATTTAACCTGGTTAATTCTCCAGTAGCTCCTTAGAAAAAGACCCAGGATTCTCAACAGTTGAAGACACGAGACAGTTTATTATTCTCATATCTGGATTAGTGGAGCTAATGTGTACAACAAGACTTTGGAATTCAAGTCAGGGTGGGCCAAGTCCAAAGTTTCTGCTCTTGAAAATTCTCACAGATTTCGAGCTGGGGGTTGGTATTATGTGGGACACCCAGCACTAGAGACGTGGAGGCGGGGGAATTAAGGGTTCAAGGCAAATTTCGACTACATAGCAAACTCAGAATTAGTCTGGCTTCTACGCAACTGTATCAAGAAGATAGGCACCCAAGTATAAATGCACGCACACACACGCGTGTGTGCACGCATGCACGCGCACACACACACACACATATTTCCTTAACTGATAGGTAAGAACATAAAAATTATCTCTTATTTAGGGTAAAATAATGATACTTCAACACATTTATACATACAGGTACTTTTGAGTTTTAAGGAGGTGGTTCTAAAATTGATTCAGGGGGTCAGGGTCAGACTTGAAAACAAAGAGACCAGCAATGAAAGCTCAGAGCCAAAAGGATGAAACAGGAGGAAATGATCAGAATGCTGTGCACACAAGAAGAACCACTGTTATTTTGTGAAGGTGGACAGCTGGGCTTGCTGGCCTTAATGTCTACTTGACACAAGCTGGAAAGAGGGAACCTCGGCTGAGCAATACCCCTGTAAGATCCAGTCGTAAGGCATTTTCTTAATCTGTGATTGATGGAGGAAGGCCCCGCCCACTGTGGGTGGTCCTGGGTTCTATGAGAAAGCAGGCTGAGCAAGCCATGGAGAGCAAGTCAGTAAGCAGCACTCCTCCATGGCATCTGTATCAGCTCCTGCTTCCAGGTTCCTGCCCTGTTTGAGTTCCTGTCCTGACTTCCTTAGATGAAAAATGGCGATATGGGAGTATAATCCAAATAAACCCTTTCCTCCCCAGCTAGCTTGTCGGTCATGGTGTTTTGTTGCAGCAACAGAAAAACCCTAACTAAGGCAATGGTGAAGCAATGCTTTCTTTTCTATGGGCCATGGTTGAAAAAAGAAAATAGAAAGCTTTAAGATTAGAGAATGTGAGAGAGCGGTTACACGTTTCTAAAATGAGAAAAAGAAACTGGGAATTGAGCATCATCTTGTCAGTCAGGGCTCTAGAGGAGCCCACTCTCCGGCTTATTCCAGAGTAGATAGAGGGGTTGGTGGAAGAACAATGAAGCACATCTTGGTCTGTGTAAAAGCCTGTTTTAGAGTCTAGAAAGAAGGCAATCAAATCCGCCTGAATTTGTTCTTACTGCTGCAGGACAAATTCCCGCAAACTCGGTGGTCTGTCTGGGGATGTTGCTAACTCTGCAGAGCACTTAGCATAGACAAGGCCCCAGTTTCCACGTCCAACACCACCACACAAACTTAGTTCCCTCGCTCAGAGTCTCAAGTGAGCTTCTCCGGCTTGCTCGTGGTTACTCTGCTTTGGTGACCTTTATTAGCAGCATCAGAACACACTCTCGGGAAGCTTCTCCTGCCCTGAGATACATTTCCCTTTCATGCCCCAAACTCAGATTAAAAAAAATCATTTCCGGCCTGGGGAGACAGCTCAGTAGGCGAAGTGTTTGCTGTGTACATAAGGTCCCAAGTTTCACCTCTGGAACCCGTGTTTAAAAATTAATAAAAACAAAGCAATTCAGGTGTGGTGATGTGGGAGGCAGAGACAGTCAGTCAGAACCCTGAAGATCACTGGCTAGTCAGCTCGGAGGAATTGATGAGCCCTAAGCTGATGAAAGATTGTATCTTACAAAAAAACAAAAACAAAACAAAAGAGCCTGGATCGAAGGCTCACAAGGAATCACACATCAAGTTGACCTCTGGTTCTACACATGTGTCATAGTCACCCAGGGTTCGTAAGAAGCAGACCTCTGCTCTTCTAAGTCCCTAAGACTTGGATAGCCTAACAATCTAACCTGCTTTTTTCTGGCAGCAAGGGCTTGAGTCTTACCGCTCGAAATGTAGGAACAGAGCAGCAGTGCTGAACCATAGTGGACCTGTTACAGCCTTGTTCCCCACACCAGAACCTAATGAACTAGACAATACATCCCACCACTAGGTCTCAGAAACCCAGGACAAATGTCTGAGGTGCCTATTAATTTATCAAAGCGGACCTTGGCCAGTTTTCCCAGCATCCTTCAGTACCTGTGTCTCCTCCCAGCTCTCCCAGCATCCTTCAGCATCTGTGACTCCTCCCAGCTCTCCCAGCATCCCTCAGTTCCCCTGTCTCCTCCCAGCTCTCCCAGCATCTCTCAGTGCCTGTGGCTCCTTCTAGCACTTCTAATCTCATCCCGTACCCTAAACCTCTCCCTTCCAGGGTTTGGGCTTCCCTTCCCCTAGCTTGATCTATCTATAATATCCAGCCATTTTGGCTTTTCTGGTTTCTTGGCCTCGTGATCCGGGTGGACGCTTTTGGTAGGAAGCATCCTTCTTGCTCTCCCTCCCCATATCTTCTCTGGCAGTCCGGTTTAGTCTGCCGGCCATGCTCAGCCTGAACTCTTCCCTCTGCCTGCTTTCTCCCTTATATCTACAATAAAAATCTCCATAGTTTAGGTGTAGTCATGTCTACTTCCTTCTATTTTGTTTTTTTTCACCCACCAGCAAGTTCTCTGGGTGAAATGAATTTGAGCTTGAGGCATAATGGGGAGAGCGCGCTACACAGCCACAAGTCAGCCTGGACCGGCAGGCTCCCCATTAATTTGGGACACTTTAGAAGTGTGGGTTCCTGGTAAACACTCCAGACTTTCTGACCTGAAAACTGTGTAAATGTGGCCCAGTTGTGACCTGACAACCCTTTAGGGGATTCGCACGTACACCAAAGCTTTGAGAAGCTCTGTTGGAGGTCGGCAAGAGGGGAAATTACAGCAGTATTCTCTCCCTTTTGGAGCAAGGAAGAAATCACAACACAGAGGGCCAGGTAGGTCACAGCTTCTGAGCCATTTTCACTGTGGTAATACTTTTTATGGTGCCTCTTGTAGAGCACACACGGGGGAGCAACACATGGCTTCGCGATGTTTTCCCTGCTGTGATGGTGACCTCCTTGATCTGCCTTTCTGTCAGATGAAGTTCTGGAATAGTGTGCTTTGCGTTAAGAGGAAAAGGGAGTAGAAGAACTCCCGGGTCAGAGAGAGAAGTGGGTACCAAAAGAACAACAACAACAACAACAGCAGCAGCAGCAGCAGCAGCAGCAGCAGCAGCAGCAGCAGCAGCAGCAGCAGCAGCAGCAACTCAGCTTTTATTTTACCTGCCAATCCTGTTGGGCATCGCTGTACCAGGAGCCTAAAACCATCTTTCTACCTTTTTTTTTCTTAACCAAGAATTCAGCAGAGCAAGAAGGGGAAACTGTAGACACTCCCCCATACACTAAGCTAATATACTTGAGCATGGATCGTCTTGGAATGCCAAAGTCCTGGTGCCTCAGTTCATGGGGACACATCCCTTGCTCCCTCTTTCTTGTGCTAGAGACTGATGCTTGGGCTTCCCTCATGCTGAACGTATGCTCTACCACCCAGCCACACCCGAGCCCCATCCTTTTGTTCGTTAGTTCATTATCTGACATTTACAGAGTGATTTTTTTTTTTCAGTGCTAAGTAGTAGAGCCAATGGATAAGATTCTTGTTCTAGGCTTAGAGCATCCACAGAGTGCAGCACTGGGCAGAAACGTCAGTTCTTCTCCACCTTGGACTCAATGCAAACCACTTTTTCCTCGTCAGTCAAAGAAGAAAGGCTAAGGTAAAGAGTCCAGAAGGCATCGGGCTGACATTTTCTCTTTTGCCAGGCTAGGGTTGAAGAGGCCGAGGGGAAAGACTGGAGCATGGAGTATTTCCACGCTTTCAGACTCGCCCAGGTTTTGTGGTAGTCTCTTCTTTTACAGAGAAGGAAGAGGCATGTCCACCTCAGGAGGGATTTCTAGCTCCATTGACAAGTTAGAGTCACCTGGGGAGCCCTCCTACTCAAAGCCAAGGCCATTCCTTGGACTAATTAAATAGGAACTCCTTGTGGTACAACCCACACACTGGTACTTGGGAGGATGACCCATCTTCAAGGTCGACTTGATTACACTTGGAATTACCTAGGTGACACATCTCTAAGTCTGTCTGTGAGATTTTTTTTCTAGAGAGATTTAACTGAGGAGGAAGGCACTGAATGTGGGTGGCACTGTTCTATGACACTGAACTGGGGATTTTAGGAATCCCAAAGGAGAAAGCTAAGTGGGCACCAGTATCCATTTCTCTTTCCCATCGGGATCCACGTGACCACTTGCCCCATGCTCCTACCGCCAAGCCTTCTCTGCCGTGATGGGCTGTACCTTCAGACTATGAGCCCAAATCAATCCTACCTTCCTTAAGTTGCCTCTGTCAGGTACTTGGTGACAGCAACAAGAAAAGTAAGTAATTATGGAATTTCCAGGTGGTACCAGACTTTCACAAGTTTAAATCAGACAAAAATCCCAGCATTGGGGTTGGGGGAGGGGGGAGCAAAGTCCCATCCCTTGCCCAGAAGCTACCTGTAACTGTTAACAGTCTGATAATAAATCAACACAAAGTTGGAACTAAAAATCGGTATAAGCATTTTCTTTATCATGAAAATAGGAAAGAACAAGACGTAGGTGACATGTGTAAATCGACCTTTAAAGTGGTGGCATCAATTGTCAAATCATAATATATCAGTAATAAGATACATCACAGGGGCCTTTTGTCATTCAAACAGGTGTGTCAAACCATTAATATATCGGTAATAAGATACATCACAGGGACCTTTTGTCATTCAAATAGGTGTGATACACACACACACACACACACACACACACACACACACACACAGTTGTCGGTATATGTTACATTTGTCACCAAGGCTAGAAAGAGGGGAGATATGCCACACTGTCATCTCCATTAGAGGCGGTATTGACACACGGCTAGGTATTTCTACAAGGAAAAGACTCTTCTGGTGTGTAATTTGATGTCTCGCTCTGCCCACTCAGTCGGCAGTCCGTGAATTATGATACCCTCTTACCTCCTGGGGTTGTTGGTGCTGAGAGACCATGAGAAGAAAAGCACGCTGTTCCTGGAAAGCACCATGTACCATTTCCGCCTGCCGACAGAAAAGAAGGCAACAGTTTCAGTGTTTGGGCTCTGTTTGAAACAAGTATCAAACACTTATCGTTCATCCCCCCATCCCACCTCAGCAGTGAATGTTGAAGCATGGGAACATATGTTCACAGGGGAACTTGTAAATGCAAAATCACTCCGACATTATTCATACTAGCCAAAATGTGGAGACAACCAACTGTCCACCAACCGATTAATGGGACTTTCAAAAGAGCTACTGAGCCACGAGACGGTGCATTGTGCACCTTTGAAAACAAAGTGCTGTCACAGGCTGTGACACAGGCAAGGCTTCAGAAACATTATGCTGAGTGACCAGAGCCAGTTACAAAAGAGCACGCCAGTCCAGTGTGATCTCATTTAGGAGAAATTCCCAGAATAGGCAGACCTATAGAGATGATGGGTGGGAGGGGGCGGGGGAGAAGGAGGGGAGAGGAAATTGCTGATGGACCACAGAGGGTTTCTTTTGGGGTTAAAATGTTTTGCAGTGAGGGCTAGGGTGGCTCAGTGGGTAAAGTGCTTTCTGCATAAGCAGGATGACCAGAGTCAGGCACTCAGAACCTGTGAGAAAAAGCTAGGCATGGGAGGGGGGTACTTGAAATCCCAGAGGTGGGGAGGCAGAGACAGGCAGATCTCTGCGACTCACCAGCCAGCCTAGCCTACTTGGTGAGCTCCAGGTCAGGCCAGTGAGAAATCTTGTCTCAGAAAACAAGGTGGATGGCTCTTGAGAACCTATACTCGAAATTGTCTCCTGGTCTCCATAGGCACCTGCATTCATATGAATACCCATCCACATGCTTCCAAATAATCTTAAACCCTGCCCCCCCAACACACGGTGGTGGGGATCGTTCTCCAATCAGACAGAGTTGAAGAGTGTCACATCTTACTGACTATATTAAAAACCTCCCAGAATCCTACTCTCTAAAAGTGTACATATTAGGATATACGAATTGTATCTCAAGCTGTTTAAAAGGCTTGGCTCATGGGTGGGCATAGGAATACACACTTTTAATCCCAGCACTCACAGAGCAGAGACACGTGGACCTCTGTGAGTTTGAGGCTAGCCTGGCCTACACAGCGAGTAATTTTCAGGGTGAGATCCTGCCTTCCCCCATCCCCCACCCAAAAGTTTGGCCATTAAAGTTTTCAAACTGTGTCTTCCCTCTGTTTCTTTTCTAAGTGTGCCCCAAATCTGTTTTTCATGTTCTAGTGGAAGAGACGCAGTCTTAAGCCATCTGTATGAAGCCAGTAGTTGTGGGTGACTATGAAGATGGATTTGGAAGAGTTTTCAGTGCCATGGGGACCCGGGAAGAGTGGTCCCAACCACCAACACAAAGGACTTGTATAAGTGAGAATGTCCCTAGACCATATAGTCTTTTTTTCTCATCCTCTATTCATAATTAAATAATTCTAGTTAAGGATAGCAAAAGTATTTAAAAAATATCTATACCATCCATAATTAACCTTAGTTAGCTACTCAGCATATTACTTCTGTTTTGAGAAAAGCCACATCGCTGTTTTAGTAAGTTAAACCAGCTAATGTATGGTGTTGTGTGCACGAGCACGCATGTGTCTGCATACACACATATGTGTGGTGTATCTGTGTGCATTGGTCCACATGCACTTATGTGCAAGTGCGTGCGTGCGTGCGTGTGTGTGTGTGTGTGGTGTGTGTGTGAAGGCTCAAGGTCAGTGGTGAATGCCTTCCTCTATTGTCTCTAGCTTTACTTTCTGAGATAGGATCTCTCACTGAACTTGGTGCGCATCAGTTCAGGGAGGCTGGCTAGCCAGTAGTCTTCAAGGACTTGTCTCTTAGCTTCTAACGTGCACTTTGCCCCCAACAAGGCAAGGTTGCAGGCATGGGCTGCCATGTCTAGCTTTCTAAGTGGTTTCTGGGGATCCAAACCCAGGTCCTGACGTTTGCAGGGTAGGCACTTTATTGACCAAACCATCTCCCTCGCCTTAGACCATTTTTCTTTTCTTTTCTTTTTTTTTTTAAATGTAAGATGTTTCAAAGATTGATGTTTTACAAAAATACCAGACAACCTTTATCACCTGGGCTGTCTCCAAGGCCCATTTTCTGAGAGCACTGCTTTGGATCTGAGCTGAGCTGGATGCTTTTCTTCCTTGAAGGAAACTTGCTTATTCTGGTTAAAGGTTGCCTTCCTTCATTGTTGGAGTTTAACTGCTTACCTGAGCCCTGTTTGCATTTTGAATTTCCTAAGTTACATTGCTTAGGATAGATTTGCTCTTTTTTTTTTTCTTTTCTAGACGTTTTCTTTTTCTTTTTCTTTTTTTTTTTTTTTTTTGGAGCTGGGGACCGAACCCAGGGCCTTGCGCTTGCTAGGCAAGCGCTCTACCCCTTAGCTAAATCCCCAACCCCCCAGACGTTTTCTTGAGCATGTTGCAAATCTTCTCTTCCACGGGGTAAGAGTCTGCATCTGGGGGCTTTGATAGTTGTCCTCAGGGATTATACTTGAGTGTCTCTATCGCTTCTGGATCCTCTCTTTTATTGCCTGATCTGTGGTCTGAGATCACTGTGATCATATGAAGTATTTTTCTATTGACAATAGATACAGTTCAGCATCTCTCATACGCATACCGTTTCTTTCTTTCTTTTTTTTTTTCGGAGCCGGGGACAGAACACAGGGCCTTGTGCTTGCTAGGCAAGCGCTCTACCACTGAGCTAAATCCCCAGCCCCACGCATACCGTTTCTAACACACATATCTTCACACTCATAGCCTTTTATTTCTTGATTCTCTTTAACTCTACTCTGCCTTTTCTTTCCTTCTCATGGCTTTGTCACTGAGTTCTTAAAAGATCTCCAGAATTTATCTGATATCTGTCTCAGTTAGGGCTTTATGGCATGTGAAGAGACACCATGACCAAGGCAACCCTATGAGAGAAAACATTTATTTGGGACTGGCTTACAGGTTCAGAGGGTCTGCCCATTATCATTATGGTGGGAAGCATGGCAACATGCAGGCGGATGTGGGGCCAGAGAGGCTGAGGGTTTTGCCTCCTGATTTGAAAGCAACCAGGAGGAGACTGTTTTCCGCAGGCAGCCAGGAGAAGGGTCTTGATCACACTAGCCAGACTTGAGCGTGCGCGCGCGCGCGCACACACACACACACACACACACACACACACACACCTCTACCATGTCACTCTTCCTCTAACAAGGTTACCTTTCCCCCAATAAGGCCACCTCTCCTAATAGTGCCACTTCCTGTGGGCCAAGCATATTCTTTTTTAAAAGATTGATTTATTTCATGTATGAGTACACTGTAGCTGTCTTCAGACACACCAGAAGAGGGCATCGGATCCCATTACAGATGGTTGTGAGCCACCGTGTGGTTGCTGGGAATTGAACTCAGGACCTTGGGAAGAGCAGTCAGTATTCTTAACCGCTGAGCCATCACTTCAAGCCCTGGGCCAAGCGTATTCAAACCACCACAGTATCCCTGTCAGTGTTCTAGCAGATGTTATCTTTTGATCAAATCACCATGGGGCATTTGTTTCTGTGCCCTAAATTCATTTCCTTCAAGAGTGCTATAGTTTGGATCTGGGCTGACTCCCCTATGCCCGTGTGGGAAGGACTGGCTTCCCAGCTTGAAGGGATATTGCCTAAGAAAGTAGTGGGACTTAATGGGAGGCTTTTAGGTTATTGGTGTCTTTGAAGACGATTCTGGTACCTCAATCTCGTACAGCTCTGATTCTATCAGACACTCCTGCCATCATCAACTATCTTGCCTTGGGATCAACAGCAATGAACTCAACTGATTGAGGCCTGATTAAACCTTTCTCCTATTTAGATTTAGGTATGGGGTATCTCCTTACAGCAACGGAAATTAACGCAAAGCGCCAGCCTGCGCCCTCTACTTTGCACATGGTGTTTTGTTCCCGCACTGTCTGCAGCCACCGTGCTGATTCTTTGGATCGTGCTCGTTTCTTTTTGGTGTGCACTGTACATCTTCATAACACACGGATACCTGAGTCCTGTAGTCTCTTGCAGCCGGAATGGAGATCAGTGTTTTCCTGTCTGAACCACAGTCTGGAAGCAGAATGCTTTAGTCCCTGCTTCTTGTAGGGCCTGGTGTGTTATGTGGTTTGATTTCTCTCACGGGAGGACGGGTTTGAACATGCAATCCCCAGCTGGTGGTGCTGTTTTGTGAGGTGGGGATTAGCCAGAAGAAGCGGTTCTTTGTAGGGTGGGCACTGAGGCTGACAGTCTGCTGAGAGGCGAGCAGGCAGCCTCCTATTCCTGCTGCCACAGCTGTGAGCTGCTCCTCTTCCTGTGATTTGCTCACAGCAGTGGGCTACATCCTCACACTGCTGGACAAAATCAGCCCTGCTTCCTTAAGATGCTTCTTCACCGGATAGTTGGTCACAGCCGTGAGAAAAATAATGCACACGTCATGGCTAGGGGGTCCGTGGGAAGGAGATGCTCAGTGGAGGTAGTTGTTAGAGGTTTGGGGTGCTGCTTGTCTTGGGAATTTGGTCCATAAACCTAGACTGAGACTCACTCCATCTCCTATGCCATTCATATGGAGTGGTCCCCTTGGGTTTTGGGGCAGTTTCTTCAGAGCAGACGTGTAGTGAAGCAGCCCATGTCTTCCTTTTGTTTCATATCATCCTTCCCTGATTTCATTTCCCCTGAGGTAAGTCTTTAAGGGATGGAAAAAAAGTTAGGAGTGGAACTGTTCACTTGTTAGTTACTGGCATTGTTTTAGATTGTAGACCTTTTGATTTGGTTATTATAGAGAGGGTTTTTATTGACAGGGTCTCATATTGCAATAGCACGGTTTGGAACTCCCTGTAGCCCAGGCTAGCCTTAAACTTGCAGCAACCCTCTCTTGCTAAAGGTTGGGATGACAGGTGAGTATTGTTGTGCCTGGCCTTGGATTTTATTTTATTTATTTATTTAGTTTTAGCAATTTTGTATTCACAGTGAAATTAAGTACAGAGTAGAATTCCCATCCACTCACCCCATCCCCTACATATGTATAATCTTCTCCCTCTTGAGAGTTCCCTCCCATTTGCAAGATCTTTACTTGCCCCCATTCCTTTTGGCTTTTTGCCCATTTGTGGGATGGGAGAATACTTTGCCTGAAGGAAACGTCCCTGAAAAGAGGGATTCAGTTTTATGTGGTCTTGAGTCAATAATAATATTAATATTCTTGTTTACGAATTTCTTCTCTAATTTCCTGTGGTCTTCCTATCTGTTCAGAGAAATTTCTATCTCTGCCGACTTGGATTTGACTTCTTGATACGTAAGGAGGGGATGGATTTTATACATTTTCAAAGACACATTGTTAGACTAGAAATAGGAAGACCAGGTTAACTTCACTCCAGGGTCAATACGAGGCTCTTTTAAGCTAGAAGGGTAAATACGCTAATCTAACTGGTGAGTTTCTGTTACTCGAGCCATTCTTTTGACTTCTGATAATTTTTACAAACACCTTCCATTTTTTTTCTTTCTTTCACGGTTACTCTCATCTAAGGATTTTCTTCCAGTAAGAAAACGTTTGGGTTCAAATTAATCCTAATAGACACTCACTTCAAAAGCCACAAATCCGACCCATTGTTGTGTTAACAACAGACTACATCTTGTGAATGTTCAGTGAAATCTTTTCTTAAAGCTAATTTGAAGTTCACCATCATTCCTTCTCTTTGTCCTGGTCACCTCACTGCTGAGACTAAGTGATTTAAAAAAAAAAATCCCCTCTGTCAGATCTCTCTCGGCAAAGAGTAGAGTATTAAAATTTCACCGGCCTTGAAGCCATTATGACTCACGAGTACGATGCTTTGAGCTGAGCTGCTTTTTAAAACATATTTTCAGGGCTTCAGAAGGGTCTCTGTCGTCGTCTAACCACCACATTTCTCAAAAGGACTACCAAATGCATCTTCCCTCAGCTTGGATATAAATAAAATACTTGCACTTTGCCCCAGCAACGGTAACACAGGGGTACCGTCCCCATCTATGACGAGCGGTATACTGACTTCCAGTTGCCATGGGAACAGTGATTCAGGATGGCCCAACTTCAACAGTTGAAAATGGCAGCTCAGAGGTGGCATTAACAATATTTTTTTGTAGTCACCCCACGATGAACACTGCCATTAGCCTTGTCCCTAGTAACGATGAGGATGACGAGGACAAGGACGACGACGAGAAGCCTGCTGCTAATGAAGCCCTTTCCTGGCAGGTCTTACTAGGGAAAAGACGGGCAATTTCATTAATTAGTCCCTTCCTGCAAAGGGCCTTTCACTCCACTACAGAGGTTGGGTTGAGTTTCTGTTTCAGATCTGTCCTTTGGCTCACGTGGAAAATGCCTTCCTGGGGGATCTGAGGTCCTTCTCTCAGCTCCCTGGAACTCTGGGCATAGTTAGCAAACTCAAATGCTGACTCCTTTAGAACTCCAATTGGTCTACACATATTTACAAATTTGAGACGGTCTGACCCAATCCACTCCTCCTTCTGGAAAGTTCTACGAGTTCCCTCTACCACACAGCAATTTTTCTGAACCTGCTGAGTCTGGAAAGGGGAGAGCATTTGGCTCACTCGGGCTGTTGAACGCATTATGAAAGAAAAAAAGCCAATGGTAGGGACTTTGGGAAATGACGAACCACCACCCGTTTAAAGGTTTTTGCTGACTTTGCCTGGTACATTTGTGAGGGTCATCGGGAACCCTTGAGGGACCTTTAAAGGAGACAGGCTCTGTGATATTTGAGTGGGGGGGGGACATGTGTATCTATCTGTCTACGAGTATGCATGTGCAGAGAGGGTACGGGCCATCCAAGGCTGGAAATCTTATTTGAACTCTATGCTCATCCGAGCTTTGGCAGCTGGGGCTCTCAAGACTGGCTAGTGGGACCTCGTTCTGTGTTTGCGGGGAGCAGTACAGGAAAATGAATTCCTGTGATCAGTTAAAAGCAAAGCAGACACCAGCTAAACATGACTTATTTTCATCTAATCCTCTTTGGAGAGAGCTGGCGCCCTGGGGGAAGCCCAACTGATCTCTGAGTACTCATCAGAGCTTTGTAGAATTTCTCTGGAAAAGTCCTGGGCTGCAGAGTCCCATGCACAAAGCCAAATGAGCTAGACACAGCTCAGGGAACGGGAGGGGCATGACTTGGGAAGATGGAAAAGTTTAGCCAGGATACTGTGCAGAAAATAGACCCTCCTTTGAGGGCCAGAACGTAAAGAGAAAGGGCTCTCTGACTGCTTTGATCAAGGATAGGTTTCCAGAGTTGTCATGAGGTCGTGGGCAGGTCACTGCCTTCCCTCTGGCCTCCCTAACTCATGGCCAAGGTTTGGAATGCTGAATTTCAGGGCTACTTATTCTTCAGTCCCTTCTACCCTTCCCTGAAGAAGTCCCTTGTGTTTTATCCAGGTAAGAGGTAGAGAGGGGAGCTGGAGAGACGGCTCAGTGGTTAAGAGCACTGACTGCTCTTCCAGAGGTCCTGTGTCCGAAGACAGCGACAGTGTACTCACATACATTAAATAAATAAATAAATAAATAAATAAATACATAAATAAATAGGTAGAGAGGGATCTGACAGACGGATGACACATAAGAAAAATGTTGGGTAGGAGGCATGGACAAATTCCTCCTGTCTCATGGTTTTGTTGAAAGCAAGCCTCGAGGTCATTGAACGTGAACTCCAGCCCACAAAATCCCATGATGGAAGACACCAGGGTTGATGTGTTAGCAGCCTTGGGAAAGGCTGCAGCCGGTGTTCTCTGTCTCTGGTGCTCAGACTCACTCACTGAGTTCCTGAAACAAATCTTCAGGTTGTCACAGGAGCCATACTCTTCCAGTCAGGATACCACACAGGAAAAGCGCTGGCCTCAGTGGTGCCTGAAGTATTCTTTTCTGCACATCTATTTTATTTCCATCAGTAGCTGAGCTGGCAAAATAACTCAGAGGGCATTCACTTTGGAACTATGTACTTAGCCCATCCAAGGGGTTTGGTCCAATCAGCTCCCGAGGAAGGATAAAGGTGTTTGCCCAGAGTCAGATGACAATAAGCAATAAAGTGGAAACGAGAATCCCTTCCTTCCTTTAAAAAAATCTTTAAAAAAGATTTATTTATTTTATGTGTATGAGTAACTGTAGCTGTCTTCAGACACACCAGAAGAGGGCATCAGATCTCATTACAGATGGTTGTGAGTCACCATGTGGTTGTTGGGAATTGAACTCAGGACCTCTGGAAGAGCAGTCAGTGCTCTTAACCACTGAGCCATCTCTCCGGCCCCACTTCCTTCCTCTTTTAAGACAGAGTCTCACTATGCTGCCCTGGATGGACTGCAACTCACTACGTAGACCAGGCTATCCTCAAACTCACAGAGATCCACCTGCCTCTGCCTCCTGAGTGCTAGGATTAAAAGTGTGCACTACCACACCTGGCTGAGCATTTCTTTCTTTCCTTTTTTTCGTTTTTCAATGTTTTTATTTGTGTGTTTGTATGTGAGTAGGGGTGTGTGTGCGTGTGTGTGTGTGTGTGGTGGGGGTTACTTGGGAGCCTAAATCAAGGGCAAAGGAGGGAACACTTCATGTTCTCTCCATGCTCTCTCCTCATGCACAGAGCATGCTCACAGTGAGTGTTTTGTGGCCACACCAAAGGTCTTCGTTCTCTCTCTCAAACACTCTCTCTCTCTCTCTCTCTCTCTCTCTCTCTCAAACACTTGTTTATTTTATTTATATGAGTACACTGTAGCTGTCTTCAGACACACCAGAAGAGGGCATCGGATCCCATTACAGGTGGTTGTGAGCCACCATGTGGTTGCTGGGATTTGAACTCAGGACCTCTGGAAGAGCAGTCAGTGCTCTTAACCGCTGAGCCATCTCTCTAGCTCTTCTTGTTTCTTATAAAGAGTTTGTTTCCTGTCTCCAAAACCTTGCATAGAAAACACTTGCATTGACACTAGGCCCATAACTGCTTTTAAATGCTCTGTCCCAGTTCAAGAATCTTTTTTAAAAAAAATATAGTTTGGGACACGAAATATGCTCATATTCTCTACGCCTGCTTTTCACAATGTTTTCCTCGCTTAGACAGGGAGAGAAGAGAAGGAGGAGGAGGAGGAGGAGGAGGAGGAGGAGGAGGAGGAGGAGGAGGAGGAGGAGGAGGAGGAGGAGGAACAGAGACAGAGAGACAGAGATCCAGGGAGGCTGGAGAAGCTCCTAACATTGTTAGCAAATGTCAGATCTGAGTCTCAGCTACCGTCCTCTCCTTAGCCTGATGCTGGTTCTTGTTGTAACTGTGTGCGGACATGTCTTCACCGCTTCTTCAATGACAGACATCCCCAAAGGGTCAAGAACTCCTTTACTTATTTTTTTTCCCCTGCCTTCTTCAGGGAGCCACGAGGACTAACCGATGACTCCCAGTTGCTTTCTGCTTGTCACAAACTCCACTTGCTGTGGGTTAGACGAGTTCATAGAAAACCAAGTCTGCAAGCCAACTTAATGGGGAAGGCTCAAAAGAGCACTGGGTGGGGATTATGTCCATCCTCAAAACCAGGGCAGAAATGGGCTCCGCCATTGTCTTTGGCACCCGGATAACACTATGTCTATAAGCTAAGAAGCACTTCCTGTGTGACCTGTGAGTAGAGACAGTCTTCAAGATGCCCAGACTGTTTCCCACCCTGCATGATTGCTGTCTTGGCTGCTTCTCTCAGCCTCCCAGGTCCACTCGAGCCCTTCTACCCTTTTTGAATCTCCAGCCCTACCCCACTTATCACTAGACACAGGACGGTTGCTGAAGAACTGACTGGTGAGCGGAGGCACGCAGGGATGGGTTGGTGTGGGCAGGATCTGCACTGAGGAAATGATTAAGTGTGTCACAGGCAGTGGTGCTGACTTATACAACGTTGATGGAAGACCTAACGGGTCTCTCCTGTCCTTCCAACAAATGTTAACATGTCTGCCTCCTCTTCCTCCTCCTCTTTTATTCGGGGGTGGGAGCAGGGCCTCACGTAGCCCAGAGGGGCCTCGAACTCACCCCCGGAGGATGATCTCAAACATCTGATCTTCCTCCTTCCACCTTTTAACTGGTGGGATTACAGACAGTACTGGGAAGTCTATCGAGTCCAGCCACGCCCACCTCTGCTTCTTAGAATCTGGACAAAATTTATTGGATTTTGTTTTCGGATGACACTATGGAATATCCGTCCCGATTTCATCTTCTTGGCAACCGGAACATCTCTTCGTGATAGGTGGGAGGGGCACGGGAGACTGTGAGAGAGACGTGGAGTGTGTTGAACTTGGCTCGGGATTTATCTTGCAGAAAGACGGGTGTGCCTGTGATGTGAGAGGCTCATCTAGACACAGCATAAGCGTGGTTTTCGCTTGAGTTGTTAAAAATAGCCAAGTTCCCTAAGGACGTGTTTACCATCACTATGTAAGGTCTGGGTTCTCTCTGCTTATTGTTGTTGTGCGTATCTGGAGGTGTTTGGAGGTGCTCACAGGGAATGGACGGAGGCTAAGGCAATACCCTAAATGACCCCTCACCAGCATCACAGCCAAAACTAAACTTAGAAGTACAGAACATTTCTTCTTTGTGACTTTTGGTTCTCACGGACTTTTGCCTGCTTCGCACGATAAGCCATCTCTCTTGTCCCACTGCCAGTAGGAAAGGGCACGGAGAAGCCAGAATTACCGTCCACAAAGGAAAAATATACATCTGCTGGTACGGGAAGATGTGCTTAGGGCAAAGTCAGAAGCTACGATTGGTTTCAGATGGCTGAACCTGCCGTAGTGAGTGTGCCTGGCCCCGTCACTTCCACGGCATCTTCACATATAACCCGATGCCTGGCCGTCACAGTGCTCGGCGTGTGTCAATTGTTCCCGCGCAACCAGCAGCGATAACAGCGGGGTTCTTCTGTCTTTTAAATGATTTATTTGTTTTGTTTTTGATTATGTGTCTATACGCATGTCTGTGTGTGGTAAGTGTGCGTGAGAGCAGGTACCCGGCGGGGAGGACAGAAGGCGGATGGGCTCTCCTGCAGCTTTATTTACAGGTGTTGTGAGTTTCCTGACATGGGTGCAGGAACCAACTTCGATCCGTGAGAGAGCCATCGAGCCATGCTTGATTCTCTACTCTCTTGATCTCTCTCTCTCTCTCTCTCTCCTCTCTCTCTCTCTGTAGCCCGTGTAGTTCTGTCTTATGAGGAGAAAGCAGGATTACCCAAGGAGTGTTTTGTTTGTTTGGTTTTGAGAGAAGGGCTCACGATGTAATTCTGGCTGGTTTAGCACCCACTGTGTAGACCAGGCTGGCCTCAAACCCATAGAGATGTGCCTGCCTGACCCCTAAATCCTGGGATTAAAGGCATGCACCACCATTCCCCAGAAGAATGAATGGTTTTTAAGATTTTGAAAAACATCCTCATGAAACCAATAACCCCCGATACTGATATTCATGCAAGCAAGACATCTTCAGGTGCTGGGATGGCAAACAGCATCTTTTTCTCCTATATCAGTTGTCATGTTTTCCCATATTGGACTGTCGAAAAAGTTATTAGGAAAAGATGTAACTGAATAAAACAGAGACCATCTAACTTCACAATCAAAAGTGTTCTTTGTGGCTCAGTATTGTGACACACACCTTTATTCCCAGCGCTCAGTACCAGGAAGTGTCATGTGTGGTTCTCAGCCCTGGCTGTCCTGGAGCTCACAGAGATCTGCCTGCCTCTGTTTCCACCTCTCTGCCTCCGCCTCTCTGCCTCTGCCTCTGCCTCCTCCACCCCCCCCCCCCCCTGCCCCCCCCCCCCCCCCCCCCCTGCCTCCTGGGACTAAGGGACTGTGCCACCTCCACCTGGCTCAAACTCTTTAGAACAACAGAGGTTCCAAAAGACCTGTATCTCAGCCACAGCTGCCTTTCTAAAATATCCTGTATGGGTGTGATAAAATAGAGCTGAAATTTACAGCCCGACAGGGGATTGAAGCGCTAAGGTCACACTTTCCACTTACTTAAAAAAGTATTTGGCTACGAGCCATTAAATCCTAACGATGAGTTAATTTAAAGACCCCGGCCTGCTCGGATACAACGGAGTCACAGTCATTTGTAGGTTCTGCCTCTGCCAAACTATATATCAGGAAGGCAATTGCTTTCTATTAGGCAATTGTTATAAATTAATACTTTACTGCCTTTACCGTTGGCTGGGTTCCTTTCCTCCAGTTCTGCTCCCAGTGGCAGAGAAAGGAGGTACACCTACCGAGCGGGACTAAACAGTCTTGCTGCCTAGAAAGGAAAGCCGGGTAGGTAGAGCGAGCGCGTCAGTGTAGACTACTGGGGACACTTATTGAGGGGGGGGAAACCCATTCAGGCACTGATAATAAATGTGGGCTATTCTTCATTAATGGGACTGTTGCCTTGGCAACCTCCAGCTCACAGAATTGTTCCTATCAGCCCAGGGGATGGTTCTAAGTGTCTTTTTCTGTATCCATGCCTGGCACCTTCTCTTACACAGCTCAGCCGCATCTCTGGTCTCAGCCTGGGTGACCTCAATATCCTGCCAACCTCACCCCAAATATATTCCACCCAACCCCAAAGAGGCAATTATAGATCAAAGGTAGTGCTGATAAATGGCTTTCTTTTGCAGAGGTGGGATTTACACGAGGAGTTTCTCGTTTTCTTCATTATTCAGCAACGTATTTTTAAGCACCCAACCCCATGAATATTAATGTGCATTCAAATCACGAATTGTCTCCCTAAAATGTTTGTTTTCCTAGTGCCTAATTATCACCAAACAGCCCAGTGCACTTTGAGTCACGTGACAGAGTGGGTCAGTTACAACAGAGTGTGGGAGGCGGGGAGAATCTGGCAAGCAGGGCGTACACTTTGCTGTTGGCTCATTATTCCAACGGTGGGAATAGTTTTTGAAGGGACAAGTGGACAACTGTGAAGTCATCTCTGGGAGAAGTTACCCACTGCAATTTGGTCAAATGTCAGAAAAGCACAGGGCCACGGTGGGGTTGGCAAGGAGGTAAGGGTGTGTAGTTTAAGGTGTGCACCTGTGCATACGCACATACACACACAGACACCCAGACAGAAGGATGGGCAGACAGACAGACATTACATCTCGCTCCCTCAGGTCATATCTTAGGCCTGGTTCACGTGCCCAACCTCGTCAGGGCAACTGCACTCTTATACATGATTGTGACTCTTCAAATCACTTGCGGCATAACCATGCAGCAAAATATCGTGCCGTTATGACAAATGATAGTCTAGGCCTGTACTGACACGACAATATGACATGTCTCCATGTACTGACATGCAAAGAGGTTTGGAACATGTGACCATCGGACACAGAAAAGTCTGAAACGGCAACAGAAACCAACCAGTAAAGAAAGAGTTAAAATTGGCGTCCAGTGTTTCTTAGGGCCTGGGGACATAGCAAAAGAAAGAAAACACCATTGTGTTTCAAACCATGTTTGTATTTCTGAACGGGCAGGAATATTGTTACCAGTTTGTGCTCCAAACAGAACCTCGCTCCCAAATTGACATCATTTTCATCCTTGCCTAGTTTGGCCCCTCTCCAAATTCTCTCCCCTGTTTTGCTAACGCTTAAGGAATCAAGGTACTTTATCAACATCTTTAAACCAATTCTTTTGACGTAGGAAGTTACCAACGGTTCATGGTTCATGGTTGATGGATCTTGGGTCCATACAAGTAAGAGACGCCAGACTGTTTTAAGACCACAAATGAAAGTCAGGGGCAACAAAACACTCAGTCAGGAATGCCCTATGGCTCTAAGCCTTATCCTTTCACTTTATGTTGTTTAAACTATATTGTCTGTCTGTCCATCGGGCTGTCTGTCTCTCTGTGTGTGTGTATACATGCACATATATTTGTGCGGGTACACATGCATATGTGTCACATATGGAAGCCAAAGGTCATCCATCTTCAGGTGTCACTTCTCTGGCTTTGTCTAGTTTGCATTTTGAGGTAAGGTCTCTCCCTATGACCCAGGACTCTGATTAGGAGAGGCTGGCTGGCCAGCAAGCCCCAGGGATCTGTCTGTCCCCACTTCCCCAGCTCTAGGATTACAAGTGCCTATCATTATACTTAGCTCTTTATATGTGTGTGTTTGGGGGATCAAAATCATGCTGAGCCGTTTCCCTAGTCCCCCCTTAAATCCTATCCTTAGCCAGCAAATGTTGGTTGCTTACAGAGAAGGGGAAGGGCCTTTATTACGACAGAATAGCTTAGCAGGATGGTGTGGGTGGGAAACCAGGAATTTGAGATTCACACAGGCCTGAGCCACATGGTTCCAGCAGGTTACCCAACCTCCTGAGAATCCTTGCTTTAGCTCAATGCCACCTTAGGAGACCCTTCTTCCCAAGGATCAAGTTAAATAATGTTTGTTAGTAGCAATGCACAGTGTCCAGACGGACAGCGGGCCTCGACGAAAGCTAGATCCCGTTACAATCACCCGCCTTACTCATACAGAGAAGCAAATGCAAGACAGGGAGATAGAGTTGGTCTGCAGTGACTAGAACACTGAGGTAGGCACCTGGTACCATTCACTCACCAACCAGGTCCACCAGCATCAACCTTCACATCTCACCATCCATACTTGACTGTGAAAAAGCCCCCTTGTGGGGCTGGAGCGATGGCTCAGAGGTTAAGAGCACTGGCTGTTCTTCCAGAGGAGCCAGGTTCAACCCCCAGAACTCACACGGCAGCTCATAGCTGTCAATTCCCAGCACCCACATGGCAGATCACGGCTGTTTGTAACTCCAGTTCTAGGGCATCGTAAACCATTTTACAGATAAACATGCTGGCAATGCATGTGAAATAAAAATAAATTAAAAAAATCTAAAAGTTGAATAAGAGAAAAAATAATTCCATATGGGGGGTAGAAAGGAAGAAAGGAAGAAAGAAAGAAAGAAAGAAAGAAAGGAAAGAAAGAAAGAAAGGAAAGAAAGGAAAAAGGAGGAGGAAGAAGAGGAAGAGGAGGAGGAGGAGGAGGAGGAGGAGGAGGAGGAGGAAGAGGAGGAGAAGTCGTCCTTTGCCATAAACACAACTGGCCAGTTCCACAGAAACCTAGGCACAGGGCATTCAGCAATGGGTGCTGGGTGAGGGATGCTTCCTGGTGCAAAGTAAAATTTCTCTTTGTATTGCTGTTGGTGTCTTTAGTAAATTCCCTCTCAACACTGACTCCAGAATCCAGTTTTAAAACTTAACTAGTCCTTTCCCTCTCTTCTGAGAGCAGTCCTGGATGTTTGTTATAAAACGTACAAAGACATGGACAATTCAAAAAGCAAAGGGTTTTGGCCATCCTACCTCCAAAAGACGCTCAGTGTTGGCAGTCCAGAGTCTATCCTCCTGGACTTTATTTTTAACGAGGTAAATCTTTCTTCGAGCATAGATCACCTTCTGCCTGCACTCCTTTTAATCCCACTCTGTTATCCGCACAAAATCTCACTTCTTGTCCTTTCAGTCCCACTTGGGAGTTCCAAGATTACCCTTACAATGGTTGCCAGGCATCAAAGCGGTGACTACTCTCACACAAAGAGAAGGGGGAGTCCAGTTTGGTGGTGAAAGCCAGAGAGCACCCAGGCTCCCATTCAGCGGGAAGCATGCAGACTCTCCACAGAAACCCCCATGTCTTCGCCTTTCTCTAATTAAGCAAATAACCCCCTGGGTATCAGCATTCACAAACAAATGGCCATTTTTCATTCAATGTTATCGTCGTTCATTCAATGTTATCGTCGTTTACATGGTGGGAGGGAGGGATTCCGTCCTAGCATTTTGTCATACCCAAGTGCTGTTGGAAAATTAGGTTCTTCCTTTTAAGCACCCGCTTGTCACAGGAACATTTGTAAAACTTAAAATATCTCATCAGAAAAAAAAAAAAAACCTTAAAAGAGCAGACAAAATCTCAGGTCTCCCCCTACCCCCATTACTAAACTCAGGACACTTCAAACCACTCCATTCGGTTGCTGTAAATGTCTTCAGCATCTTCCAGCTCCTGTACCCAGCAAGCAAGCTCAGGGCCGTCTGTACAATGCTCACAGGGTAGCGCTGTCTGTGGCCTGGCAATGCCATCCCTGGGTGGCTTCCGTGAGGGGGTGGGACATCTGGCTCCTGAGTTGAATTTTAGTGGGAGGGAAGCATCTGGCTGAGAAGCATAAGACATCTGTATCTGGATGTGTTGAGACAATCTACTGGGTGTTTCCACTGTCTCCCAGATGTTTACATTACAGAAATACATGCAGCACTGGTCTCATGAAGCCAGGGGGATTTGGTTATTGGAAATATACAGGGAATTTCCAGCTAAAAAATTTAATTTTGTAACATGTGCTTCCCGGCTCCAGAGCCCGCTCTTTGTCCAATAGCTATCTATGCTTTTGAACTCTGATTGTGTGTGTGTGTGTGTGTGTGTGTGTGTGTGTGTGTGTGTGATCATCACGCCAAACCCCAGCCCAAACAGAGAAACCAAACAACATTTGACTTCTTTTTATAACTCTGACCTTCAGTTGGAAATACTTACGGTCAGGGTCACAGAAGTGTCCTGTCTCCGATGGAGCTCAGATGGTTCTATTGGCAGTGATCACCTCCCCGAACTGGCACTAAATTGGCGGATTTACTCCTTACTTAAGGATTCTTGTCTGGCTTTCTTAGGCTGCCTAAGAGCCAGTTTTTCAACCATTCCCTGTCGCAGCCACAAAACAGAAACAAGGGCAAAGAGACAGAGGGGGCTAGCTCAAAGATGGTCAGGGTTGATACGTTCTGTGTGTGTGTGTGTGTGTGTGTGTGTGTGTGTTAAACCTCTACAGAGATACAAAAATCTAACTCTCTCCTTTTTAATACTTCATTGCTAATTTATGGCTTAAAAAACATCTGGCCTTGGTCATTTATTTTTGACTGCTAGTGTAGACTTGGCTTAATTCAAATCATTAGCTACAGAACATCAACTCATCTACTGGTTAATTACATATCGATAATTTGATTCATTCACCCAGATATTAATTGTTATGCTATTGTCTGGCAAGCTCTCACTCCTCATTTATTGTGGCCACAGTTCTGGATACTGAGAGGTTGGGAGAAATCTGTCTGTTTCCTGACTCTTGCGATAACCCCCAGGAATCAGTGAGTGGGTCTGAATAATCTCTAATTAAAGCAGTTAAAACTCAAATATTAGTCGAGGGGACTAATGGCTCAGATCTGGACTCCCAGCACTTACAGAGTTAGGCCCATCCTCAAAGAGTTTTATGAAAAGGAACACGTTTGTACATGAAACACACATGAGGGAGAAATTATTAGTTCATTGAATGTCCTGTTCAATGAGGTATTTATTTATGAGATGCTTTAAAAGGATTTGATTTATAACATGTTAAAAATATATACGTAAAAATATTTAGGAATACACATGTGAATTGTCGGGTTTAAAAACGATCCAATGTTTGTTAACCTACTATTTAACTACAATTAAAAAGGGGGAAATGTAGTCAAGATTAGAGGCAAAGTTGCTGTGTGCACAGTGACAGATATGCAGACACCTGTCAGAATCAGAGAGATTCATGGACGAGGTACCCACATATTTGACAGACACTGTGTTTCCTGTATGTACCAAATATGACATTATGAGGATTTCTTTGCAGAACAGTGTGTGTATTTTATGCAGACATAACAAGATTATCTAAATAAAATTAAAATATAAAGAATTCATCACTTTAGGACAGAGAGAGACCACTGTAACATCCTCCCGGCAAGTGATTGTATCATTCTGAAATCCAGATGAAACAGAACAGGGGACCTGGCTTGGCAGAACTTGGTGGAAGGGCTTGCCTGACATACACAAAGCCCTAGGTTCAATCCCCAGCGCTCAATAAATCAGGCAGGGGCATACACCCCAAATCCCAGCACTCAGGAGGTGGAAGCAGGAGGTTAAAACATTCAAGGTTAAAAGGTGAAAACGTTCAAGGCAATCCTCAGCTGTCAACTGAGTTTCGGGCTAAGTTAGGATTCATGAGACCTGGTTTCAAAAACAAAAGAACCCAAACCAAAATGAACCTCCTCCCCCAAAGTCAATGTTCCAATTATTGGCATTGTTGTAGGAAGATGGGAAGAGAGAAGAGAGGCAGACGTAAAGAGGGCAGCAAGGGTTGGGACACTCACTTTGTGGCATTTGGCAGTGACTTCTGACAGAAAATAATCCAGTGAGAGGGTCTGTTTGAGGAGAAAATTCTAGGAAAAACGTTTGGCTGGCCCGTGGTAGCACACACCTTTGATCCCAGCATTCAGGAGGCAGAGGCAGCTGGATCTCTGTGAGTTCAAGGCCAGCCTAGTCTACAGAGCTAGTTCCAGGGCAGCCAAGACTACACAGAGAAACCCTGTCTGAAAACAAACCAACAACTACAAAACTTTCTTTTTATAAAAATGTTAAGAATTCGTTGTGCACGCTCACTGTATAAATAAGGACATCTGCTTCTAATGTACACTGAATGTTGTATATATTCTCACCACACGCCCTCCCTCCTCTGCCCCTGCGCTGCCCTTCCCCCTTCCCCCCCCCAGTTCCCTTTATTCTCCCAGACAGTTCAGCCTCTACACATGTGCACAAATGACTTTATGTATCTCCATATGACTAGGGACCACAAATGTGAGAAAAACATACATTCATTTTCACAGAACTGCCTCGATTCATCAATCATGCCTACAATCTCGACCATTTTCTGGCCAATGACTTCCTTCTTCTTTATGGCTATAACAAAACCACCCTATCCCACTCTGTTTCCATCCACGACACTTTCTTGTCTGTCCCTCTGTTGTTGTACACCTATGTTGCTTCTGTAAGTCAACCATTGTAGATAGTGTTGCGATAAACTTCTGATCTAGACTGAAGTGTCCATCCATACATGCTGTTTGTTCTTTTACAGAGAGAGTGATTCTGTGTATCTGAGACTCCTTAGTCTATTTTCTTCCCAGTTGCAGTTAAAGAGGTATCAGCTCTCTCTCTCTCTGTCTCTCTGTCTCTCAGTCTCTCTGTCTCAGTCTCTCTCTCTCTGTCTCTGTCTCAGTCTCTCTCTCTGTGTCTCTGTCTCTGTCTCTGTCTCTGTCTCTCTCTCTCTCTCTCACACACACACACACACAAAACACCCCACCTGGATCTGCTCTGATTCATCCCTATATATGCTGGCTACTCATTTCACTTAAGCCAACGAACTCAGAAGAGGACTGGGAGAGCCAGGACCGTGACTCTCTCACAGGATTCCTAGTGGCATCCATCACTACATGAGGATCCAATGATCCAAAGATCTTAAGTCTCTGGGACTTCAAACCTGATCTAAGCACCTCGCCCCACTCCTCAACCCACTGAGAAACAAGCACATGGCCAGTGTGTAAGTGCAACCTGGATTTCCCCCCACTAGTGTGACTTTCCACCCACTGGATCGCCAGCTCTGTAGAGAGCAGATTTTCCCTCGGCGTCTGCAGTTCTGGTGAGGACTCAGTTTTGCTTGGTTTTACTCAACCAAAGAATCCAATTGCCCCCAAACAATCCGTTACTAAAAGCAGACTTGCCTGCAGGGCTGATTTCATTGTGGGGGCTCTTCCTTTCCCAACATAGTTTACTAGAATAGGCTAAGAGGGCTATGAATGGAGTAAAAGAAACAGGGCTCACCACGGTCCCTACACATTATTATGACTTTTTAATTTGAAAATCTGAACATTTAGTTAGCATGTCAAATAGAAAACAAACAAGGCAATTGCTGTTTTAAAGTTAGTTGGAACGCCTCTCCTTCAAAAGTGACAGTTTGGGGTTGGGGATTTAGCTCAGTGGTAGAGCGCTTGCTTAGCAAGCGCAAGGCCCTGGGTTCGGTCCCCAGCTCCGAAAAAAAGAAAAAAAAAAAAGTGACAGTTTGCCAGGCAGAGGTTGCTCACATCTTTAAACCCAGAACTTGGGAGGCAGAGGCAGGTGGAATTCTTGAGTTCAAGGCCAGCCTGGTCTATGCAGAGAATTCCAAGACAGCCAGGGCTACACAGGGAAACCTCCTCTCAAACAAACAAACAAACAAACAAACAGAACCAACCAACAACCAAGAGGAAGTGGCATAGTTCAAATATGTAGGCTACATCTTAACTCAACAATAAAAGATATCATTTTTTATTTGAACAGGAGATTTAATGTAAGAATAAATGGTACATTTAAACTACCCTAAACACAAGAAGGGATTTAAAATGATTTTAGTACTTAATAATATGGTAATGATATAAGCTTCAAAGTCTACATCTTGCCAGCCCCTTTCCAAGGTCTTGCTATACAGCCCAGTGCAGCTTTGAATCCTGGAGCTTCCTGCCTCGGCCTCCCAAGTTCTGTGAGTCCCACTTGGCTGCCATCTTCATGTTGGGTACAATGTGTAAGCCCAGACTGCATATTTTATGAAACAGGGTAGCTCTCCTATGATTCATAAAGCTTCCTATGTCCCTTTGTTAAAAATTTTGAAGGTAGCACGGTAAAATTAGTCCTCTGAAATATAACTGGGTCAGAATTAGGGGCTATATAACTGTGGGCCGTCATGTTGAATGTCTACAGAGAAAAGTCATATGCTTGTCTCCATCCAGGAGTGCTCAAGCCAACCTTTGACAGGGTTTAATACTATTGTGGTGCTTAGACAGAGAACGGATGGATTTGGACATTAAAAATGACTATACTGGGGCTTGGTGAGATGGCTCCATGGGCAAAGGGGTCTGCTGCTAAGACTGACAGGCCTGAACTTGAGGAACTCATGTGGTGGAAGGAAGAGACCGACTGACTCTGTAAATTGCCCTCTGACCTCCTCATGCTTGCAATGGCAGGTACCCACCTCCTATACATAAACAAGTAAATGTTAAAAAGTGATTATCAGGAGGGGAGGGCTTACCTAACACGCATGGGCCCCTGACCAGACTCAACACCCAGCATAAAGAGCCTATCCCCTTCTGGGATATGTGAGCGTCTCTAAGGCAACCCTCCACAGAGATGCTTGGAGCCGGGGTCTACTCCAGGATGAGTCACAAGAGCCAAGATGGGAGTGGCTTAGCTGCCCATCAGATGAGAGGCTATAGAAAACATGGTACTATACACACAGTAGGGCCTCATTCGGCCATCATGAAGGACGAAACTGCACTCAGGAAAAGGAATGTCACTGGAGCTCATGCTAAGCAAAATAAGTCAATATTAGGAAGGCAAATATTGTGTTTTCTCTTATTCGAAGATCTTAGATTATTATGTAAGATAAAACCATTTTGTACCCATGTCACGAAAGCAGAAGCAAAACTGGGGAAATGGGGGAGGTTAACAGGAAGTGGGAGAAAGGGGAGTGATCGGGTGAATGTGGACAGCGCCTACATGTGAGTAAAACACCTTGTGAAATGCATTGCTATATACAATCAATGCATATCATCAAAAAGATAAGCCACTATCAATATCTTATTACTACTGCATTAAAGATTCGGGGAAAGAACTCTTCACTGAAGACATTAAAACCTAGGGCTGGGGTTCGGTCCCCAGCTCCGGAAAAAAACAAAAAAACAAAAAAACAAAAAAACAAAAAAAACAAAAACCTAGGGCTGGAGGCATGACTCGGTGCCTTTGCAAACCCGAAAGCCCGAGTTCGATCCCCTGAGCCCACCCGGAGGAAAGAGAGAGCTACCTCACAAGCTGTCTTCTTCTATGTGTGTACTCTGGTACCTGGACGCTCCCACACCCCCAGACGGGACACTCCTTCCCACTGGACTAGACAGACCCTCCCCTCAAATACTTCCTGCTGCTCTGGCTGTTGTCGGAGATCACTAGGGCAGGTGGGTGACACAGAAGAGGCAAAACTCAAGGACACTCAGTGCTATCACAGCAGATTCTCAACTAGAACTGCAGTGGGGACGAAGCCTAGACCCATCCGCCAGGCTGCTGTCCCCTCTGTTCAAACATCTGCCCTGGAATACACTCCCCAACATGGAGGGATTGAGTTGCCTCTACAAGAACTTTCAGGAGATGCACCCAGACCACAGCAGGGTGGAACTGGGATGGGCAAGGAAAGAGGTGCATGCCCTAACACATAGCTTGTCCTAAAATTATATTAATTAATGTATTATTCATTTCCTCAGTGCGTGCATGCGTGCGTGCGTCACACATGGAGCTCAGTGGAGCTTCAAGAGCCAGTTCCACCACGTGGGTCCCAGGGATTGAACTCAGGTCATTGAGCTTGTCTGCAGATGCTTTTGCTCACTACCCCACCCCACACAGAAGCTTTTGCTGACTGCATAATAAATACGTTATTTAGTTAAACAGCTAAATTAAACTCAATTGCTAAAAATGAAGAAGAAAAGCACTGGGGGGGGGGATGGTGTAGCAAAAACCCATGCTCCTGTAAACAATGCTAATTAAATTAATTGCCACCAAAGAGAGAGGAGGAAGGGAGTGGGGTGCTAGTTGAAAAGGAATGGAATCAGCAGGAGAGGGAAGAAGAGGAGAGACAGGGATGAATAGGGTGAAGAGACACTGTGTGTTAGCATTCCTCCTAGGCTCCGCCCCACAGTTACCTGGCAACAGCCACACATGCCTGACTTACTCTAAAAGGTGCTGCTTGCCCCCTCCTCTCTCTCTTGCTCTCTTACTCTCTTACCCTCTTCCCTCTCTGCCCATTCCCTTGGTATTCCCCTCCTCACCTTTCTCCATGTGCTCATGGCCAGCCCCCTCTCTCTCTCTCCCCTCCTCTCCTCCTCTCCTCTCCTCCCTCCTCTCCTCCCTCCTCTTCCCTCTCTTCCCTCTCTTCCTCCCTCCCTCCTCCTCCCCTCTCTCTCCTCTCTCTCTCTCTCTCTCTCTCTCTCTCTCTCTCTCTCTCTCTCCCTTTCTCTGTGTCTACTACCCTCTCAACTCCCCTTCCCATGCCCTAAATACTGCTATACCATGTGGCTGGTACCTCAGGGGAAAGGGATGCCTCAGCATGGGCCGGCAGAGGCACCCCCTTCCACCTCACCATACCACGCTTCTGTCAAACACATCCCTGGCTTCTTTTTCTTTAAAACACAATATGTAAAATGTCATGGTGTAACCTATTGCAGGTACCCGAAAGGTAAAACAGTACCCGATCTTTTCTTTCCCAGGACCTGATTTGTTACTCCAGCAGGATATCTAGTGGCTGCTTACCTCGGGGAGGGGAGGTCTTCACCTCCCAAGTAAACCTTCCTCGAAACTCACTCAGAGATAATGTGAAACACGCGTCTCCATGGCGATTCTGCATCCAGGCAGTGTGACAATGAAAATTAGCCACCACACACTACCTAAGGCTAGCAACTCAACCGAACATGGGCTGCACGGCGAAGCATGCACTAGGGGCCAAGTACGTCCTCAGTGAAGAATTAAAAAATATCTCTCCATATTGTTGGGAAGAAACAATGGGCAAGTGTGCGAGTGTGCCTGGATTGTGCACCTCAGGACAGAGACAAAGTGACGATCCTGGAGGGACCCTGAGGTCTTCATTTCCCTCAGTCATTTCTGCTCTGAGGTGATGCATAAAAGCTATAAGGTAGGAGGACTTCTGCCCCTTCTTTGCCCTGGGCCCTCCCTGTGGTCTCCTACCTTGTTTCTCATGAGGAGAAAGGTCGGGGGAGCCACAGCTGTCCAAAAAGTCAAAGCAGGCATCGGTTAAGGTGACAGATGGGCACTTGGGGGCGGTTAAGATCCCCAGCTGTGACACCCAGTCTCTGCTGTCCTTTAACCCACCCCATGTTACCTATTTTCACTAGGGTAGAAAGTCTTCTCTACAGAACATAGACAAACGGGGGTCGGGGGAAGCAGGGGGGGTAGAGGGACAGAGAGAGGGGGAGGAGGGAGGGAGGAGGGAGAGGAGAGGGAGGAGAGGGAGAGAGATGGGGAGAGAAGAGGGGAAGAAGAAGAGAGAAAGGGAGGGGGAGAGGGAGAGGGAGAAAAAGGAAGAGTGAGAGAAAGAAGAAGAGGGAGAGAGAGACATAGGATGCAGAAGGAAAAAGGAAAGGGGGGGAGGGAGAAAGAAAAGAAACTCAGAACAAGGGAGACAGGAAGGATGGAAAAGAGGGAGGGAAAGTAAAAATAGCAATAAAAAGGGATGGAGGGAGGGAGGGCAAAGGAGGAGCGGGAGAGAGAAAGGAAAGGAGACGGACCACAGGAAGGAAGGGATAATACTGGAATGTTTTCTTATCTGAAAGTTAGGGCATTAGCAACAGTAAGGACAGAGAGGCTGGGCTCACAGATGTGGGAGCCCCAGAGTCAGTGACCAGATCATGTTTCGATATTTTGTCTTTTGGACAAATTGATTCATGATTGCTAAAATACTCTGTGTGTGGTGACTGCCTTACTAAAGGCACGTTTTTTCAATGAGTTACAACAACCGCAGGAAAACTGGGAAAACCGGAAGTTAGGTGGAAGGCCAACCTGGGATTGAAGGAGAGGGTGAGGGAGGCCACTATGCCACTATTTAGCGTGGCTTGAGGTGAGCTGACCATTGTAGAGTTGAATTAAACTGGGACTCCCAGCACGTGCTGTATGTAGTCCCCAGAAACATCAAAAGTGAGGCCTTGTGAGTATGTACCTGTAATCCCAGCAGCACTTGGGAGTTGGAGGTGGGATGGACAGGCGTTCAAGGTCAGGATCAACTACAAAGCAAATCTGAGGCCAGCCTGGGTCACAGGGCACTCTGTCTCAAAACACCATCCCCGACAACCAGCAAACGAGGGTGTCTGTTAACTGACTAAAAAGGCTCATCTGTTACGAGGTCAGCGAAGACAGGGACTTGGCTCAGTGTGTCCACATCGTGTGTGTGCATTGTGCTTAGCTCTAAGTTCACTGTCTTTTTGTTTAAATTGTTGATTCTCTTGTTCCATGAGACAGTTAATAGGCACCCTTTCTTTGAAATCCACTTTAACCAAGGAAAGGAAAGGAACATTCCACGCCCCAATGAAATGTCCAGGAAGGACTCGGGATTTCCAGCTGCTGTTGGCAGCTGCTTTGCGAATGTCAAGTCACTCAGCAACCAGCCTGTGACTAGTTCCATAAACTGGGGGTAATGACGTCATCGATCTGGGAGTTGGCTTATTTCTTGAGACAAAGTCTCCTGTAGCCCATGCTGGCCTCAAGCACCCACCTCTGCCCCCCATGTGTAGAGCCTCTGGCCTCTACCTCCAAAGTGCTAGGGACTGATTGTAGGCATGTGCAACCACATGGGGTTTATTTATATGGTGCTGGGCAGAAAATCAAGTTTATGCACTGGCTGGACAAACACTACCATGTCCAGCTTTTCATTCAGAAAAATAACACAACAGGC
Source organism: Rattus rattus (assembly GCF_011064425.1). Lineage (NCBI taxonomy): Eukaryota > Metazoa > Chordata > Mammalia > Rodentia > Muridae > Rattus > Rattus rattus. Next base: position 65,516,337 of record NC_046167.1, on the reverse strand, counting down.
ACCACACCAGTCTACTGCTAATGGGCCACGGCTTCTAAGACCTTCTTGATGATATATGGGCTCCGTTTATAGAAAGCCCTTCCCTTTCAGGGCGACAACCACGTTTACCCTAAAGATCTATTGCAAAATTATGCATTGTTTATTCTTCTTAAAGGAGGCACAGGCTGCATCATTGTTCGTTCCTGGGTTGGAGAGTAACTTAAATAAGCCCTCTGGTTTCTGTCGCCTACAAGGAAGCTAAGCCAGATCTAATCTCTTCTAAACCTGTTCTGTTCTTGAGTTTGGCAGAGTGTCCTAATTGTCAACATTAATCCTCCCCCTTCCCCGCTTTTGTGGTCTATTCTGTCAATAGACTATTGAGTGTCCAGTAAATTACAGCCCGCCCAGCAGCCAGCACCAGGACACAGAAGTTAAATCATGGTCCGCCCGTGCCCACTCGTTCTTAATATCTGTGAACTAGCTGTTAAGCTGGGGGCTGGGGGCTGAACAGGATGCATGTGGTGTATCCGTCTCAGATTTCCGTACTGTACAATCAGGTATGCGGGCGTTTCTTTTTCTAGGCAACAGGTGTGTTCTTGGAACAAAGTTCAACGCCCTTCCCTCCCCCTCCCTCCCCACCCCTTTTTGGCTTGCGACAGAGGTGGCAGCTGCAGGCTTAAGTCCCATGACACAGGGCTCTGGGAGGGCACAGACCTAAATGGCTTGTTCACTTTATTAAAGCAACAGGCAGATGGGCTCTGACTGCCCGAGCTTTTCTTTGTGTTAGTCAGGGCCTGTGTTTTCAGACTCGACTCTTTCTCTCTTTTGTTGCTCTCGGCTTCTCTCTTTTCCTAGATTTTCTCTTCTCTCCCCGATCCTTTCTTTTCTCTCTCTCTCCTGCTCTCTCCCTTCCTTTTTTTCTTTCTTTTCCCCCTGGACTCCCCGTCTCCTCTCCAGCCCATCCACACAACTCCCTCTTTTGTCCTGTCTCAGTTCCCTTCTCTTTAAAATAAGCACGGCACCCCGTAAAGCACTCCATATTCATTATCGAGAACATATTTTTATTAGAGTAAGCTGATGGGTGAGGAGGGAAAAGCATTTCATTTAAATCCCAATACACCTACACCTCCCTTTATTCTAGAAGGAACGTAAAGAAACTCTTTACCGTGCAAATAGAAGGCTCGGTCTGCACAGGTGTACATTTTTTGAAAAGAAAACATAAGCTCAGGCACTTTTTTTCTAAACCTCGCTGTTCTCCAGGTCTAGCTTCTATCTAGGGTTTTGTGAGATGTTAGTAGCCAGAGTTCTGATGAACCGTCCTACCCTAGAAACACAGTCAACATCCTCTGAAGGTCACGAATCTCAAATCACCATGACAGCATCGTACAAGAACTTCTTCTTCACACCGGGGTACCACTCCTTTGTGCACTCAGCTTTCAGGTAGACTGTGTATGGTAAATATGAGAAATTCAACGCCAGTTTGCTGTATGTGTGAACTTTCACAGACAAAGACAACCAGAACTAAAAGGGTCAGTGAGCTCTTCCAAGAGAAGTATTGGATAACAGTGGAGGACATCTTGGGCAGACAAGCACACCATGACGGGATTGGTTGACCACTTATTTAATTACAGTCTTGGATCCACTAGGATCGAGGCAGCCAGATCCCTTTGCAAGACCACTGTCAGGTGTGGGTGTTGACTATGCTGTCTACAGAGACGAAGCAAAGACGGGATCCTTTCCCATATTTTTTCCTAACCTCCAACAACTTCATTCGAGCATCAGATTTCCTGTAAACCTACGGCCGGAAGTGTCTTTCCCAGGATTGTCCTGATAGAGTCAGCTCCAGGACAGCGGAGTTGGCCTTCTGTCCAGATAGGCAGCCGGATGCTGCGCTTATCCTTACGTTTCTAATTGGCCTGACTCGCCTTTTCACTAAATGGATGTAAGTAATGACTAACTGCCGGGTATAACTCTGTCTGTAGCTAGCAGACCAGAGTGCACATCCTTAAAGATTTATTCCCATCCAGAAATCCCCAGATTCAATACTTCCCCCCACCCCAGGCTGTAACTGAAAAGAAGTCATGAGAAGATAAGACATAAGAAAATTTGCATCTCTTTGTCTGTCTGTCTGTCTGTCTTTGTGTGTATATGTGAGGGTGTCTGTCTGTAGGTCATAAATCTAGAATGGGGATCATGAGGGAATGGAAGAGTTATGAGGACTGAGAAGGGAGGGCAATGGAATATTTGAGACATGAAAGAAAAAAGTAGGGACAGTTGGAGGAAGGGAGTCAGCCAGAGACAGGGCTCACGGAGGAGGACATCAGGGAAGAGGGACAAAGTAGAACACAGTCTAGTGACGCAGAGGCACAGAAATGTCACGGCGAGACACACACTTTTCATGATGATGTAAAAACACAGGAAGAAAAGGGGCCGTGGAGATCGCTCAGCCAGAAAAGGATTGGCCTCACCGAGGGCGAGTTTGGTCCCTGGCACCTATGTAAAAAGCCAGCTGTAATCCCAGTGCTGGGGAGGTGGAGACAAGATGGCCTCTGGGCCTTACTTGCTGGACATCCATCCTAGGCTACTCAGTGAGTATGAGGGAACCTGTTTCACACACATGGTGAATTTCACCTCAAGAAAGACATCTGGGGTTGACTCCTACATGCATGCACACACACACATACACACACACACACAAACACACACACCCCTTCATTGTAGCCACACACTCACCAACACACACACACACACACACCTTCATTGTAGCCACACACCAACACACACACACACACACACACACACACACACACACCCCCCTTCATTGTAGCCAAACACTCACCAACATACACACACACACAATAATACGCCGGCAAAACCACATTCCCATCTGAGCCATCTTTAAGTATATGATTCAGCGCTTTTACACTCATGCTGCCGTGAGGTTTATGGGCTTTGCTATCATAGAACTACGGCTTCACAGATATTAGAGGACTCCTTGTTGCCTCCCATTCCTGCCTCTGGCGATCTCTATTCTCGGTCTCCATGAATGTTCCCTCTTTGGAAGCATCACCTAGGAGAACTCACCCAAATGAGTTCTGTGTCGGATTTGTTTTCCTTAGCACAATGTCAGACGACACATTTCCTCAGCACCTTTGTCTCCATAGACGATCCAATTGCTTCTACCCCTGGGCTGCTGAGACTCAACGCTCTTCCGAACTCGGGGGTACAAATACCACTTTGAAAGTCCGTCCTCATGGCTTTTGGGTGCGGGCTTGGTGGCGAGATCTTATGTCTACACTGTTTCCAGGGTTCCAGTAGCTGCCAAACCACTTTCTCTAATGGATGCACCTTTTTACATGCCCACAGACAGAACACCACACCCAGCTGACACTCTCTATTCTCGGGGTTTTTCAGATGATATCTGCATCCTAACCGGTGTTCGATGATAGTCTCAGTCTGACGCTGAGGAAGAACGGGGCCTGGTGCCACAGTCAACTCTGTTGACTTTTTTAGAGTGAAGGGGATTGACCCTAATCCCTCTGTGCAGTGCCCTCCTGACAACCTAGCATACATCAAGTCCTCTGCAGTGTAGCTCGTCCAATCCAGCTCCCGTTCCAAGGTGCCTCCCTCCCTAACTCACCTCCCCAGTGGCCCTTTGCTCTGCTGAGAACCACTTGTCCCAGCATCCTCTGGGCCTTTGCTCTAACCCTGTCCTCTGTCCAGATGGCTCTGCTCCATAACCACCCTCATGGCTTCCTCTCTCCCCTAAAATCTATTGTGGAAAGTTTTAATTCCGATCCTTAGTTTCTACCCTGCCTTGATCGTTCAGTTCTCCGATAAAACAACTTTCATTATTTACACTAAGCCTTAAACAGCACGAGAGCTGCGTGGTCAGAAATTACTTCCCTATGGATAACCCTGAGTTATTACTTACTAGGTTTCATCTGGGCTACTCTTAACTCCAATTGGCCAGTCCTCAGGGGCACGTTTGCATGACTCAACCAACTCATGGTGGCTTTTCCTCCATTTCTTTCTTCTCCCCGTCTTGGTTCTCCTCCACCCCGAACCAGGAACCCTAAACCCCGCCTATGTCGCTTCTGCCCAGCTATTGGCTGTCAGCATCTTTAGTCACCAATCAGAAATAAGTTGGGGGCAAGGGCAGATAACGTCTAAGGGCGGACTCTCTCATCTCTGTGTCAACCAGGTCTTGAGGAACCATTAATAGAATTAAAATACAAATAGCACCAGGCCAACCCATTACAAAGATTTCTGCTCAAAAAACTCCTGAGATACGGCTCCTATACCAACAGCCCCGATTCTAGAACTTTCCACCTCATTGTCCGTTTCCTTATTTTTTGGTAATACCTATAATAATACCTCAGTTGGTTATATAGTTATGTATGTCTTTAATTTCCCAAAGATAAAGGTAAAATTCCGAGTCAGGGGCAGGGCAGGGCAGGACTCTTGTCTCACTCATCTCTGAATTCCTGGTACCTTCTGGTGCTTGAATCAGTAGACGCTTGTAGGGCAGATAAGTAAGTGTTTAAATGAAGGGAGAAATAAACGGACTAGACATCATGCCGTGGGGGTTGCCCGAGGGGCAAGAAGTACTCACGTGAGTCTCTACGTCGCCAGCAAGGACTCGGCTGTTCTTTAAGAACTCTGCCACCATACTGTTTATCAGTTTGTCAAAGGCTTCCACGGATGGTGCTACTACGCCTGTGGAAAGAGAATGGCTTGGTTACTCCCTGGTGGTTTTGTGGAAAGCCGGGGCTGGCTTGCCACAGGTCACGTGGAGGTTGAATAGCATCACTGTTGCCCTTCAATTATTCAGTCATTCCTCTGAGCACCCCATATTGACTATGGTTCCAGAAAAATCCCCTTTGCCCAGCCTCCTCCCTCCTCAGTAAAGACTTTGATCGACATCATCTACCCCATCCTCTACCCTGACAGTTTTGCAGGACACACTCTGTGTATGTGTCTCATAGGGGCTTCGGTTTGAGTTTTTAGAAACTGCAAAGATAAATTTCTTTTAGGGGAGGTAAGTCAGGGTTTTAGTAAGGGAGTTCCAGAGAGGCTTAACCTAGGAGGAATGAGGGCAGGCAGCAGCCCACAAGCAGAAGTCCTGGGCTGAATGAGGGGACAGAAAGCTGAGTGCCAGCATTTACCTCTCTCTGTGACTGACTGTGGCTTCCAGTGACACACTGCCTCCTGCACTCTGCCAGTAAGACTTCCTGGCTTAACCGTCTGTGTGTCTCAAACTATGACCTCCCCCTAAGCCCTTCCCATCCCTAAATTGGTTTTTATCAGGCATTTTGCTACATCAAAGAGAAAAGTAACAAGAAAGCATCTGCAAGCCCAGGAGGGAAGCCGGGCAGGGAAGCAGGCGCCGCCCCACAGGTACAGATGAGGGAGACCGGGAAGTGCAGACAGAGCAGGAGATTACAGACCAAACAACAGGCAGATCTCAAAGGGAACTGACCCAGGCTCCTCAGAGTCACTGCTTCTTCCTCTCTAGCTCTTCTAGGTAGGACACCAACCTATAGAGTTGCCCGGAGTCCCCAGGAATTCAAAGGACAGTGAGCTCTGAGCAAGAGGGGCGGCAGGGCAAACCTATTTTCTTCCTCCTCTATTTCGGAGGGAGAGGACAGAGAGAATGAGTGTCGTTATGAATTGATCTCTACAGAGATTGACCAGCAGCCACTGCGCTGTGCGAGCTTAAGAGGCAGTGGTCCAACTAGCGTGCTCTGTTCCCTAATCTGCATTTTAATTAACTTCAGACAGACAGACAGACAGACAGCAACAAAATACCCCAAACCTAAAACCTTGGCTTTCCTCCCCTAATACTAAGAAATTTATCTTTGCAGTTTCTAAAAACTCAAACCAAAGCCCCTTTCTTTCTTCAAATACATCATCCCTGCTCAGGAAACTAAGACGACTTCCCTCTCTTTTTATTCCAATTGTCCATTTCCACAGCCCCAAGGAGGGGTTGGAGTGTATTGGGGGCAGTGACTGCCAGCTCCCCACACTTCAAGCCAAACACCTTAGCAGCCCATTGAAGGGGAGTGAGTTATCCTGCACCAGCTATGTGGGGTTTCACCATCCATGATATAACAGGTCACAAGCCCTGAAATTCTGTGCACGCCCACTTGGAAACAGAAAGACCTGTTTGTCGCTTGAGGAAGGCGTGAGAGGTTTCTGCCGAGCATTTAAAGTGGAAAAAAGATTTCAGAAACGTCCTGGAAGCTGCTGCCTAGCGAAAGGCAAAATGATGAAAGAGAATATTTTTCCGGTTCCCTTTCATCCCGGACTCTGTTCACACCTCCCCCAGGCGGCCTTTAATGATCTGCTCCTCCCCTAGACTGTATCCTTTGAGCGCCTCTTAATCAAAGCGTCCTTAGCTCTGAGCAGTAATGTAGGAGGAGCAGGACTGTGTATAATTCATCTGAGGTCTCCTGCACCCAGGACCATGGTCATCACTGGGGCAGGGCTGCAGGATTTCTTCCGCTGTGGAGCTGAACTTGCCCGACTATCAGGAAAACAAGACAGGAAAACAAAGCGAAACAGGAACGCAAACTCAAAACTTAGAGAGAGGTTCTTCTTGATCTGTGGATGATACGTGTTTGTAATGGCCTGTGTTCTTTCTCAAAATTGCCTTCAAAGTATAAAAGAAATAGCTTTATTTAATATAGCACACAATATAATAATGTAGTATATAGTAATATATATGTATGTATGTATATCATATACTATATAGTGTCTATATTTAGGGGGAAAACTCAATTGATCAATTAGTAAGTATTTCACACCTAGCTCCTGTCTCAGTCCCCGTGGTGCTGGGATTATGGGTGAGCACTACTATATCTGGCTAAGAAGCTGCTTTGGGATTTAGAATCATGAAAACTGACTAACAAGAGGAAACAGCATTTCTTCAGACATTAAGTGTTTTAAGAATGGGACCCCATCTAGGTGTCCCCCAGGTACCCTACTTGCTAACAACCCCACTTCCAGTAAAATAAATTGGCAGCTAATTTCCCCAGGAGACCTTTGCTTTCGTAAGGGACTGGAAACAATTAGAAAACATTTGTTTGAATAGCAAATACTTTAATTTTGTGTCCTCCAATTTTATTTAGCCTCCCCCCTCCCACTTCAGGACATTTCTTCTTTCTCTCTTGTTTGTATGCGTACATGTCTCGTGCGTGCACATGTGTGTACAGGCTGGCTCATCTGTGGGTGCACACGCATGTGCTTTTGCATTTAGAGGGATGAGGCTGACGGGAGGTGTCTTCCCTGGTCACTGTCCACCTTATGTGTTGGGCAGGATCTCTTGCTGAAACCAAAGCTCAGAGATTCCCTGCCTCTGTGTACAGTGCGGGGATCATGGGCTTGTCTTCTAAATGGGTTCTGGGGAACCAAACCCAGTCCCTCTGCTTGCGTGGGAAGCTCTTTACCCATGGAGCCGTCTTTCCAATTCTCTCTCTCTCTCTCTCTCTCTCTCTCTCTCTCTCTCTCTCTCTCTCTCTCTCTCTCTCTCTCAAGAAAACACTTGCTTTTGTCTGCTACCTTTTTGAATGTGTGAAGTTTAAATTATTGGCTTTCCCTCTTCATTAGATACCCACTATCTCTTGGAATTTATCTTCATTTTCTGTACTTACAGGCCTCTTATTGGTGGACAGAGACCTTAAGGAAATGTCTGCAGCCACTTACTGTCCAGCTCATATTGAGACAAAGTTGCTGGAGACAGGGAAATGAGGTTTATGAGGTCCAGACACCAACAGTGCATCTAAATTGTCTATAGGAGAGACTCTGGCTCATCCCGGGTTCTTTTCAAGGAATCCCCCTCCTTCCAGTCCACCCAGGCCACTTTCGTTTTTAGCATGTTCAGGGGAAGGCGGAGCCAGCACATTTCGAGTTCACACAGTATTTTCTGCTCTGTGGCATGTAATAGGACACACAGGTCCCCAAACACCCAACATTCTAGGAACAGCAACACATGTCTTCCCTGGAGAAAGAGGTGTTGAAGTGTCCTCTTGCCCGAGGCTATTCCCAGCTCCCTGTAGCCTGGCAGCATGTAAAACAGGTCAGAGGAGCTGTGCGAGTGACACAGGTCAGGAATAGACCTGCATATCCAATACAGATTACCATGTTAAATTTTAATTTTAGATGAGCAATGAACAGAGTTTTAAGGCAATTATGCACCATGCAGCACGGCTCATGCAATAGTTGGGAAATTTGGAATTTCCGCTTTGAAAGTTCTATCGTAGGTAGTTTAAAATAGCTTAAAGTGCCATATGGATTCCCTGCTATTTACTGTTGGCTTTTATTTGTGTTTTCTTTTCTTTTCTTATGTTGTTGTTGTTGTTTTTATCTTGACAGAGTCTCACATAACCCAGGCTGACCTCGAATTAGATATTGTGGCTGTTTGATTAGGTATCCCCCACCCCCCCAGGCCCATAGATTCATGTGTTTGAATGCTTGGCCAGGGGAAGTGACACTATTAGGAGGTGTGGTCTTATTAGAGGAGGTGTGGCCTTGTTGGTGGAAGTGTATTACTGTGTAGGTGGGCTTTGAGGACTCCTATGCTCAAGCTCTACCCAGCATGGAATCTGGTCTCCTTCTGACTGCCTTCGGATCAAGAAGTAGAAGTCTCGGCTCCTCCAGCACTAGGTCTGCTCAGCTACTTCGATGTTCCTTGCTTCCTGCCATGATGACAATGGACTAAACCTCTGAAAATGTAAGCCAGTCCCATGGAAATGTTTTCCTTTATAAGAGTTGTCTTGGTTATGGTGTCTGTTTCCAGAAAACAACAACAACAACAAAACCAAAAAAATGAATAAAACAAATCCAAACTAAGACAGATCTGTAGTGGAAGCTGGCCTTGAACTCCTGATCTCTGTGTCTACCTTCTGAGTGTTGGGATTAAAGTGCGCACACAGCACTCCTGCCTTAAAGAAAACTCTTAACTTTTTATTTCTGATCCTATGATATTTGAAAAAAAAAAGCTTTTAAAAATATATGTATGCATGTGTGCATAATGTGTGTGGGGGACACCTATACAACAGTACACATACGGCAATCCGAGGACGACTCTGTGAAGTCAATTCTCTCTCTCCACCTTGATGCGGGTTCTGGGGATCAAACTCAGGCGGTCAGGTTTGTGTGGCAAGCACTTTTACCCACCGAGCCATCTCCCCAACCCAAAAGCTCTTTTATCCAAGGCACTCTGGGTTCCACCTTCGGCACTGGTACCCGCCCAGAGGCCTATTAGTTGGGAAGGTCAGAGGTCAGATTACATGCTCTGGCCATGGCCTTGCTCCATCATTGGATCAACCTGGGACAAGCTTCACAGTTGCAGTGGCCAGATGCGGTGACCTTACAGTGACATCCTATAGTGCCCAATGCCTGCCAGTGCCTTCTAATCAAGCATACACCTCCTATCTTTGATATTCCCTTCAATGATACAGTTACACATGAACATAAACACTTCCTCTTTGGTTGTGCACTGTATTCTTCACAGGCACAGGTGTTGATCGCTTTTGTGGACTCTGGCTTGCAACTTCTAAGATTTGCTTCTAAAGCCAGCTCACAAAGTCCGAAAGTGTTTGTGGGAGGAAGAAAACATATCCCTTCATCTTCTTTCCCGAGGGCTGCTTGCCTCTGGTTAACGTTGTGATCATACACAAAGGAAGGAGAAGGGGTTTGAAGGAAGTGGGAGTCAGATTTTGGGAAAGAAAAAAAAAAAAAACGAGTGTTGAAGGCTCACAAAGCGAACCACACGAAGACTAGTAATGACCCTACCTCTACTGGGGCCGTTAACTTCCCCATAGCCTCCGTGAGGTTCGTGTAACCCTGCGGACAGCCGCTCCAGCCGGCTGACGGCGAATTCCAGCCTCTGCATCAGTCCCAGCATGTCTGCCATTCTAGAAAGACACAGACACAGAGATTACGTGAGCGTCCCTGAGGAGCAGCGAACTGACGTCATCCCACTGAATGGTAGGCGAGAAGGTAAATATCACCCAAGAGCAGATTCCATCACCTCCCGCCATGAAAATGCCTGAAAGATTCTCCGTTCAACGTTTGTTTCTGTTTTTGTTTGTTTGTTTGTTTGGTTGTTGAGTGAAGAGCTCTCTAGGTAGCCCTGGCTGTTTTGGAACTCACCATGGAGAGAAGGCAGACTTCAAACTCACAGAGATCCCCCTGCCTCTGCCTCCTCAGTGCTGGGGTTAAAGGCGTGTGCCTTTATCATACCATGCCTGGAGTGACTTTTTAAAAAATATAGCATAAAACCTTAGATGCAAACATCACCCGGTTTCCATTATTCCCAGCTTTTGGGAATAGTTCCCGTTAATCCAATGTGGCTGCCTGACACCATTTTTGTATAGCACTTACCTAAAAGTCACAAACACATAACCCCAAATTAATATCACAAGAGGGCTTGTGAGGCTAAGTGGTGGGGACTCATTTTAACGAGTTCCAGTCACTGTGTTAAAGCCTGATTACCCATTACCCAACTCTAAAACCATTGATAATCCTTGTCTAATTGTATGAAATTGTGAGCTTCAGTTCAGCAGGCAGGGGATACCATCACCTCTGGGTATGAATTATTATCAGTTTGTTTCAGTGTTTCTGTTGTGACATTATCTTACATTATAACGATTCTGAATCTGGGAGGTTTTCATTTAAAATATTAAAGGTGGCCATTTTCCTGTGTAGGCTGTGGATTACTTTCAGGCGAGTGTTAGTACAGGCTGGGCTGGGTTTTGGAGGCTGAGTCTTATGTTTTCCCATTGTTCAGGAAAGATGGGAGCTAACTGAGGCACTGGGGATGAAGGCGGGCTCATACGCCCATCATTTTCTGGTTTTAAACGCATATTTAGGGGTTGGGGATTTAGCTCCATGGGAGAAGGCCTACCTAGCAAGTGCAAGGCCCTAGGTTCGGTCCTCAGCTCTGGAAAACAAACAAACAAGGTAAACACATATTTAACCACCTGTGTAGGTCACATGACTAGGCCTGGACTTTACACAGTCCTCTGTGAACCGAATCCAGTTAGCTTAGTACTATCTGTGAGCTGTATTTCTGAATGCTTATGACTGCCTTTGGTGTAAATCAGTCTGCTAGCCCAAAGAGAATAAAACATGCCTGCTTTAGCCAAGGCCTTTGGTTTCCTCCACTCTCAGGAACTTTCCAAGCATCATTCTGAGCAAAGGAGGGGGCCTGCTTCTGAATCACAGACACAGCTACCCAGGAGTACGGGTGAGCTTGTGTCACTCTGGGATGTGGGAATATTTCAGATTTCCCCCATGAAAGCCAGGAGAATGTGCACCTCTGATTTTTTCAGCTGAAACATGATTATAACCGGTCACTACAGTTTTCAAACGCAAGGTTGACCATGTCTAACCACTTGCCTGGCTTTGTTCTTTAGCATCCAAATATCAGTCGTCAGAGACGGGCGCAGAGCTCGTGGTCTATTTTGGAAACCCATCGCTCTGGAAGCTGCCAGCGGCAGCTCCCTCAAAATATGGAACAGTACTCTCTCTCTCTCTCTCTCTCTCTCTCTCTCTCTCTCTCTCTCTGCACAGCTGAATCCAGCATCTAATCCCAAGAGGCTGCAAAATTAGAAGTTACTCAGCTATTCTTTCCCTCTTCACGTCAGAGCTTCTGATTCCGTTGCAGTTGAAGGGGGTAGGGGGGGAAGAAGGAGGGATTTCACTGAATCCTTTACATAATCTCTCTGGGGAACTGGGTATCTCTTAGGTGGGCGAGGGCCATTTGAGAAATGGTGAAAGACCCTCCAATCTTTTAATAGCTGCCAATCTGTTCAGTGATCTTGGTTCCCTGTTAGTCAACTTGCCAAACATTACCGCCAGGGACCTAGTCTCAGATAACAGGGAAATGCATCTGCCTTTTTAGCCAGCTTCCCAAACCACCTCTGGCTCCCCCCCCCCCGCCCCCCACCAGGGCAAGCTGTTTTGAGAGAGCCTGTTAAATTTCACACTTGGGACTGCCTTTCCAGCCTCTGGCTTAATCAGGCTCCTCAACTGGTTCCAATCTCAAGCTATCTAATAGTGAGTGTCACACACATTGAAAGACAGCAGGACTCAGCCTCTCAACTTCGGGGAGAGGCAGATTGCTGTGGAATGTGGTCTAAAAGCCACTCAGATGCCACTTCATGTAAAATCAGCAAGTCTTGACACAGCCCCTAACAAGACCAAAACAGGTCATGAGGAGACTAGATGGATACCTCTAGGTTTAAAATTTAAGAGCACCCCGTAAGAGACACTTAAGAGCAAACAAAAGAAAGGAGACACCCGGGTCTGCATTAGCTTGCCCAGGGTGACCGATGGAGTCTGAGGTAGCCATGTATTCTACTCAAACTTTCTCGGTCTTTCTACATTTGACCTCAGCGGCTGTGCAGACTTTCAAGACTAAGCACAGTCAGAGATTCTCCACATTCCAGCCCATTTGCCTTGGCATTTCAAAACGCACTTAGCCAGCTTTTGACAGGAGCTGGAAACGGAAGGAGGAGGCTGAGGAGAGGCGCAGAGCTGCCACAGCAGATGGGAACACGAGGGTCTGTTGAGGATTGGGTCTGAGCAAGAGAGACAGATAGACAGAAGAGTTTGAACAGGAGGCCAGTGGAAGAGGGTGAGGGGGCAAGGTAGCTGTGACAGAGTCTGAGAATCAGAGGTGGAACAGGTGGAATAGGAGGCCGGATTTACAAAGGCTCAAGAGTCTGGGTCAGATGGTATAGCTCAAACATGGCTCTCCAAGATTCTGTCCAAATAGAAGGGACTCTCTATGTGACACCTACAGGTGAGTCCCTACTGCCTATAGCATATCAGACCAGAGGTGGCGTGCCAGAGACAAAGGTGGCCATGTTCTGACATTTCACACTTTTAAAGTTTTTTTTTTAAATTAAATTACTATTTATGGATGTTTTGTCTGCATGTATGTATATGTATCATGTGCATGCCTGAAGCTCACAGAGGTTAGAAGAGGTGTTTGGATCCCCTAGGACTGGAGTCACAGACACTTGTGAGTTGCCATGGGAGTGCTGCGAATCGAACTCAAGTCCTCTGGAAGAGCAGCCAGTGCTCTTAACCTTTGAGCTGTCTTTTCATCCTCTTGCAGATTTGTTTTAAGAAACTGTATTTGAGGGTAATGTTATTTTCTTAAAACAAAACCAAACAAAACAGAGCCTCAATAAGTAGGCTTGGTTCCTCACGTAGACCAGGCTGGTCTTCAAACACACCACTTTGCCCATACTTGAGATTGACCTTAATTCCTTGGGCATGAAATTTTGAAGTATCTCTTGAGGTTAATTATAATGGGAAACCCATCTTTATGGGTCATGACTTTTCTTATTTAAAACTCCCCCTTCACCTTTTCTTTACCATTCTCTCTCTCATATATTTTTCTTTTTTAGAGGACATATCACAGTTACAGGACACAGTGTGGGAACTCAGTATTATGTCATGATTGGATCAGAATGGTTAGCATTTCTATCTACTTATACACAGCAATGGTGTGTGTGTGCATGTGTGTGTGTGTGTGTGTGTGCGTGCGTGTGTGTGTGTAACTTCAAGCTCCCCTCTTGGTTCTTAATGAATTATATAACAGGTTGTGGTAATATACGGTTACTGTACTGTATTACAGAATACTAAACCTTACTGTTCCTCATACATGTCGGTACCTGTTATATCACGACTCCCTCTCCATCCCCAACTCTCCCTAGGTTCTAGTCACCACCATTCAGTTATCTCCTTCTTGGCCATCAGTATTTTTAGCTCCCACATGGGTCTGAGAACATGGGGTTTTTTGTCTTGGAGTGTCTGGATTATTTTGCTTGGTATAATTCCATCCTTTCTCCTCCCTTTTGGCACAGGCCATGGGATGTGAATGATTTTCCTTGAGTAGATGCCTACGCCTCACAGGCAAATACTCATTTCGTCATGGCAGAAATGCTACTTTTCTTCCACCTTTTTGGCAAAACCAAGTGTGCAATTCTTACGGAACCACAATAACTCCCTGCTCATATCTTCTCATTTGGAGAGAGAATCATTTTCAATCACTCTGCCCATTATTATTATGTTTTGAACAATTGTCTTTTCATCTCCAAGTAATATGATTTCCTCTAAGTCTAGTCTAATTTTCTTCCATTTTAAGGCATTATTCATTGAGTTCCACCAGTGCACATCTGTAGGTTAAATTTATTTGTCTATTTGTTTGAGGCAGGGTCTCATTATATAACCCAGGCTTGCCCAGCACTCACAACATAGTCCAAGATGGCTTCCAACTCTCAATCTTCCCGTCTCTCTGCTTCCCTAGTACGGGGATACAGGTGTGTACCAGCCTTCCAAGCCTACACAGTTACCTGCGTCTCATCTTTCTAATGGTGTGCTGCCACAATTCACGGACAGTCACATTGGACTCCTGAGGGTCATTCTGATTATATGCTGGCTCACCTGCTTTCCTAACACTATGGTTAACAGCGTCTTGGCTTTTCTTTTTCTCTATTTCTCTTTTCTGTTCTCGCCCCATCTCTTTCTTTCCTTTCCTTTTTGTTTCTTTGTCTTTTGAGACAAGAGTTTTCTTATGTAGCCCAGGCTAGCCTCAAGCTTTCAGTCCTCCTCCTTAGTTTCTTGAGAACTGAGTTTATAGGTGTGTACCATCCTTTCTGCTCTACTTCCGGCTGTGTGAGCCTTCACTCAGCAGAGCCTGGCACAAAGGGTAGTCTCCGTGTGTTTCTTCCAGGGTGGGTCCTTCTCTCACCCAAGTGGTTGTTCTGTAGCCATACTGTTCATCTGTGACCCGGCTTCCGGTGTCACCTTCTTCTGTGATGTTCCCTCCTATCTTCCTATGCCCTATGGTATCTTTGTCTCTGAGTTTATAAATAAAACATCTGGGGCTCAAATATTTCCTGTAACCCATGTGTGCTCTCCCATCAACTTTATTCCAACAATAAAGAGACCTAGAAGAAAGGCATATTTCCTAGAACCAGTGTGTGCTCTCCTTTTGACCGTATTATAACAACAAAGAGACCCAGAATAGAGAACTATTTCCTGTAACCAGTCTGTGCTCCCCCATAGACTGTATCGCAACAACAGAGACCCAGAAGAAAGAAACATTTTCCTAGGGGAAAAGATCAGTACGGCTGTTTTCTCTCGCCAATCCCTTTGAAAAAGCCCATTCTCAAAGTACTTTGTCCCTAATATGGTTGGGTTCTATATCTACGGTGCAGTCTATGTGAAACACCTAAAGAGAATGCATTCCTGTGTTTTTTCCCTATCAAGTTCCCATAAAAGGAGAGGTCTACACGCTTATGGGCATTTCACAAAGTCTCAGTGTTCGGGAAAGCACAGTGGGATCTTGAGGTTGGAGTCATGAACCCCAATGGGTCCTCTGACTCTTGTTAGCTGGGGCACTGGGATAGTTAATCTTTACGGTGAATTCGATGGATTTGGAATCTCTAGAAGATACAACTCTTGCCATGTCTGAGCAGTGAAGACTCACTCTGGTATGACTGAGTCCTGAACTGAATAAAAAGGTACACTGAGCTCCAGAGGTCCACTCCCTGTTTCCTGACCCATTCACATGTGAACAAGCTGCCTCGAACTCCTGCCGCCAAGCCTCCCGGACCACAGTAAACTGTCCTCTCTCAAACTGCAAGCCAAAATAAGGCTTTCCTCCTCTAAGCGCTTTCTATCAGTTTTACAGCAGGGATGAGGAAAACAACTAAAAAAAGGAGCTCTGGGGAATGTGCTTAACTTTGCTTTACTATGTCACTACCCATTTATAGGTGTGCTAAAAACACACCAATGCTGGAACACAGACAGGTGAACAGGCTAGCCAAGGTTAGTAAGACAGTCCATATCTTAGTGGTCAGAGTTACGACATGTGGGAGTTAAGGGATCACGGAGAAAGTATGGAGAGAGAAAGAGTTTTTAATACCTTATTTTTTCCATGATCCTTTACTTATTTTCTAATATTTTTCCCAGACAAGTTCAAACAAGGTCTGATTCCGCTTGGTTCTGAGAGCACACAAGACCAGGCATGATCAGAATGGTATGGCTATAGACTCCTTCCAATATTAAAAAAAGGTTTCAGACTTATTTCTTTTATTTTATGTACATGAACCTTTTGCTTGCATGCATGTATGTGTACTGTGTGCACCCAATGCTTATGTAAGTGAGAAGAGGGCATCAAACTTCCTGGAACTGGAGTTACAGACGGCTGCGAGCCATCATGTGGGTGCTGGGAATTAAACTCAGGACCTCTGAAAGAGCAACGATTGCTCTAAACTGTTGAACCATCTCCCGAACCCCTTCTGCCAACATTTCTATCTGAGTTTTCCTCTATTGCTGTGTATTGATTACCATAAAATGAAAGGCCTGCCATATAATTGGATTTTTAATCACGTATTTTCCTCCTAAATATTTTTTACAATGTTGCTAGCATTTAAGTCGTCCTTCACAGGGACTGGGGATATGGCTCAGTAGGTAAGATACAGGCCTTGCACACATGAGGAGCTGGATTAAGTCCTCAGAACCTACACACACACACACACACACACACACACACACACACACACACACACACACACACACACACACACACACACGTCCAGGTGTGGTGGGTGGTATTCACTTGTAATCCCAGTTCTAGAGAGTTGGAGCCAGGATGGTACTGAGGATGCATTGGCTAGATAGCCCTACGTGGAAAGTTCCAGGCCAATGAGTGACTTTGTCTCAAAAAACAGTGTTTGCCATCTGAAGATGAGCACCAGAGGCTGTCCCCAACCTCCAAATGCACTGAACAAGTGTTTATCTGCACACAAGAACACACACACACACACACACACACACACACACACACACACACACAGAGAGAGAGAGAGAGAGAGAGACATACACATAGGAATACACACATATCACGAAACACACACAGGAATACATACACACACACACACAAGAACACACACACACAAGAACACACACAGACAGAGAGAGAGAGAGAGAGAAAGAGAGAGAGAGAGAAGAGAGAGAGAGGAGAGAGAGAAACATACACATAGGTATACACACATATGAACAAACACACACAGGAATACATACACACATACACATAAGAACATACACACACACGAACACACACAGGAACACAGAGAGAGAGAGAGAGAGAGAGAGAGAGAGAGAGAGAGAGAGAGAGAGGAGAGAGAGAAACACATAGGTATACACATATGAACAAACACACACAGGAATACATACACACATACACATAAGAACACACACACACACAGAGAGAGAGAGAGAGAGAGAGACATACACATAGGTATACACACATATGAACAAACACACACAGGAATACATACACACACACACATAAGAACACACACACACACGAGAGACACACAGACAGAGAGAGAGAGAGAGAGAGAGAGAGAGAGAGAGGGAGAGAGAGAGAGAGGAGAGAGAGAAACATACACATAGGTATACACACATGAACAAACACACAGGAATACATACACACATACACATAAGAACATACACACACACGAACACACACAGGAACACACACACAGAGAGAGAGAGAGAGAGAGAGAGAGAGAGAGAGAGAGAGGAGAGAGAGAAACATACACATAGGTATACACACATATGAACAAACACACACAGGAATATACACATATACATAAGAACACACACACAAGAACACACACACAAGAACACACACACAGGAACACACACAGGAACGCACAGACATACATACACATAGGAACACACACAGACATACACACACGCATAGGAACAAACAGAAACACACAAGTACACATAGGAACACACACATACAAAGGAACACACACAAGAACACACACAGACACACACATAGGAACACACTCACAGACATACATACACACATACACATGGAAACACACACACACAGGAGCACACACACACACAGCACAAAGAATTCAAGCAATTTTTTGATAATTTTGGAAAAGAACCCTCCCTCTTCCCCCGCAGTTCACCCAAATCTCCTCATGTTCAGTGGAGAAGGATCTGTTGAGCCTTCCCCTCACTCATTCCCACCAGTGTCAAGGACAGCTGTCATGGTTGCTCTGAACCCTGGCCCCCCACAGCAACATGCAAATGCTGTGAGCCCAGAATAACAGAGTGACAGCCTATGTGTCCAGTTCGCACCCTCAGCAGCTGTAAGACACATTGTCCCACGAACACAGTCCTTGTGCTGCCTCGCCCCTTGGCACATGTGCACCCTGCCTCCCAAGGGCCCTGGGGAGCATGCTTTGCCAGAGCTCACTCTCCTCCATCCTCCCACCGAGTCCAGCATGGTGCCACGTACCTAGAGAAGTCTATAAATATTTTTGATTGACTAATGAATTGGCTTCCACTGGCTGCTTTTTGCTTGCTGCCTACTCTCTGGCATGATCTCAGATCAGGCTGGAAGCCAGAGTTTTTCACAGGAGAAATTTCCATTTAAAAGTGGGTGCTAGATTAGTCTTTCCTGTGCGAAACCACGGTGACTTCCATGATTAAATGTCTATGTCTGCTCTCACCAAAGCCAAGCCCTGCATCTTCCATAGCTCTTGTTTTCTCTTGAGGATAACATATATATATATATATATATATATAATTTTTCATGTTATTCAAAGAGTTGTGTAAAATCTTTGTAGCAAGTTCATAGGGAGTGAGGTCTTTAGGGTTTCCTAAAACCCAGTTCAATGGTTCAATGTTCCCATTCCTAGGTCAAAGATGAAGAAGCAACTGTGGTGAGAGTCTTTAGTGATCTCTCTCTCTCTCTCTCTCTCTCTCTCTCTCTCTCTCTCTCTCTCTCTCTTTCTCACTCCCCTCCAACCCCATGTGTGAGTGCGTATGACCAGGTGTGTGTGTGTGTGTGTGTGTGTGTGTGTGTGTGTGTGTGTGTGTGTGTGTACATGTGTGAATGTGGGAGCCAGGGGTCAACGTCAGTTGTCACTCCTCAGGAAATGTATGCTTCACTTTTGTTGAGTGTTGGGGGTATGTGGTTGTGAGCCCATGCCATTCAGGTAGATAGGAAGACAGAAGTGGCCCGGTGGCCTGTTCTATCACTCTTTTTCCCTTGAGACAGGTCCCCTCATTGAACTTGGGGCTAGGCTTCATGGTGAGCAGTATTAAGAGGGGACAAAAGTCATGCTGAGGAAGGCAGGGGTCACCAAGAGATGACGGTCATGTTAGTAACTTCACATTCTCCCTCCCTCTCCTATGGAGTGTCTGGAACCTGCTCTTCACCAAACAGCAAACATCAGTCACCATTTAGTCTGGGTCTCAAATGACATATAAAAATTGACATGGGAGGCTTGTTTCCCCAGCCCATGGTTCCACTGGGAGGTGGAAACTTCAAGAGGTGGGGCTGAGTGGAAGGAAGTTGAAGGGATCCTGGCCACTGTCCTTTCCCGTCACTTTTCTTTTTGGTATCACTCTATCACATCCATGAAGCAAGAGGGCCAAATGCTCGTGGACTCAAAGCCCCAAACCATGAGCTGAAACAAGCCTTTCTTTTTTATAAACTGCTCGCCATGGGCATTTTAAGGCAATGACGTAGAGCTGATGCACAATGACACACAAAGCCACCATTAGACAACTTCTTACTTCAAAGAAGTTTCAGGTGATAGAATCAAAATAACAAAGATTAGAGTGTAATGTGAGTGGAGGAAAAGGGCATTCTAAATTTTTTTATTGGTTATTTTATTTACATTTCAAATGTTATCACCCTTCCCAGTTTCCCCTCTACAAGCTGCCTATCCCTTCCTCTCTTCCCCCTTCCTCTATAAGGATGCTCCCCCACTCCCCAACTCCTGCCTCATCGGCCTAGCATTCCCCTATCCTGGGTCATCAAACCTCCACAAGATCAAGAAACTCCCCTTCCAGTGATGCCAGATAAGGCAGTCCTCTGCTACATATCCAGCTGGAGCCATGGATACCCCCGTGTGTACTCTTTGGTTGGTGGTTTAGTCCCTGGGATCATTGCAGGGGTCTGGTGGTTGATACTGTTGTTCTTCCTATGAGGTTGCAAACCCATAGAGCTCCTACAGTCCTTGCCCTAACTTCCCTACTGGGGTCCCTGTGCTCAGTCTAAGGTTTCTCTGTGTACATCCACATCTGTATTGGTCCAGTTCTGGCAGAGCCTCTCAGGGGACAGCTATACAGGGCTCCCGTCAGCAAGCACTTCTTGGCATCAGCAATAGTGTCTGTGTTTGGTGTCAGCAGATGGGATGGATGCCCAGGTGGGGCAGTCTCTGGATGGCCTTTCCTTCAGTCTCTGCTCCACTCTTTGTCCCTGCATTTCCTTATGACAGGAGGAATTCTGGATTGATATTTTTGAGGTGGGTGACTGGCCCCATCATCTCTCAACTGGGGGCCATGCCTGTCCACTGGATATGGTCCCTACAGGTTCTATCTCCCCTTTGTTAGATATTTTGGCTAATGTCCTCCCTCTTGGGTCCTGGGAGCCTCTTGGGTCCCTGGCATCCAGACTTTCTAGTGGCTACTCCCAGTTCCCTGTCCCCCACTGCTACACACCTACTTTCAAATTCCTGACCCTCTGTACTTCTCCCCCATCTCCTCCCATATCTGAACTGCCCCCCTTCCCTCCCTCCCAGATCTCTCTCTCTCCATCCACTTCCCAAGATTTTTCTCTTCTCCCTACCGAGTAGTACTGTAGCATCCACACCTTGGTGTGATATTTCTCCTTCAGTTTCATATGGTCTGTGAGTCGTATTGTGAGTATTCCGAGCTTCTTTTTGGGGAATCTCCACTTATCAGTGAGTGCATACGATGTGTGTTCCTTTGTGATTGGGTTACCTCACTCAGGATGATATTTTCTAGTTCCACCCATTTGCCTAAGAATTTCATGAAGTCATTGTTTTTAATAGCTGAGTAGTACTCCGTTGTGAAAATGTACCACACTTTCTGTATCCATTCCTCTGTTGAGGGACATCTGGCTATTATAAATAAGTCTGCTTTAAACATAGTGGAGCACGTGTCCTTGTGATATGTCCTTGGTATAGCTGGGTGCTCAGAACTATTTCTAATTTTCTGAGGAACCACCAGAGTGATTTCCAGAGTGGTTGTGCAAGCTTGCAATCCCACCAAAAATTGGAGGAGTGTTCCCCCTTTTCCACATCCTTGCCAGCATCTGGTGTCATCTGAATTTTTGACCTTAGCCATTCTGACTGGTGTGAGGTGGAATCTCAGGGTTGTTTTGATTTGCATCTCCCTGTTGACTAAGGATGTCGAACATTTCTTTAGGTGCTTCTCAGCCAATTGAGATTCCTCAGTTGAGAATTCTCTGTTTAGCTCTGTACCCCATTTTTTAATAGGGTTATTTGGTTCTCTGGAGTCTAACTTTTTGAGTTCTTTGTGTATTTTGGATATTAGCCCTCTAACAGATATAGGATTGGTAAAGATCTTTTCCACAATCTGTGGATTGTCATTTTGTCCTACTGATAGTGTCCTCCACCTTACAGAAACTTTTCAATTTTATGAGGTCCCATTTGTCAATTCTTGATCTTAGAGTATAAGCCATTGGTGCTCTGTTCAAGAAATATTCCCCCGTGCCAATGTGTTCAAGGTTCTTTCTCACTTCCTCTTCTATTAGATTCATTGTATCTTGTATGTGGCGGTCCTTGATCCACTTAGACTTGAGCTTTGTACGAAGAAATAAGAATGGGTCAATTTGCATTCTTCTACTTGCTGACCTCCAGTTCAACCAGCACCATTTGTTGAAAATGCTGTCTTTTTTCCACTGGATGGTTTTGGCGCCTTTGTCAAATATCATGTGACCATAGGTGTGTGGGTTCATTTCTGGGTCTTCAATTCTATTCCACTGATTTACTGTATCTGTACCAATATCATGTGTTTTTTTATCACTATTGCTCTGTAGTATAGCTTGAGGTCAGGGATGGTGATTCCCCCAGAAGTTCTTTTGTTGTTGACAATGTTTTTTGATATCCTGGGTTTTTTTTTTTTTTTTTTTTGTTTTTTTTTTTTTTTTTTTTTTGATAAATTTGAGAATTGCTCTTTCTATCTCTATGAAGAGTTGAGTTGGAATTTTGATGGGGATTGAATTGAATCTGTAGATTGCTTTCAGCAAGATGACCATTTTTACTATGTCAATCATGCCAATCCATGAGCATAGGGGATCTTTCCATCTTCTGAGATCTTCTTTGATTCCTTTCTTCAGAGACTTGAAGTTCTTGTCATACAGATCTTTCCCTTGCTTGGTTAGAGTCACACCACGGTATTTTATATTAATTGGGACTATTGTGAAGGGTGTTGTTTCCCTAATTTCTTTCTCAGCCCCATTTGTCCTTTGAGTAGAGGAAAGCTACTGATTTGTTTGAGTTAATTTTATATCTAGCCACCTTGCTGAAGTTGTTTATCAGTTGTAGGAGTTCTTTGGTGGAATTTTTTGGGTCACTTATGTATACTATCATATCATCTGCAAATAGTGATATCTTCATTTCCTCCTTTCCAATTTGTATCCCTTTGATTTTTTTTTTTTTGGTCTAATTGCTCTAGCTAGAACTTCAAGTACTATACTGAAAAGAAAGGGGGGAGAAAGGGCAGCCTTGCCTTGTCCCTGATTTTAGTGGGATTGCTTCAAGTTTCTCTCCATTTAGTTTGATGTTGTTGGCTGTTGGCTGTTGGCTTGATGTATATTGCTTTTATTATATTTAGGTATGGACCTTGGATTCCTATTCTCCCCAATACTTTTATCATGAAGTGGTGTTGAATTTTGTCAAAGGCTTTTTCAGCATCTAATGAAATGATCATGTGGTTTTTTTCCTTTGAGTTTGTTTATATACTGGATTATGTTGATGGATTTCCATATATTGAACCATCTCTGCATCCCTGGGATGAAGCCTACTTGATCATAGTGAATGGTCATTCTGATGTGTTCTTGGATTCAGTTAGCAAGAATTTTATTGTGTATTTATAAAACTGTAGAAAAGATCCTGAGATCCTGGGTAACCTAGGCATTCATCTGCTGCCTCTGCTAATGTCCCACTGATGAGGGAGAAGGCAAACTTTTCAGTGAGAGTTTTCCAATGCTACACCTGTCTCCTACAGTATCCCTCAAGATCTAGAGAGACCCTCAGCACCATGGAGATAGCTCAGCCTCTTTTAGGCGTGAGTTCTCCGTCCTTCTTGTGGTGTCACTGCTGTATTCCTAGGGCCCTGTCCTGGCACTGCTCGTCTCATCCCCCAACCAAGTCTTCCAAGGCCCTACATCCATCACCTTAGGGTACTGACTTCCTGTTTTCTCCACCAATGCTGAGCAGAGCACAGGAAGACAGAGTATATACTGAGATTATCTTGCCAGTTCACCTTTTCTCCTTGTGACAGGTTCAGTACCCCCAAACCAACGCCCATTGGCTTTATAGAGCAAGCCATTCTTTGAACTGGGACCTCTGATTATAAGAAGCTAAGTTTTTGGGGTTGGGGATTTAGCTCAGTGGTAGAGCACTTGCCTAGCAAGCGCAAGGCCCTGGGTTCTGTCCCCAGCTCCGAAAAAACAAAAAAAAAAAAAAAAAAAAAAGAAGCTAAGTTTTGTCATGTGATATAGCGGGAAAAGCATCACAGGGATCAGAGAATCCCTGAGACACGGCCCCTTCAGCGGCCACCCACCTACCTATGGGATACTGGTGAACAATTAACTTGAGTCTCAATTTCCTGATTTCCAGTGAACGAATCTCACTCTTCTTCACCACTCACTGACCTGAGAACGTGGCGTGGGAATGCATTTTGAGTTGTCTTGTTCACCAGCTATTATGTTTCATCTCACTGCTTTGTCCTGAGGACAACCCAGACTTGGGAAAATATATTGCAGCAGGACAAACGGCTAAAACTTCCAAGAGAAATCACATGTTTGTCAGAAGAACAAAGAGTACAGGGGAGAGCCACAGAGAGTAGAGAGATGACGGGAATACCCTGACTCTGGAACATTCCAGTCTCACTCTTGAGCTGTGCACGTGTGGGGCAAACCCAGAGGCCCTGAGAACAGAACTATTACCAACCTCGGCCAGAGTCCAAGACCAACTCCTAAATAGTACACGCATGGGACACAGGGACTTTGAAACGAGAAGTCATGTTAGGACCACTGCACATGCATGCAGCACAGAGCTGAACTGATTGGCTGGTCTTTTATCCAAGGATTCAAGGATCTTGGAGGAGGGGTCTGGGGGACCGGACACCTCCCAGAGCTTAAGGTGGGTAGAAAGGGAAGCCAGGAGGGGCTGGAAGCACGTCTTCCTGGGCAAAGGTGTTAGTGATTTTTAAAACTACATGTAACAGATGAAACCAGGCAAAACCAATGAGCCGTCATTTTCCAAGGGACCCAGGGTCTCAGAAACCAAAACCCAAAAATGTCCAAGATTTAAATCAAAACGGCTTGGCATGCAAACACAGCCAGCCCCGAGAAAAGGCAGCCTGCAAATGTCAACCACGAGGTGACACAGATGTTGGAATTTCCAGAGACATTTGTAAAAGCTGTTTTAACTGTGCTTGAGATGAAGCTAATATCCCTCAAACAGCTGGAAGGCAGGAATTCTTGATAGAGTAATGAGAACTATGGGAAAATCCTAGACCTAAAACAACAACAACAACAACAACAACAACAACAACAACAACAAAACCCTACAATAACAAAAGAGAAAAGTCCACAGGGTGAGCTTGGCAGCAGACTGGAGATGGCAGAGGAAGGTACCTTGAACCTGATGACCCAGATCCTGTTTAATCTGAAGAATGGAAGGAACAAAACACTGAAGAGAATGAATGGAGTTTTAAAAGTCTGGAGCACAACACTAAGGGTGGAATACTAGTGTTACTGGAGCCCCGTGAGAGGAGGAAGACGCTGAGGTAGAAAGCCTAGTTTCTGAAACAACTCACACCTGTAATTACAGACTTGGAAAGCAAGCTGAGATAGCAGGAGGATAGCCATTATTTTGAGGCTACCTTGGATTATTACATAGTGAGTTTGAAACCAGCCTGGACTGCAGAATCTCAAGAGAAAAAAAAAGAGGAGAAAGATACAATCGCTAAATATTTCACAACCTTAGAATGGACAACATACGTTTATCATTCACAGTTCCAAACATGCGTAACACACACACACACACACACACACACACACACACACACACACACACACACACACACACGGTCCCTCCAGAGAGAAGAAAAAATTAAGATGGGCGAGGAATAAATAATTGTCAGGGGGGGGGAACAGGGGAGGGAGGAAGGGTAGCAGACTACATGATCTCTCCTGGAGAGGTGTAAGAGACACCTCCCTTAAATCATCAGCACAAGGGGTTAATCAGTGTGCCATGGTTCAGGCACAGTGAAAGGTGTTCTCCTAGTAACATACCTGATGAAACCATTACTAATGAACTATATTGTTCATTAACACCCCCCACCCCTATCAGTCACAAACTTCCATTCGTGACTCGGCAAAACTTCATTTTCTCTTCACACGTATGCTTCAGTTTTGTTTGTCCTACAGGGGATTGTTTCAATTTCATATATGCTCTGTTTTAATGTCTCCTACGGGGTACCTGACCATACTTGGCCGTATCAAAAATAATGGCATGAAGAAAGGAGAGATGGCTCAGTGGTGCAGAACACTGGCTGCTCTTCTGGAGGACCTAGGTTCGAGTCCTAGCACCACATAGGAGCTCACAAACATTTGAACTCCAATCCCGGAGGATCTGATGCTCTCTTCTGTCCTCTTCAGACACTGTATGCAGAAGGAGCACAGACATATGCAGGTAAAATACCCACACACATAAAAGGAAATAATAAAACACAGCTATGTAAGCTTAAATGTTTATTAAATGGTCAAAATATTTTTTAAAAAACCTCTTCTGACATCATTGTCCCTACTATGACGTCACTGTTGCTATTATGTGACATCATTGCCCCCAGTGTGTGACATCACTGTTTCTATTATGAGTCCTACAATCTACCTTCTTAAGAAAAAACCCACAAACACTACAGATTTTGGTGTATGATTACAAAATACAATTCAAAAGTATTCTTTTTGATCAGTTTTATTATCTAATTATTTTATGAATGTGTAGAAGAATACTTATTATTAAAGTGAGGAAATTGGAGCAGCAATTTTGTTTGTCTGTTTTTCCATCAATGTAATACTTAAAGAGATGGGAACAGGTGAAAAATACTGTTCCAGAAGTGTCACTCTCCCAGCAGACTCGAGAAACATGGCAGGGCGGTCAAACGTTAAAGGTATCTGAACCATCAGTGTCAGGATAAATCGGGGCGTATAAGTGTAGTGAGTACCACAACTATTCTTCATTCCGGGTTATCTCAGCTGCTCATTTTAACTAGTTTATCTCAGATCTTTGTAGATGCAGAGGTTAACTAGCAAAAGAAAGGATAGCAGAACAATGGCAACAATGTAATTATCGATCACAGACAGGCAAAAACCCAATACATAGCCAGTACTTTTCCCCTGGGAAGTTCCAGGGGCCTCCCCCTGCCTATGGAAGATTCGAGTTTTACATCATGAAATAAATTCATTACTGTATTATAAAGCACATCTTTTAAACTGCACGGAAGATCTTTCTGGCTATTTAATGAGCTTAGGAGTGTTCAGTATTACTTGTGTGATAGTCGCCGTTCTACTCTCCTCAAGCTCTCCCTTTGACATCGCTGTACAACTGGTGGGGTTGGAGATTTCCGTCAGTTTTACTTAACTTTTTCCTTTTACATCACTCGATC
The DNA here is from genome assembly GCF_011064425.1 of Rattus rattus. NCBI lineage: Eukaryota > Metazoa > Chordata > Mammalia > Rodentia > Muridae > Rattus > Rattus rattus. The sequence goes on along the minus strand of NC_046167.1, from coordinate 65,489,565 downwards.
GGGTGCGCAAGCCCCAGCATGTTTGTGGGTCCCAGAGCACAACTTGCGGGGGGTTGGTTCTCCCTCACCAAGTGGATTCCAAGCATGGAACTGCCACCCTCAGGCTCGGTGGCGAACACCTTTATTCACCAGTGAGCCAACCTGTCTACATTGTTTTTGAAGAAAGACTTAGAGCACACATGATGTAGACATACGAGGATCCCCATCTCGGAATGAGAATCACTCAATGTCCTCATCCATAAAACTAAACAAACACAAATCCAGCTCCTTTCCTCTTCCCAGCTACTAGGTTTCTACATCCCAGAACAGAACTAGTTGTTGTGCTTTGCCCTGGAGTTATCTGTATTATGCCCTGTGTATGCTAATTCCACTGCCCCAAGGACGGCAGCCTACTCAGGACTCAGCTAACCTCACCAGAACCTTCTCCCCACTTAATTTGTAAAACACAGGTGAGAGCAGGTACAGAATGGAACGAGGCCTGTCGTTGAGGAAGGATGAGCGGGAGAGAAGTTTGAAGGACGGGGAGGAGACTGGATCAGACAGGAGGAAGAGACAGGAGGGACAGAGAGGGAGCCTTGGCGGAGAGAAAACGGAAGCTGACATTAAGATTCCACTCTGTGTATTTACAGGCTGTTATTAATGTTCCTAAGGGATGGATGTGTACTGGGCTTTGAATGTTCAGGTGGGCAATTATCAATTGGGTCAAAGGTTAATTGTGTTGCGTGTTCTTGTATGTGACGGTTTGAGAGTAGGAAAGTGTGCGGCGGCTGGAGACACTGGGCCGCCGTGGAATTGGGATGTGTGTTTATGGTATGGAAACCTGCCTTGGGAACTAGATAGGTAGAGGGATTGCTGCCAGGCTCAGAGAGAGGCCTTCGGCAGTGTGATATGAGATGGAGCAAAGCGGGTGAGACTTTGCTGACTGAAAATTAAGATATCCAGCAGATATCTTGGGGCACTGTGGTGCTGGACCTAGTGGGGGTATAAAGACAGCATTTTATTTTTTATAAATCTACAACAATAACTATAACTAGTGACTAAACTCCTACTAACATGGATATTAAGATGAGCAATTAGTAAGCGTCCCATAAGAGGAAAGGAGGATTATGGGAAATAAGATGAGACGTGAACTGTCTTAGGCTCACCAGCAGGAAGATTCATCTTGGGGAAAGTACATATGGACAATGACGAGAATTCAGATGTTTATTCTCTTAAAACACCCAAGCTCGGGAGCTGGAGGAAGGTTTCTCTGCATGAGGTCCAGGTGCACAGTTTGGGGACTGCTAAAATAAGAAACTTAAAGACCAGTTTCCCTCTACAGTTTTGATGTATTTATAAAGAAAGCCCAAATGGAAACTGAATTTCTCACTGGAGCTCTGTCAAGATTCAGGGCCTTTGGGAGGTGATTATGTTACAGGATTGGTGGGTTGGGGGGTTGGGCACCCTCGTGACCAAAGGATGTGGGACACACTCATGGTGGATGGATATTTTTATGAGCTTGGTTTAATCCCCGGGGGATGAAGTCTTGAGGGACAAGGTTAGTCACCACAGGAGTAGGCTGTGAGGAAGTCAGGCCACCTCACATGCTTAAGCCACCACTCCCCCACACACGTCTATATTATTCACCCACACAGCATGAAGTCCTTTCGGGCTATGACTACCTGGCCCCAAAGTTCCCAGCAACAGGGTCTGGAGCCAAAACAACCTCTTTTCTTCATAACTTACTCAGCCTCAGTTATTGTCTAACAGGGGCACAAAATGCACTAAGAAGCCCCCCTAATTCTACACTATCTGAGGGTCTTTCGCTTTAGCAAGCCTCATTTAAACATTTCCAATTACCAAAGAAGTTTAACGAGGTCACCACTCACTCTCCCTTTAGAAAGACGTTGGAGGAATCGGAGTCCTATTCCGGAGGCCGTTCTGAAGGTAGATAGAGCGCAGGACATGAAGGGACGTCCACAGCAGGAACTCTGGGAAGCCCTGAGGTATCTGTCACTTCCCACAGGGTCCACTCCAAATACGAGTAACCGAGTAACCGTCGGGTAAGCAACTCAATGTATGGATTTTCAAGGACAAATACAACGGTTTCCAAACTGACCTTCCAAAGGAACCGGGTGTGGAGAAGACGCCTATGTAACTCAGTTCTGGAAAATTGGATTGGTTTGTGCAATGGTGACTCAGTCTGGTACGGTGTGGGGCATCATCTAGGAGACAAATCTCCTGATATGTCTCTGAGGGAGGTTCTGGATTGGGTTAACTGAGGAAGAAAGACGCACCCCAAATGTGGTTGGTACCACCGAGGAGGCTGGGGTCTTAGAGTGAATAAAAGTCTGCTGATCACCCACATTGATCTCTCCTAGCTTCCCAGTGGGGCCTACAATGCGCCCATCCCTTCCCCCTATGCTGTCCTCACCACAATAGGCGAGCCCTTAAACTGTGATCCAAGCAAACCCTTTCTTAAGTTGTATTATTTGGTTATTTTGCTTCCATGGTATGCACTTTGTGAACTAAGTTATCTTCCCAGCCAGCCCTGCGCTACAAATTTTAGTGGCTATCACTGACACGTAAGCTCAGTTTACTCGCTCATCCCTCTAGCCCAAGCTAATACCGGGAGTTCCAAGATCCTGACTTTCAATCTATTTAAAGTCTAATGGTTAAGAAATGTTTTCGGAAGCACAGAAACATTAAACGTTGCGGTTCACAGATGGTGGTGAGGAGATGTCTCAGCACATAAAGTGCATCAGATGAGTGCAGTCCCATAAGACGGCCTTTTGTTACCTGAGTTTTACAATTAGGGGAGTCTTATATTTGTATTTGGAAGTAGGGAAAAAAATACAAAAACTACAGCTAGTTTTCTTGATGTAACCCGGCTTGACTGATTCTTATTGCTAAATAGTGAAAAGGAGTTTATCTCAGAAGGACCAGAGAGTCTTCTGTGAATAGAAACCGAACAGAAGACAAAGAGAGGGAATTGGAAGGCCATCCCAAGTACAGTTCCTTTGCAAGGAGCACTGGAAGCTTACGTACCAGCTTCTATTCAGTGGTGTTCAATCTTGACCCCAGTGACAACCTACTGGTCAGTCACAGCAGAGCAAATAAATCTCCAGTAAATTCCAGAATTTCTCTGGATTCCCGTGTTATCACACAAAGTAACAGGTTATTTTCTCTCCAAACTAAGAGAGGTTTTGATAATCCCAGTTTGATTACAGCGTGGACTTCAAATTCTGAGCAGCTGGAGGCCGACAGGAGCCTCAGTGTTCCCCTGGCTTATCCAGCCATCAGGCAGGTGTGGAATTTTAAAAACCAAGGCCACCCTCTCCTTCTCCACTTGTTTGAGAGTTCGGCATGGAGCCAGGACTGTTAGATGGACTTCTAGTTTGTAACTAGCGTATCTGAACACTGTTATAAGAAGCGAAGGCTCTCCTGGGTTTTTGTAATGCCCAGGTCTCTTCTCATGCAGGGCTAAATATTGAAAAGGGTGGAGGGGAACTCCGTCAAATAATTTCTTAGTGAAAGAAGCCATGCTTTTCCCAAATAAGAAAACAAATTAATAGAGAAAAATACAAAGCAGGACACGCCTAGGCGTAAAACTCACGTAACAAAAGGCCATCTTATGGGACTGCACTCATCTGATGCACTTTATGTGCTGAGACATCTCACCACCATTTGTGAACCACAATGTTTAATGTTTCTGTGCTTCCAAAAACAGTTCTTAACCTTTAGACTTTAAATAGATGGAAAGTCAGGATCTTGGAACTCGTGGTATTAGCTTGGGCTAGAGGAACGAATTAAACTGAGCTTACGTGTCAGTGATAGCCACTAAAATTTGTAGCGCAGGGCTGTCTGAGGAGATAACTCAGTTCCCAAAGTGCACACCTTGGAAGCATGAGAACCTGAGCCCAAGCATGTCCAGAACCTATGTCAAAAAGTCCAAATATGGTACCTGGCACTTGTAATCTCAGAGTTGGCAAGTCAGAGTCAGGTGGGTCCCTGAGGCTACCCAGGCCAATGAGAGACCCTGTCTCAAACAAAAGATGCATGCTGCTTAAAAAACAATACCTGAGGCTGTTGTTTTTCTTCCATTTTTTGCACACATATGTGATTTGCACGCATATGTCAATGTTGGGGGGTGCTGTGTATACAAATGCTAACTTCTGAACCCCAGATCTGGTTGCATCCCGACAAATGAATTCTCACATATACTGGCCTTTGTTGTGTAAACCTTGCTCTCCTATTTAAAGCTATTTGTGGAATAAAAGTGACTACAGCCAATCACTAGGGAGAATAGAGGTAGGCGAGGCTTCGGTTATTGGGCTAGGAGTGGCAAGCTGGGACCAGGAGGAGACAGAGGAGGAAGAAGGGGAGAAGGAGGAAGAAGAATAAAGGAGAGAGAGAGAGAGAGAGAGAGAGAGAGAGAGAGAGAGAGAGAGAGAGAACAGGAGGTCTCCATTAGATGGAATGGACTAGGAGCATGTGGCCAAGAGAAATGCCCCGGAGCACAGATTGATGGAGCAAAAATGACCGGGATGAAACTCAAACAGCAGTTGGGAAGTAGCCAGTCTAGCACTAGAAAAAAAGATTAGGGCTAATTCGCCCAATAATTGTACTACAGCTGAATAAATAAATCTTAGTCTCAATCTCATTCATTTAGAAGCTAGCTGAGGATAGGGATACATATTTCACACTACATGTGAACATGCATCTCTTCCACACATACATGTGTATACACACACACACACACACACACACACACACACACACACACACACACGCTGTATACAGTCACTCTTAAGACACATACAAATGGTCTCCAATTCAGCATTCTTGGTAATGGGAAACCATGGGAAACAGCCTGTAGGCTGGAGAAGGACCACAGGGATTAAGAAACATGAAGATCCTGACGCGACTTCATGTGATAATGCAGGTTATTCTTAAAATCGTAATGGTGAGTTGTGAGAAAAGGAGATTTAACAGGCCGTGGTAGCGCACACTTGCCAAAGCCAGTACTTGGGAGACACAGGCAGGAGGATCGCAAATTCGCGGCCAGTCTCCGCTCCATGGGAGTGCAAGGCTGCCTTAACCTACCCGACAAGCTGTCTCAAAAACAAACAAGAACAAAACAAACAACCAAACAAACAACGAACAAAAAGTGATAGAGAAGAAAAATGTGAGACTATATATACCTTTTAAAATATATGAAAGACTAAAAAGATCTAAATGAGAGTTGTTGATGACCTCACACATGCTGTAAAATTTTTTTATGGTTTAATCAGGCGATGATTAACCCAAAATTCAAGGTTGCGGAAGGGAACTGGGAAGCATCCTAGGACAGGGAAGGCAGAGAGAAGAACGAGCTAGGCCAATTCAATTATTTTGATAACACGGATTTGCGCATGCGCAACTATCGCCGCTCTTGAACCTTTCGTCCGGTCAAAAAGAGCTCAGGGGCCACGGAGAAAAAGGGGAGGAAAATCTGTGAGGAACAAATGTCCCTGGGGTTGGTGGAGCTGCTGTGAAACAACGAGATGGCGATCCTTATGTACTCACAGCATAGCAGCCGTGGATGTTGTACAAGGAAGGTCGAGGGAGCCTTCATTCTAGCATGGTGGGGGCTGGGCACTCATGAGCCCCAAGAGAAGCTATTGACGGTGGATGGCCCTTAGGGGGAAGGGAAGTCAGTTTTCTTTAAGGCAGGAATGAAAGGTGAGTGCGGTAAAATACATTGCAAACAGATATGAAAAATTTAAGAAGTAACAAAAATAATATATTTAAAATTAAATGAAGAAGCCAGTGGTGAGGGCTCACAGTTTTTATCCCGGCCTGGGAGGCAGAGGCAGGTGGGAGTTTAAGGCTAGCCTAGTCTCCAGAGCGAGTTCTGAGTTCCGGGACAGCCAGAGCGACACAGAGAAACCTTATCTCAAAAACTAATACAGAAGAAAGACATTCTGTACTCGTTAGCCTCCTAAGGATCTCTTAGAAACAGTTCCCCAGGAGAGGATTCATGCATTATGGGGTCTTGTGTGACTGGCTTCTTTCACTTAGCAGGATGCTATAAGGTTCATACATGTAGCATTGTCACAATACTGCAACCTTTCTGTGTGCACACAGAAGTCAGAGGTCAATGTCAGATGTCTTCCTCAGCCACTCTCCACTCCCCCCCTTTTTATGAGGCAGGGTCTCTCCCTGTATCTGCTTCCCCATTGTTGGGATTCCATGCACAAGCCACTGCACCAAGTTTTTAATGTGGGTGCCGAGGCTCAAACTCAGGTTTTCACGAGTGAGCAGCAAGCACTGGGCCATTTTCCCAGCTCTGCCTTCCTTTTTAATAACATCCCATTGCACGGATGGGTCATACATATGTTCCTCCTACCCATCTCTGAGTTGTTAGCATTGTCAGCACCATTGAGCCTCAGTGTGTATAGTTTTTAGGGTTCCTTTTTAAATTGTATTTGTGGATGCAGGACTGAGATGTGAACTAAAGGCCTTGTGCAAATGCTCTTCCAATGCGCTACACGGCCAGCCCCCTGTGTAGGTGTCTTTTGCCATGGCTGTTTTTGCCTTTCTCTTGCATGTAGACTTACAGCGGACGTGCGAGGTCAAACAGTGGCTCGGCGTCTAACCGAAGGAGCCGTGGTTTTTCAAATTAAACCCATTTTATATTCCCATCAGCAGTGTTTGAGGGCTGCAATTCCTCTGTGTTCTCTCACCAACACTTGGGATGATCTGATTTCTAAGTTATAGCCACACTAGTCAGTCTGGCATGAGATCTCACTGTGGTTTTGATTGGCACTTACCCGATAGATAAGGATGTTAGGCATCTTTTTTTTTTTTTTTAATGGCTCTAATAGCCATCTATCTGTCCTCCCTGGCACACTTTGATATTAGACCATCTTTTTATTAGCAAATTAGAATGGCTGTTTATATATTATGGATCTGAATATCTTATCACATATATCATACACACACACACACGCACACACACACACATATATATATTATACTTTGAGAGTTACCTTTTCACAAGCCTTTTGTTCTCAAGCCTTCGTCTACACTTGATAGTAAGTTCACAGTTGTCCCCCTTGAATATGATGTCCGTAACTCATCTAGGCTCGGCATATCCTGATGTGTAAGTACAAAATTGATGAATGACGACTCAAACTAAGCCTCGTTATAAAGATATATGTTAGGAGATATTCAAAACAAAATGAAACACCACTATGTCTAAAGTAAGTTAAGGTTGTTCTTGTGAGTATTTAATTTCTGGGCATAATTCGGGCAGTTGGAGAGTCTAGCCATCGGAGACGCTAGCCCGAGGTGGGAAGGTGGGGAAAAAAAATCAAACAAAAACCCAGAACCATTCCTTTTCCGTTTCCTTCAATTTTCTTCCTCTAAACTAAATGTGTGCATGCCTGTGTTTGTGTGTGTATGTGCGTGGTTGATGCCTGTGAGTATGTGTTTGTGGGGTGTGTGTGTGTGTGTGTGTGTGTGTGTGTGTTAGAGGAGAAAAATCGCTACTAGTGAAAATGAACTAAACTTCAAATTTCATATCTGTTAACACTATTAAACTTGTCGGCGCCTTTCTTCTCCATGTTCTCCTCAGCCACTTTTTTTTTTTTTTTTTTTTTTTTGGTTCTTTTTTTTTTGAGCTGGGGACAGAACCCAGGGCCTTATGCTTCCCTAGGCAAGTGCTCTACCACTGAGCTAAATCCCCAACCCCTCCTCAGCCACTTTTGATTGACAACAGCCAAGCTGAGTGGTTACTAAGCCAATCCTGAGGGCTTCAAAGTCTCTTGTTTACCTCCTAGCTCTTTAGCCAGGAAGTTAGGGGACCCCACACTCTGTCACACCCACAAGCTAAACTACATCTTGTGGAAAATCTTACTTTCTGCTCGAAAACCTGGTTGGTCACTGTCATTTCTCATAGTCAGCTTCCTTTTCCTCTTTTCATCCCTGAGTCTCCCTTTGATCTTAACTTTATTAAGGAGTTTTCAGATTTGAGGATTCGTGGAGAAATAAGTCTTTTCTTGAACAAAAAAAAAAAAAAAAAAGGGGGTTGCTGCAGTCTTGTCCAGATAGCGTGTTCTAGCTGCAAATTATTGGTTTAATTATTTCCACCAGCTTTCTGTATCTGTTTTCAGTCCCAAATGGTTACACAGAGCTATCTGAACTACCCAACCCCCTCCCTGCCCTCAGCAGGCTTGCCTTCTAACTAAACCCCAGCAAATCGAAATCACTCCAAGCATGAGACACCACTGTTACCTTCCACAAAGTGGTCCCAGCTACGTCAGCAAGACTTCTGAGACACCTTCATTAGATGTGGAGGTGCCTACCAGTAATCCAGCGCTCAGAAAACCGAAGCTGGAGGATTGTGAGTTTGAAGTTAGCCTGGGCTAATGGTGAGTTGCTGGCCAGCCTAGGTACAGGGTAAGATTGCCTCGCAGAAGCAAAGGAGCCATACCTGTTATCTCAGCTTTGAGTTCCACGGTGAGGCTCTGCCTACCAACAAACCGAGCAGCCAAAGGAACAGGCAGTGCTCTCTCTGCAAGCAATTCTGATAAACTAAATTTTGGGGCGTGGGGGGGCGTGGGGATTCTACCTTTTCCTGACTATGTAGGCAAAGCCCCAAGTCTTGGCTGCACAAAGTTCACCTCCACTTGGTAAACTTTTTAGACCTAATTCTGAATACACGTCCTAAAAGCACAAACTCACATAAAGAACGCCTGGATTCCGACATGGCTAAAATGTACAGCCTCTTTGTGGTGTTGATGAGAATAAACGTTCTCACGTGCATGGCGGACCATCAGCCTGAAGATGACGACAAGATTGCTGATGTCACAAACAAGCCCCTATGGGGCAGTCAGAGAGCCGCCGCGGGGTACCATTTTCAGAGCAGTCCCTTCAAAGCATCAGTTGCGTTCGCATTTTTTAGAAGTGACTCATAGCCTCAAGTCAGATTCTGCTCAGAAGCCAGGTCCCTTCCTCTCCTTCCAGCACCTTCGGATTGAGGTAGCATTGGCAAGAGCCATTTCAATGACCCCCACCCTGGAACCCTTGGGAGGCTCAGAACAGAGCAGTGGAGACCCCTCGAAGTTAGACCAGCCTAGGATGCGGTGGCTGTCGGCCGGGCAGGCCACGGGTGGCCCTCCAGCCCCAAACCCGAGGTCCTCAGCACCCGGCGAGCAGCTGGAGCGCTGAGCTGCGCTGACCCAGATGAGCACTGCCCCAGCGCCCGGATCCCCGCATCCCAGGTCCTCACTTCCCTTGTCCTCGAATCTGGGTGGCCTTAGATCCCTGAGTCCGCTTCGCCTTTCTTCCCCGCGTCCTGGCCATCACCCACTCTACCCGGGGCACGCAACTTGCGAGCGACAGCCTCGGGGTGCCCGGCGCCCAGGCAAGCCCCCCCATTCTCCCCGCCCCTCCGCGCTCCAGCCTGACCTGCTGTACAGCCCAGGTCCCAGCTTCGGTGATGCAAAGCCAGCTCCGGCCACTCGCGCCCTCCTCCCGCAGGCCCTGTGCTGCCTCCGCCTCCCCCCTGCACGGGAGCCCGAGTCGGTCACGCTGCTCGCGGGGAGAGTCGCCCGCGGCTTCCGGCAGCTCCAAATACAGACGCGCACGGGAGGGGCCGGGAGCACCCAGCCGAGGGCGGGGGTGGCTAGGAAGGGAGCAGAGAGGAGGCACAGATGGGCCGTGGGAGAAGAGAGATAGGAGGGCAGAGGCGATCGCTGGTGCAAGCAGGAAATGCCTTCCCCTCCTCCTGCAGGTTTGCAAAGAGTTCTGAAAAGGTCTGGCAGCCCCTGACAGGGCTTAGGAGTGGGTAGAGGTGCACAGTGACCCACACAAAAAGAGGGATAATGAGTCCCAACTTGAATGCCCTCCAACTCAAAAGGATAAAGGGGTGCAGATGCGTTGTAAATCGGGGGCAAGTAACTTATATACAGAAACTTTAAAAAGTCATCTGATTATTTAGAAACGAACAGAACCATGGCCAACCTACTTAATCAACTGTTTCCTTGTAGACACTGCCCCTTCTTCTGTATGCATGGAGCGCTTCTCTCTGGTTAGTGTAATTAGAGAGGATTGATTTTCGATTTTCCTTGGAGTCTGGAATACTGGACATGAAGTTCTTCAGTGAATGAATGCCAGGGGAAACAGCAGACGAAACGGAGGGGGTGGGGAAGAGAAATGTAATAGCTTATGTTCTTTTGTTTAAGTTTTAAGTACGTGTCCCTAGCTGCCTTGGGACTTGTTATGTAGACTTGTTATGGGACTTGTTGTCAGGCTGTTCTTGAACTCACAGGCATCCTCCTGCCTCTGTCTCTAGAGTGCTGGCATTAATGATGTGCACCACCATGCTTGGCCCTACACATATACTAAAAGCAAAACCTCTCAAAATAGTGTGGTAAAGGGGATTCTGGTAAAGCCAGTGTTCCCTGTTGTCTTAGTTAGGGTTTTATTGCTGTGAACAGACACCGTGACCATAGCGACTCTTAAAAAAGGAAACATTTCACTGGGGCTGGGTATCAGTTCAGAGGTTCAGTCCATTTTCCTCATGGCTGGAAGCCTGGTGGCATGCAGGCAGGCAGGGTGCTGGAGAAGCATCTTGACCTCCAGGCAGACTGTCTACCACACTGGGCATAGCTTGACCATATGACACCTCAGAGCCAACCTCTGCAGTGACTCACTTCCGTCAGCAAGGCCACACCTCCTAAAAGTGCCACTCCCTATGGGCCTATGAGCCAATTACATTCAAACTACCACATCTGTCAAGGTTAAAAAAAAATCATGCTTAACTCAGCTCTGTGTGTTATTAAAAGCTCACAACTGGGAAGCCATTCCTGGCGGGCACCTCTTCACTCTCTTTTGTCTGGAGTAAAGGGAAGCCTGTTTATTATTCATTCTGACGCACGTGCTTTGAATGAACACACACAGATAGACTGGGTTTCTGAGACAAGGATATAGGCCAGGCTGGCGTAAGACCCAGTCTCTAAACTCACGGCAATCCTCCTGCTTCCACCTCCTAAATGCTGAGATTACAGGCAGGCATCAGACCTGTGATGCTCCAACTTCCACAGTTACCTCAGAACACTTCTTCTTCCTTAGTCCAGCTGTCCTCCTGTGTCTGGGGAACTGGTCCCAGGGCCTGCTGCAGATACCAAGATCTGAAGATGTGTAAGGCTGCCATATAAAATGGCACCGCACTTGCACACTTCTGCAAACTTCTTGCCTGCTGATCATGTCCTGATGGCTTACGGTACCCAATAGAGTCAAAATGCCACGTAAACATTGCATTGCCATGTATTGTTTGTGTGTGGTGGCCAAAGACAGGAATGACTGAAGCATGTTCAGTGTCCTCAACCCTACTCTAATGTCTGTTCTTCTTTACGTAGGACAAGAGTTTTGAATAAACTCTTTCTGTGAATCTCAACATAGTAGAGGACTCCAGCACCTTGAAACTCAGCCTGGAGAAGGGATGATGTCTCAGTTGGTAAAATGCTTACTTTGCAAGGGTGAGGAATCTAGCCTGCTCTTCAGACCTCATGTACGATGTGGGGTGTGGTTGTGTACACTTCTAATCCCAGGGCTGCGAAGGCAGAGACAACGTAGAGCCCTGGTGTCGGCTGATCGGCCAGATTAGCCTCTGCTTGTACAACCTCAGACCAGTGAGAGGTGCCATGTCTCGAAGCACGAATATCTCCTGAGGAACAAAGCCCAGGGGGTCCTTTGATCTTCATAACAAGCACACACACACACACACACACACACACACACAGAGATACCCATGAACATACTTGAAACACACATACACACATATATACACACACAGACACACATACATGAACATACTTGATCACACACACACACACTCACAACATACTTGAACACACACACACACATACACACACACACCCATGAACATACTTGATCACTCACACACACACACACACACACACCCACACACACACACACACACACACACAAACACACACACACACACACACACACACACAGACACACACACACACACACACACACACACACACACACACACACACACACACACACACACACACACACACACACACACACACACACACACACACACACACACACACACACACACACACACACACACACACACATACACACACACACACACACATACACATACACACACACATACACCATACACACACACACACATACACACACATACACACATACACACACACACATACTTGATCACACACACACACACACACACACCCATGAACATACTTGAACACACACACACACCCATGAACATACTTGATCACACACACACACACACACACACACCCATGCACACACACACACACCACAAGACAAACCCACAACACACACAAAAACACACACACACACACACACACACACACACACACACACACACACACACACACACACACACACACACACACACACACACACACACACACACACCCATGAACATACTTGATGAACATACTTGATCACACACACACACACACACACACACACACACACACACAAATCTAGGCTTCTGTGGCTTCTAAGGTCGCCTGAGATCTCGTCTTAGTCTTTGGTGTTCTGTAACCGAGCTCCTGAAACTGGGTGATTTGACCACATACCCATTTGACAGTTTATCAAAAATAAGAATTTATTTCTCATGGTTCTGGACGTGGGGGAGTATAAGACCCAGCAGACTAGTATTTTGCTTCCAAGCTGGCATCCTCACTCACATGGCGGAGGGCAGAAGGGCAAAAGAGGGATAGATGAAAGGTGTGCCCGTTTAGGGTCGGTTGAGAAACAAAACAGATGAGCCTTCCCCACAGACTTTTTTCTTTCTTTTTTTAAAAATAAAAACGTCACTACATTTATTTATTTTGTGTGGTATGTACTTGCATGCATGTATCAGCACACATATGAAGGTCAGAAGACAGCTCGCAGGAGTTGGTTTTTTGTTTTTCCATCTCACAGGCCCAGGAGCTCAGGGACACAGATTAGGCAGCAAGCACCTTTGACTACTGAGCTATCCGCCTCCTTCCAATCTCCTTGTGAGAGCGCTGACCCCAGCCCAGAGGGCCAGGCACTCAGGATTCCCCCACATCATCCCCCCTCGTGCATTAACGTTCTGGCATCTGATATTTTGGAAGGCGTGAGCATCCAACTCTGGCAGGTTCTGAAGCATCTATGTGTATGACTGATCTGTAGGTTGCTAACCACTGTTGAACTTTCTTTGTGAGAAATTCTCCCCTCCTAGGGGCGTGATCAATGAGGAACAAGTAAGTGAGTCTTTTGAGAGACTCTTGGCTAAGGAGCCATCATGGCTCATGGGGTCAGGGCCCCTGCATTCCAGAGTGTTCCTTCAAATGAATCTATTCCAGGTGACCAGAACCCTCTGTGACTCCTGCTCCACCCTCATGACTACTACGATCACTGAGACTGGGTCACTGGCAGGGTCTCTCCCTGGCAAATAAAAACATGGTGTTCTTCCCCACGGCTCTTCCTGGTCCCCAAGGGGGCCAAGAAGATGACGTCGTCTCTCCAGTCACACGCCTTTTCTAGAGCCAAAAGACCGAAAGCGTATGTTGCCAGTGTACTGCAGGGCTTCATGTTTTAACAAACTCCCGGCGGAAAATTACCAGGAGGCATTTATACCAGCAGATGACTCGAGAACATTTGTTCTACAAATAGTTGACTGCGTACTGTGCTCCTCACATCTCGGGTACCCAGAATGCAACACTGTAAGCAAGATGGATACCGATGCCATTGGCCTTCTGTCTCTACAGCTTCCACAGCCCACAATCCAACCAACCTTGGATTTATGATATCTGAAAAGAAAAATATATAGGGGACGTGTACAATTTTTATTCTTGTCATTAATCTTCAAGCAATCCAATATGAGTATTTCTGTGACTTTTTTCATTGACTAGGTCCTAGAGACAAGCAAAGCATACTAGACAGTCTACGTTATAAGCAAATGCGACACCGTTTTACAGTAAGGAATTGATCATCAAGGGTGAGGGTGTGTATAAAGGCCCTGGGATACCAACAGAGAACTGTAATTGGTAAGATGTTTTAAGCCATGACCGTGTGCTTAGACAATCTCCTCAGTATTTTATATGCATCAACTCAGCAGCCTCGTAACGTGGGTGCTGTTATTATCCTTGATTTGTAAGTGAAGACCTCATCACAGAAGGGCTTAGCTCTTCGCTAAGGATGATAGAACATTATTGTCTGAGATTTGGACCTAGGAGCCTGGCTGGCATTTCTTCCAATCATTCCGTTTTATAGAGATAAGAAAGAATGAGGGCTTTCATTTATCATATCATGTCACGAATGGTCGCTACGAAATTAGATACTTCAATAGCTACGTCTAGTTTTGTCATCAAGAGTCAGGGCCGGGGAGACTTCAGTTGATAAAAATGCTTGGCTGGCAAGCTTGAGGATCTGAGTTGGATCCTCCAAATCCATGTAAAAGAGTTAGGTGTGGTGACTTCTGCTTGCAATCCCAGACTGTGGAGGCAGAGACAGGCAAGGTCTTTGGGGCTTACTAGCCAGCCAGCTTAGTCTACTTGTTAGTATCCAGGCCAATAAGAGACTTAATCTCAAAACAAAAAGGAAAAAGAGAAAGGATAAACTGGAAGATATCTCGATGAGTTTGTCTTCTGGCCTACACACACACACACACACACACACACACACACACACACAGAGAGAGAGAGAGAGAGAGAGAGAGAGAGAGAGAGAGCTCTCCCACAAACACAATAAATCTAGAAATAAAATTAGCACATCTCTCTTTTATTGAGCTGATGTAGTATCCTTGTGAGATTGGTTCTAAGACCCTGGACAATACTCAGATCCTTGAGTATATAAAACCGTGTAATATGTGCATGTTAATTACCATTCCTGTATACTTTAGTAATCTCTAGATTACTTGAAATACTTCATACAGCAACTAAAGCTGTAAAAATTTCTATACTATGTTGTTTAGAGAACAATGCTGGAAGGGAGAAATGCCTACTCCTACTCAGAACTGATGTATTTAAACTATAATTTTGATACACAAAACTATAGTTTTCAAGCAAAAATAAAGTGGTGGTTTGAATGAGAATGGCTCCCATAGGCTCATACGTTTGAATACTTACCTGATCCCCCGGTTTGTGGAACTGTTTGGGAAAGATTAGAGGTGTGGCCTTGTTGAAGGTGTGTCATTGTGGGTGAGCTTTGAGATTTCAGAAGCCCATGTCAACCCATTTTCTCTCTTTCTCTCTGTCTCTGTCTCTGTCTCTGTCTGTCTCTGTCTGTCTCTGTCTCTGTCTCTGTCTGTCTCTGTCTCTCTGTCTCTCTGTCTCTTCCCTAAATGATGTGTCTCATGAAGTGCTTGGGTGGTACAGGACACCATCCCCCCCTTTCCGGTGTCATCATGTTGATGGTTCTATCCTCCCACAGATGGATGGAGTCCAGGAAGGTGAGGGTGGATGGACTAGAAGCAGAGGCATTGGAAGTGAACTTCCTCAGGCTCCATGGATGCTAAAAATGACATTTCCCACTTATCTTGTGAGCAGGGATTCTGAGCTTAGGACATCTGGCTAGGTTTCAAAGGATACTTTTTAGAAACCAGGCACAGTGCTGTGTGCTTATAGCCCCAGAATTCAGGATGTAGAGATATGGGGTTATCACAAGTTACAGGTCAAGAAGGACTCCAAAGTAAGATCTCATCTCAAATAATAAATAAATAAATAAATAAATAAATAAATAAATTAATTAAAAGAAGGACGTTTTAAATCTGTATGAAGTCATTATAAATGTTTAGGGAGTAAAATGTGACATGTCAGGTCATGCATAGTATGTAATGGTCAGCCATATCAGAAGGACTGGTGTATGTGACAGCACAGACATCAACCATTTTTTTAATTTTGGAAACATTTGGAATTCTTTTCACTAGCTGTTTTGGAGTTTCACGCTGTTGGTGCCTCTAGCCATCCTCTTCCTGCTCTGTCTCTCTGTCTCTCTGTCTGTCTGCCTGTCTATCTGTCTGTCTACTATCATTCCAGATGAACATCTATGGAATTGGCATATCTAATTTTGAGTCAAGGTCTTCCTATATAGGGCAGGCCAGCCTTGAACCCCCAACCCTCTTTCCTTGACCTCCTGTGTGCTGAGATTTAAGGCCTGGGTCCCCAAGCCCAGCTTGTGAAGTGGTTTTAACAGACCGTGAACTCCACACACTCCATGTTCTAGACTTAAATATCTGTCATATGCACATGACAGCCCATCTTTGCAAACCCATAGATGCTTTTAGGATTCCAGGGACTCATTAGAGCCACACCCAACCAGTTTTAGTTCATAGCCATCTCTTCTTTCTTTGGATGCCTTTGAAATGTATAGCCTGTTCATTTGATTAAAAAGAAATGACTCTCAGTTTAAGAAAAAAAAAACATTTTCCCTTTTGAAGTTCCTAATGTTGATATTAAAAAACTGGAATCCATATGTCAGTTTTATTTTATGTCATCACTCAGTGGGAAGGAAAGGATGCTGCCAGGCTGCATGATGATTTTCTTCTTCTTCATGTAGTATGTTCACGCACACTGTCCATCCAGCCTTGTGCCTGGATACTAGGGACACCTGCCCTTGGATCTGGGACAGATATTACCTGGCATGAAATCTTCAAAAAGTATTTTCAGGAGTCGCTTAATGAAATGAATCCAGTTTTAAAGTCAGGGCTTAGAGAAATGAACAAGCTTTTGGTTTTTGTTTCTTTCTAAACCCACACAAGAAATAAACTATTGCTAATTTGCTATAAACCCAATTCCTGGAAAAGCAATATGGTAACTGCTTTTTTTTTTTTTTTTTGTGGTGACTTAGATAAGAATGGCTCCCATAGGCTCATAGATTTGAATACTTGGTCACTGGGGAGTGACACTATTAGGAAATGTGGCCCCGTGGGAGGAAGTGTGTCACTGGAGGTGGGCTTTGAAGTTTCGAATGCTTAAGTCAGGCCCAGTGTCATTCTTCCTGCTGCCTGCTGATCCCGACATAGCTACTTCTCCAGCACCCTGTCTGTCTGAGTGCTACCATGTTTCCTGCCATGCGGATACTGGGCTAAACCTCTGAACGTAAGTCAGCCCCAGTTAAATGCTTTCTTTCTGTAGGAGTTGTCATGGTCATAGCATCTCTTCATGGCAAGAGAACCCTGACTAAGACACTCTTCAGAGCCCGTGTGATGGCTTGGTGGAAAAGAATTCTTGTGGCACAAGTTCGATGGCTTGAGTTTGATTCCCGGACCCCACAGTGCAAGGAGAGAACCAATTCCTACAACGTGTCCTCTGACCTCTGACCTCTACATGTGTACCGTGGCAGGGTCATGCCCACATTCAAACACACACACACACACACACACACACACACACACACACACACACACACACACCCCACACTTATAGTCCCAGACACTAAAATAGATAAAAATTTAAAATCCACCAAAGGAAAATGTATTTTAAAAACTGTTTTATCTAGTAGAATGTGAGAGAGCTTTAAGTCAACAGAATGTAGAACAAGTACAGAAAACCCACCAGTTAGCTACTCGGTCCTGTCTTCTCAGTGTAAATAGACCTACAAGAGTGGATGTCACCAAGAGCAGTGGTTAGGCATGAGGTTGTTAGTCAGGTTGTTTATTTTTAATTTGAATACTCTATCTTGAAAATGGTGACAATATAGGTTACATCCATCTCCCATCCTTATCAAACATAAAAAAAAAATCCCTGTGTATTTGTTATGGTTGGAATGTGAAATGTCCCCACACATACTTGTGTGCTTGAACATATGAACTCCAATGGGTGGTGCTGTTCAGAAGTTGTGGAGGCACTGGGAGGTGTATCTAGCGGGAAGGGCTGGATCTCTGGGGGACAGACCTTGAGGTATGCATCCCAGGTCTACTTTCTGTCCCATCTCTGACGGTCTGCAGAGCTGTGAGCAAGCAGTCCTCTAGCATCACACAGCCACGGCTATATCTGTTGTCACGCTGCCATACTGTCCCCACCATGATCGACTGTGTACCCTCAAACCATGAACCAGACTAAAGGTCTCCACCTTTCCACTGGTTTTGGTCGGGTATGTGGTCATACATCATAAGCACAGCAGTGAGTACAGAGTTTTATGTCTTTTCTGTGAGTGTTTTTTATATGCATTATTTTCATGTACATTAAAAGCAAGATGATAGCATAGAGTTTAAATGGGGGAGGTTATGTTTCAGGTTTTTTTTCTTTTCTTTTTTTCAGAGCTGGGGACCGAACCCAGGGCCTTGTACTTGCTAGGCAAGCGCTCTACCACTGAGCTAAATCCCCAACCCCTATGTTTCAGTTTTTTAAATTGTATAGGGCTGGGGAGATGACCCAGTGGTTAAGAGCATGTGTTGCTCTCCCAGACTTCCCAGGTTGGGTTTCCAGCACCCACATGGTGGCTCACAACTGTTTGTTAACTCTAGTTTCAGGGCATCTGACACCCCCTCCTGGCTGATACTGACACCGTACACACGTGGTGCACATTTTTACACGCAGGCAAAATACCCACATGCACAAATAAAAATAAATCTTTGAAAGGTACTTTAAATATTGCGTTTACAAAGTGGAGTCTTCTTGTTGATGTCAATCAGCTGAGGCAGAGGTAAATGTTTATACTGCTGCTGCTAGAGATGGAGAAGAAAGACCTTGCAGGCACCCAGAGAGGTATGGCTATGGCTCGGCCAGTACAAACACCTCCTTTTGAAGTGAAATGAATTCCACAGGGTCCACTTACGTGTCCATGCTGGCTAACCGCACTGCTGTGACGCACAATAGCCAGGGAACAATCTGGATGATTCGTACTGTTTAACAGGTCTCTCCAGGCTTCTGACGCCACAATTCGATGTCGCCATCTCCAAAACTCGTGCTTGAGAACCGCACGATGAAGTTACAAATGCGTTCGCAAGATAGCTTATGAGGGGAGATGATAGCTTATGAGGGGAGATAGCTTATGAAGGGAGATAGCTTAAGCTTATGAGGGGAGATAGCTTATGAGGGGAGATAGCTTATGAGGTCTTTAAGTCTTAGGATTTTGCGTTGAACCACATTCGTAGATGCGAGCTGAGGTTGGAGGAGCCAACCTTGGTAGAAGAAATTACAGTTGTCCCACAGCTACTTTCAACAAATAGGTCAGTGGTCAGCTATGAGACAAATGTTATATTGATGTAGTTTTTGTCTTAACACATACTAAGCACAGATAGATGTGCACATGTATAGGTACTTACTTTTATACACATAATTATAAAACAGCTTACTTTATGGACGTTCAAAGATGGTAATCCTTAGAATGGAAAATTCCCAGGTTATCCCACCAGGCAGCCAGGTATTTTTCTAGTCAGGACACTTGGCAGAGATTGTGACGAAGAACACCTCTAGCTATCCAAGTTTCTTTCTGACTTAGGTCAACAGTCATGAACAAGAAGGATTAGCTTCATTCTCCTGGCCAGACCTCAGACCTGGAAAACTCTGTTCTACTTTTTTTTATGGATCTCCCAGTTTCTAGAAACACTGCCATCCCAATTAAGTATTTTGTAATGATCCCTAAAACCAACAATAAGGCCGACCTAAAACCTGATCCTTTCTAACACCCCAGGGGCCGTGACGGGATCCAGCTGTTTCCCACCAACTGCGAGGACCCTCGCTTGCTATGTAGGCTTTTCATCTACAGAAAAGGAAGAGCTCTGAGGCAGCCACCTTGCCCATTTCTGGTCAGAGCAGAAAGCATTTGTCCCTCCCCCTCTCCCCCACACTTCCCATCCAGATTAACTGCATCATCCTGTGTATAAAGGAGAAAATAACTCACCAGCTGTCTCTGGCTTCCTTAGCTGCCAGTACAAGAACTGGATTGCGCAGGGGGACGGACATTCCTGAGTTAAGGACAGTTGGCATGGGCGATCTGGGATACAGCACAAAGGCCTTCGTGGTGGTGTGCAGGGCAGGCCCTTAGTCTATCTCTCTAAGGTACCACAAATGTGTCCAAAGTTACACTAAAGATTCTGCTTGTAGACTCTAAAAATGCTGAACTTACAGAGAAAGGAGACTGACAGGGAGCAGAGAGCAGGGATGAGCACACCGAGGGAGAGATATGGGGAAGGTGCGAGTTATTAGGACCTGGGCACAGAGGTACACACCTGTGATTTCAGCAATCTGGGGTTCTGGGGAAGCTCAGAACCAGTGTGGGTTACATAGTAAGACCCTGAATCAAGCAAATAAAAGGCTTCAGTTCAGGGAGTGTGCTGAGTAGTTGGCAATGAGGGAGGATCCATAATAATATGCTATGTACTTGAAAATCACTGAGGGACTGTCTGCAAATTCTCACCACAGATTATCATAAGAACATGAGGTGATGGGTACATTAATGAACTCAATTTAACCACCGCATGATGGAAAATCTATCAATCATCCATCCATCTATCTATCTATCTATCTATCTATCTATCTATCTATCTATCTACTTATTTATTAATCACCGATATCTATCTATCTATCTGTCTATCTATCTATCTATCTATCTATCTATCTATCTATCTATCTATCTATATCATCTATCTATCTATATCTCTATCTACCTATCTCCTTATTTATTATCACTGATATCTATCTATCTATCTATCTATCTATCTATCTATCTTGTCTATCTAGTATCTATCAGTCACCAATATCTGTCTGTCTATCTTTATGTATCAATCACCGATATCTATCTATCTATCTATCTATCTATCTATCTATCTATCTATCTATCTATATCTCTATCTATCTACCTATCTACTTATTATTTATTAATCACTGATATCTATCTATCAATCATCTGTCTATCTATTATGTATTAGTCACCAATATCTGTCTGTCTATCTTTATGTATCAATCACCAATATCTATCTATCTATTTATCAATCATCTATCATCTATCTAATCTTTCTATCTATAACCATCTATTCATCATCTATCAACTATCTAATCTATATTTCTAGCTGTATCTATCATCCATCTTCTATTATCTTACATTTTATTTGTTTTCCAATGATCTATCTATAAGTATCATTTTCGCACTCTAATTACATAAAAAAGTTTTTGTAAAGAAACTCTCTTAATAAGATGAAAGATGAAAAGAGAAAAGTTTCATTGCGTTGACATCTGCACTCCTGCACTTTTGACTGATATTTCTGTGTCACTAGGCCGTCATCACTGGGCGTTTATATATTGGAGAGCTTCCTGGTTGTACCACTGCAGAAATCCTATGGACATTTTTGGTATGGTAATGGTAGGATGAATGCAGGAGAAGGTGCAGTTCCAATGGGAATTTGAAACCTTGTTTGCATTGAATTTTTGCCAGTGCTTGTAATATTTCTTGGGGGCGGGGCAGGGAGATGGTCAGGGCTTCATGTAGCCCAGCCTGGCTTGGAACTTGCTGTCTAGCTGAGGATGAGCTTGAACTTCTGACTATTCTGCCTCCAGCTCTGAAATGCTAAGATTACAAGTGTGTGGCATGATGCCCAGGCAATGTGGTACTTTGTGCTGCTGGGTCGCTGTCAACTGAGTCCCTCATCTAACTTTTGAGAGATCATAGAAGCAGGATCCTCAGGAACTCAGGCTAGAAATGTGAAGACACCGGGCTGGGGATTTAGCTCACGGTAGAGCGCCACCTAGGAAGCGCAAAGGCCCTGGGTTCGGTCCCCAGCTCCAAAAAAAAAAAGAACCAAAAAAAAAAAAAAAAAAAAAGAAATGTGAAGACACCTTGGCTGCAACTGAACTGCCCAAGAATGGGCTGTGTAACAAGGATACATCAGAGGAAGTTCCGTAGGCTTCCATCTAGAATGGTCTGTATGGTGAAGGCTTGATTCCCAGGCGGCAACGCTATCAGGAGATGATGAAACTTTGAGAGACATGGGTCTACTGAGCTAGGAGCTTGCCCTTGAAAGGGATAGTGAATTTGAGGTGAGAGGACACAGGAGACCCTAGCTCCATCTATCTATCTGTCTATCTCCATCAATCTTTCTACCCATTCATCCATTCATCTATCTATCCATCTACCCAACCATCCATCCATCCATCCATCCATCCATCCATCCATCCATCCATCCATCCATCCATCCATCTAAATGAATAATTTAGAGGTTATATTTTCATTTCATTTTAAAAATCAGCAAATATACAAATAGTGCAATTATTTGTGGTACTTTAGTGAACATTTATCTATAGTGTAGATTTTTTTTGTCCAGTCTAGGTCGATTATTCCTTATCCAATATGTTTGGAGTCGAGTGTTTCACTCTGTTTTGGGAACATGTGCACACACATAATGAGATGTGTGGAGAATACAGTTCAAGTTTCAGGACAATGTTTATGTTCTACACACACATTATAGACACAGCTCAATGATTACTTTACAGTTTAAAAAACAGATTTTAATTAATTAGGTGATTAATTAATTACTTAGTGTGTGTACCACAAACATACAAGTACCAGGAGAGAATGCTGGGCTGGAGCTATAGGGGGTTGTGAGGTGCCTGACTGTGGCCGCCAGGAACTGAACTCCCGTCCTCTGGAAGAGTGGCAAGCGCTCCCAACAGCCACGCATCTCTCTCGGCCACCATTCAGCTTCTCAGTATGCTTAGATTTTTGACCCATTGTGCGAAATTGCGTGTGGAGATTTACACTTGTAGTACTGGCTTTCAGAACATCTGGGCTCTTGATTTCCGGGGTTCTGGTGATGTAGAGGGAGTGAAATAAAAATCACTAGAGCCTGTGAAAAAAAGCCCAGGGAGACAGTGATAAACAGTGCAGGGCAGCATCTGTGGCCCAGAGGGGAACAGGATGCTCAACTCTAGCTTTTGACCTGATGAGGAAGAAGAGTCCTGGGGTGAAAACTCAAATACACCCTTTAGATGAAAATGCGACACATTTCTTAGTTCTTATAGCTCTAGTAAGGAAGCACATTCTTCTTGAGTAGAAGCCAATATTCAGACAGCCATGGATGTTGCTGTCTCATAAAAAAAGAAATCCACGGAGATCTATAAAGTAAGACCAGGCCTTTCTACAGTTCTCAGAAGGGGAAATAAAAAATTAAATAACTATGGTGCCACACTCATGCTTGACCAGCTTCCTAGAAACACGAGCATGTTTGTGAGCATTTTAATGCTCTGCTCATTGGTCTAGAAGATTGCTCTTAGGTTGGGGAGTTGGTTCAGTGCTTGCCAAACGTGGTGGTTTGAATACGCTTGGCCCAAGGAGTAGCACTATTAGGAGGTGTGGCCTTGTTGGAGTAGGCGTATGACCTTGTTGGAGGAAGTGTGTCACTGTGAAGCTAGGCTTTGAGACTCTCCTTCTAGCTGCCCGGAAGGCAGTCTTCTCTTGACTGCCTTTGGGATCAAGAGGTAGAACTCCAGCTCCTCCTCCAGTACTGTGTCTGTCTAGATGCTGCCATGCTTCCTTCCACGGTGATAATGGACTGGACCTCTGGCACTGTAAGCCAGCCCCAGTTGAATGTCACCCTTTCTAAGAGCTTCCTTCTTCACAGCAATGGAAACCCTAAGACACAGTGTAAGCATGAGGACTTTGCCTTAGATAGTGTGGTGGCACACAGCTTCAATCCCAATGCTAAAAGGGAGAGGGGAGACAGAAGGATTCATTGGCCAACTATTCAATTGTCATTCAAATGACAAGTTCTAGGTTTAGTGAGAGACCCTGTCTCAAAAAAGAAGACCAACACAGGATACCTGGTCATCTGCTGGCTTCCACAGACATACATGCACATGGATGCATCCCCCCAACACACACACACACAAGTACATCCATGTACATTCACATATGCACACCACACAAAAATAACAGCAAATGATGGTTCTTGAAAAACCCATATCTTAGGATATAATAACTCGGGTTTTTCATTCATACTTCTATAATGGAGGAAGGATTCCGGCACCCCATGGCTCCTCTGTGAAGATATTTCGAATGCATTCTGAGAGAGAGAGGGAGCTAATAAAGACTGCAGTGGCAAGTAACTGTAATTCTAGAAGCAACCAGTGTCAGGAAGTAGCTGTCGTGCAGAGTGCTTTGTCATTCCCTTGCTCTCTTCACCCAGTATGCTAAAAATAGCACCACAGACCTTTCATTTATTTTGATTCTATTCCAGATCTCCATTGAGAGATTTTCATCCCCTCCCACCCACTCCCCCACTCCCCCACCCAAAGACAGAAAACTGGCCTCAAATGAGAGCAAATTCTGACACAGATTCAAATTTCCAGGGCTCTTCACCACACAAGCAAGGGCTTTGTGGACTCCCACGGAGTGGCCCCGAAATAGACAATTTTCCACGGCACACTGGAAAACTGGCATTTATCAGCAAGGGGAGTTTATCTGTTACATAAGGGTACATTCTGGAGACAGTTCTTCAACGATCTGCCCAAATACAGCATTAGTGCCTCAGATCCCAGCTTTCTCCTATTCACAGGAGTAGAGACAGCTCAGTCTGTGTTCAGGAACCACGCGGTCACAGGCGAGACCCCAGCATTTGGTTGGTGTACCTGAGGACTTGTAGCAGTCACAGATCACCCACTCTTCCAGTTCTTGCTTTGGAAGCAAGCAGAAGGCAAATTTCATTTGGTGTGCAAGTGTAAGCCAGTTGTGTTTAAGCACCGTTAGCCACACCGGGTAGAGAGGTCCAAGAGAATGGGAATTTCTTTCTGTCTCATTGCCTGTCTGTTGCATGGTGATAGACACCATGACAAAAAGCCTGGGTTCTATTCACAGGTCATAGCCCATCATCAGGGGAAGTGAGGGCAGGAACTCAAGTAGAAACCTGGTTTCTACTTGAAACCTGGTTTCTACAAACGCTGCTGGCTGTCTCAGTCTCTTGCCTGCTCACTCCAAGCCTCACGCTCAGCTAGTTTTTTTTTTTTTTTAAATACAGCTCAGAAGCACCTACCTAAAGATGGTGCCACCTACAGTGGCCTTCCTGCATCAATTATCAAGGTAACCTCCTATTGACAAGCCCACAGAAGGTATTTCCTCAGCTGAGGCTTTTCACCTCAGAAGCATGTAGGCTGTGCCGAGTTGACAAAGCTAACGAGGACACTGTGGGAATTGACTAGAAAGATTCAGGCACTGTCCCTAGTATCACTCCATGATTTGTCCCTTAGAGCAGAAGTCCTCTGCACGTCTCCGTGAAGACAAAAGAAAAAGATAGCAATTTGAAAGGGTAAGGATGACCCCCGGGACACATTTCTGACTGTGTTCTAGAACTGGTTCTATAGGATTCCGTTCATACGAAGTGTGGAGAGCAGGCAAATCTATAAAGGCAGAAGGGAAGGTGGTGAGTGGTCAGTTATGGTTACTGTCTTGGCTCCTGTCCATCGCCAACCTGACTGGGTTCGGAATCACCTAGGAGACACACCTCTGGGTATATCTGTGAGAGTGTTATCTGAGGAGGTTTATAACACACCCTGAAGATAGGTGATGTCATTCCACAGACCGGGACCTATGTCTGGATAGATAGGGGAAAGAGGAAGCCAGATGAACACTAACAATTCATCTCTCACCGTTCGTTCCCAAGTGCTGACCTGATCTGTGTAGCTCCTGCCTAAACAATCTGCAGAAGCACTGTGGCTCTCCAGCCCTGGTGAACAAACTCTAAAATTGTGAGCCAAAAGAAATCCTTTATTCTTTAGGCTGATTTCTGTCAACCTTTGACCCGACTCAAGAAATGTAAGTAACACAGGCTCTGGGGTTTCTTTGGGGGCTGAGAAGATGTTCCAGCATTAAAAAATGCCGGTGCTTGAATAAGGGTGGATTGAATAACTGAAGGTAAGTGAGTTGTTTTTTTTCCCTTCGTGCACATGTACATGTGTGCATGTTGTGTCTCTGTGGGTACACATACGTGTGGGTGTTTGTGCACATGTGTATGGAAGTCAGAGGTTGTTGTCATATGTTTTCCTAAATCACACTCTACCTTATTTTTTAAAGACGGGGTGTCTAATTGAACCCAGAGCACACTGATTTGGCTACATTAGCCCCAGAGATCCTCCTGTCTCTGCCTCCCTAAGACTGGGATTACAGGCAGCCACCATTGTACCCAGCTTCTTGTATGGGTACTGAGGATGGGATTTATCTGGCACTGGTGAAATGATTGAGCTGGTAAGGTTGCTTGCTACCAGGCCTGACAATCTTAGTTCATTTCAAAGTGGAAGGAGAGATATACTTATAACACACACCACACACACACATCACACACCCACACACACTCACACACAAATACCACACACCACACACATACACATACCCCACAAGCAGACCACACACACAGACACACACACACAAACACACACACAGACACACACACAGACACACACACAGACACACACACACACACACACAGACACACACACAGACACACACACACACACACACACACACACACACACACACACACACACACACCCACAAGCAGACCACACACACACACACCCACACACACCCACACACACACACTACACCACACACCACACATACCCATACATATAACCTTACACACACACAAACACACAGAGACACCACACACACGCACGCACGCGCACACACACACACAAATACCACACACCACACCACACATACTCAACACACACACACACACACACACACACACACACACACACACACACACACACACACACACACAAAATACTCCACACAAATATTATGGAAAATAATTCTATCTCTTCTGAGTCAGTGGACATTTAATCTGTCTTTTTTTAAATTTATTGTATTTTCCAGTTTCCATAAATGCCTGCGGTGGGAGTTACTAAGACTATAAACAAAATTCACCGCTAAGCAGACATCAGTAGCACTGACCTCCGTGTGGGAAAATGGAGTTAACGTCCAGCCTTTCAGGTCTCCCTTGTGTATCAACAGCTTCAATGTACTTTAGAATGAAAGCAACTAGAATCTCTTTTAAAATAAACTTTTCCCATTACTTTTGTTGTTGTCGTTGTTGTTCTGATGTTCACAGCATTAACTCTGGTTTTAACCGTCTGATGTGAGCAGGTGAGCGTGGGTTCTTGTTGGACGCTTCTAGAATGTTTTCCGCCTCGGCCGTTCAGCAGCTATCCAACGCTGACTTCCTCCTCCCGGCTGCTGCCAACGCTGTTGTTCTTTCTGTTTCTATGAACTTGTTTGTCCTAGTGCCCCCTGTAAGGGGCTGTGCACAGTACTTGTCCTGCCGTGACTGACATTTTTCTCTCAGCACAGTGTTTGGTTTAATCCACGCTGGGGCATAGATCTCTTTCTATCTTTCAGTGCCTGGTGTGTTTCACTTAACACACTGTGCTCCAGCCCCGTCCACTTTCTTGAAAATGGCCCGATTTATTTTCTATGCTTGAATAGCACTAGAGCAGGTACGCATTTTCTCTATCGGAACATATATCGCTCGGCATGCAGGCTGATCCATCTCTCGGTGATCTTTGAGAGTACTTTATTAAACATGGCTACAAACATATCCTTTGTATGCTGACTTCATTTCCTTCAGATAAATATCCAGGAGTGATATGCCTTAACCATGAGGTAGGTCCAGTTTTAATTCTGTGTGTGTGTGTACTTGTGAATATGTGTGTGCTTACACATGTGTGTGTGTGCCTATATACATCTGCATGCATGCGGAAGTCAGAAGCTAACTTTAGGTGTCATCTCAATTGTTCCCCATCTGAGACAGGCTCTCTCACCAACTCTGAAGCTCACTGGCTTGGCTAGACTGGCTGGCCAATGAGCCCCAAGCATCGGCCACTTCTTTGTCCCCAGCACTGGCATTACAAGTGTTGCTAAGCTTCTTATGTGGGTGCTGAGGCTTAGAGCTCAGTTCCTCATGTTTTTAGGGCAAGCACTGTCCCACCAAATGAGCTCTCTCCCCAGACTCCCTGTTTGTTAGTTTTCTTACAGCCTTACAGAATGGCTATACTTTGCATTTTCAGAAAGAAAGTATGAGGGTTCTTTCTCCAAAGCACTTGTTATTTAATACACATTGTGACCGGAGCAAGGTGGGACCTCAGGGCCACTTTGGCTTGCATTTTCCCGAAGACAAAGGTATCGAGCCCTTTACATATATTTATCAGCCATTTTAACTTTTCATTGTTGTTGACAAGTTTGTGCCCTGACTATTCGACAGTATTTAGTTGGTTTGCTTTCTTCTTTCTTCTTCCTTTCTTCCTTTCTTCCTTTCTCTCTCCCTTCCTTCCTTCCTTCCTTCCTTCCTTCCTTCCTTCCTTCCTTCCTTCCTTTCTTTCTTTCTTTCCTTCTTTCTTTCTTTCTTTCTTTCTTTCTTTCTTTCTTTCTTTCAGGTTTTGAGTTTTTTCTACGTCCTAGACATTAATCCTTTGCCAGATGAGGCACAGAACTTGTTTCTGCTCCATGGGTTGTCTGTTCGCTGCTTCGCTTGGCTGTATGGCGAAGCCTTTCTAACGTTGTGAAATACCATTCGTTAGTCCTTGCTTTTGTGTCTCTGGCTACCAGAATCCGGTCTAGCAAAGCATCGCCTGCCAATGACTTGAACTGTTCCTTCTGTGGATTTTCCTAGCAGCGCTTACATCTTGGATCTCACTCCAAGGTCTCTGATCCATTTTGGATGGCCTCGTGTACAGGCTGAGGGACAGGCTGGTTTCACTCTCTGTGAACACTCCATTTTCGCAGAATTCTGTTTGACCACTCGTCAAAGAGGATGTCTTTTCTCTGACATACGTTTTGATACCTTTGCAAGAAAATAGCAGATATCTATAGCTGTGCCCCTTATTCTGCTCCACTGATCTGTATACCGGCTTCTAAGCCCACACCATACTGTCATAATGACTGTCATTCTGAATGAAGGCATAACAATGTTCCCAGCATTTCTCTTATGCTTAGAATCGCTTTCCCAACTTGAAGCTTTTGGGTTTCATGTGGATTTTGGGTTTGCTTTCCCATCTTTGCTAACAACGTCATTGGTCTCTTCATGTAAGTCACCCTTGGTAGTGTGCCCGTTTTAATCATTTTGTCCTCCAACTCCATGAAGATGAGAAGCCTGCCTACTTTAAACACCCTTTCCAATTTCGTTGGTCAGTGTTTCCCAAGTGTCCCTGTACAGGTCTTTCACCTCCTTGGTTCGGTTTATGCTAGTGCATTTTGTCGTACCGCACGTTCGTTGTCGACACACACCAAAGCTACTGCATTTTGTATCCTGTTATGTTGCTGCCATTATCGGTTCTAAGATTCTTTCGGTGGAGTCTTATGGTTTTCTAGCTATAAAAACACATCACATGCAAACAGGCACCAATCAACTTCCTCCTTCTCTGTTTGTATGCCTTTCATTTATTTAATCTTCTTTCCCTCAGTGCTCTGGCTTCAATACCCAGTGCTCTGTTGTGTAAGAGTGGTCAGAAGCAGCACTGTTGACTTGTTCCTGATTTTAGAGGAGGCGTCTTTAGCTCCCTCACAACCCCATTATGCTGTGGCACGTGGGGTCTGTCATATATAGTTTTCACAGGATCTTCCCATACCTGAATAATTCTGGATCATTGAGGATGTTAAGACTTTTTTTTTTTTTTTTTTTTTTTTTTTTGGTTCTTTTTTTTTCGGAGTTGGGGACCTAACCAGGGCCTTGCGCTTCCTAGGCAAGCGCTCTACCACTGAGCTAAATCCCCAACCCCGGATGTTAAGACTTTTATCCAAAGCTTTTTACCTCTTGATCTTGATCTGTGAAGATGATCGTTTTGGTTCTCTTACTGCATTAACATGTATTGATTTGCATGCATTGAACCATTGTTGTATCCTTGGATTATTCCATTCCTTTACTCTTTGGAACGAAACCAACTTGGCCCTAGCGTAAGATCGTTTCCCAATGCATTGCTGACTTCAATCCGCATGTATTCTGTTGAAGACCCAAGGGGATGTTAGCCTGTAGTTGTCTTTAATTCTTATCTCCCTCTCAGGCTTTTGCACAGTGATGGCAGCCTTAATAAAATGGCCTTGGAAGATTCCCTCACTGTCTATTTAATAGACAAGATTGCAGGGCTCCATAAGTGCTCATAGGTTTTCAGATGCCTGTGGAAATCCAGCAATGCGTCTCTCTCATCCTGGACATTTCTCCTTCCTCTTTCCCCTTCCTTTATTAATGGCTCAATTTTATTGCTTGCTCTTGGTCTACCAAGGGCTTATAAATAAATTCCTGTTGGCTCATTGTAGGGTATATATGGCCAGAAATCTGTTTGTTTTCTTTCAGGTTTTCCTGTTAAGTCACACATAGTTTTCTAACTATTCCCTAGTATTGTGGATTTCAGTGGTATCTGTTGTAAGACCCCACATTTTCGTCTTTGGGGGGGGATCTTTGTCTCCTGGGTAGTTTAGTTAAGGTGTCTCAACTTTGTTTATCTTTTCAAAGAATGAACTCTGCCCCCTTGATCCTTCGAGATGATTACATGCTCTATTCTAGCCTATCAGGGACTTGCCCCACCTTCAGTGCTTTTCAATAATAGCTATGTATAATTACATATATAAAATACATATTTATTTATATAGCCCTATATATACACATATAGTATATATAACTATATATAATTGTAACTGTATAATTTCAATAAAATTATTTAAGTTTGTGAATTGTAGACTTAGAAATACTGAAAGACAAATCAGTACAATATTTACTGTAATAAATAACTTTGAACGCTTATAAAAAGCATTTGGGTTTTTAAAATGTCTTCTTCCTTGCTTTTACATTTTCCTTATAAGATTACTTAAAACGTTATGGAAGTCTTCTGTTCCAATTTCACATGATTTAAAATATTTTAGAGAGGTATAAAGGGAGAAACAATTTGGAGAATATACACATTACTTTAAAGAAATTCTTGAGTTGACTTCAAATTCGTGGAACAATGTAATTATATAATGCTTTAATAGAGCGATTCAGTGTCGTGATGGATATGTCATTTTCCCATTCTGGGAGACTTTTTAGCTCTTAGTATTCTAAAATTTAACTCTGTCTTGGAGAAGAGATTGAACCGTTGCAGGTGTGGCAAAGAACGACATCAGTAATTTTACAAACCAGAAGAAGAGAAGTGTGCCCTCAGCAAAACACACCTCAGTCATGCTGCCGTGTGAGCCCTGTGTGCAAGTCTTAGTTTTTATAGCTGTCGTGTTTTAAATAGAAAAAAAGAGGCAAAATTAATTTTAGGTGCTTTATTTTACCCAATGTAATGTTAATACTTCAACTTGTATTCTAAGTGCTATTTTAAATTGTTTAATATGTTTTATTTAATTCAATATATTTCAATTGTTTTTCTAAGTTACATTTCTGTGATCCTGATTGTAGAGGCTATTCCTGGTTGTCAACTTGACTATATCAGGAATGAACTCTAATCCAGAATTGGAGGGCTCACCTGTGACCCTGATCTTGAGGCTGGGAGATTCAAGTTTCTGACCTGGATCTTGGCATGGAGATCTTGAGGCAAAGTGGCTATGAATCCCAGGAGCTTAAGGCAAAGAGATCTCTGAGTTCAAAGTCACCTGGGACACAGGAAGCCCCAGACCTAGGTATGGTGGTACACACCTTTAATCTGGGACAAACCTTCTGCTGGAGACCTACACAAGGACATTGGATGAAGGAAGAGTCTCTTTTTCACCTGCCTGCCTGCCTTGTGGGACTGAGCCACTGCTAGAACCTTGGGCTTCCATTCACAGCTGCTGCTGATCCTTGTTGGGGAGTTGAACTACAGACTGTCAGTCATCAACCAATTCTCTTACTATACAGAGACTACCATAAGTTCTGTGACTCTAGAGAACCCTGACTAAGATACCGATGCTCGATTGTTTTTGTTGTTGTTGTTTTCTTTTTTGTTTTGTGAGACAGGGTTTCTCTGTGTAGCCCTGGCTGTCTTGAAATTCATTCTGTAGTCCAGTTGGTCTCGAACTCAGAGATCTACCTTGCACATGCTAGGATTACGTGCTACCACCTGGCTATATTTGAGGTTTTGTTGTTTTTGTTTTTGTTTTTTACTATCTTTAACATGCAGTTTACATCAATATGCATAAGCTAATTTCTTTTTTCAAGTTCACTTTACTTTTCAATCTCTGCCCCCCTTCTGGCGACCCCCTCCTAAAACCCTTTCCTCATTCCCCCTCCCCTCTGAAAGGGTGGAGGTCCCCCCAGGCATCTCCCCACTCTGGTTGGTTACATCGAATCTCTACAGGGGTAGGTACGTCTTCTCCCACTGAGGCCAGATAAGGCAGCCCAGCTACAGGAACATATTCTCTGTACAGGGAACAGCTTTTAGGAAAGCCCCTGCTTCAGTTGTTCAGGACCCAAGGTCAAGTTGCACATCTGCTACTCATGTGCAGATCCGGCCTGTGCATGCTCTTTGGTGGTTCAGTCTCTGACAGCACTAAGGGTCTAGGTTAGTTGACTCTGTTGGTCTTCCTATGGGGTTCCTATCCCCTTTGGGGCCCTCGATCCTTCCCTCAACTCTTCCATAAAAGTCCCCATCCACTGTTTGGCTGTGGGTCTCTGCATCTGAGTGAGCTGCTGGGTGGAGCCTCTCAGAGGGTAGCCATGCGAGGCTCCTGTCTGCAAGCATAACAGAGCACCATTAGTAATGTCACGGATTGGTGCTTGCCCATGGGATGGGTCTCAAGTTGAGCCAGTTATTGGTTGGCCATTCCCTCAGACACTGCTTCATTCCCAGTCCCTGCATTTCTTGTAGACAGGATTAATTCTGGGTTGAAAGTTTTGTGGGTGGATTGGTGTCCCTATCGCTCTATTGGAGCTCCTGCCTGGCTACAGGAGATGGCATCTTCAGGATTCATGTCCCCAGTGCTGTGAGTCACAGCTAAGGTCACCCTCAATGATTCCTGGGCACCTCCCCTATCCCAGGTCTCTGTCACATCCTTGAGATCCCCCTCCTCCCCACTCCTGCCAGTTGCGGATTTCCCTTCCTTCTCACTGTCATCTGACCATCTCTCCTGCCCCTCCCCTCCCCTGATTCTGAATCCCCCTTCTCCCCATCCCCCCTTCCCCCCAGTTCCCTCCCACCTATGAATATTTTATTCCCTTCTTCCCCCACCTGAGGACCGAACCCAGGGCCTTGGGCTTGCTAGGCAAGCGCTCTACCACTGAACTAAATCCCCAACCCCTTTTATTCCCTTCTTTAGGTGAGATTTATGCATCCTCTCTTGGACCTTCCTCCTTCTTTTAGGCTACATTTCTTTAAATATGTTAGAATACGTTTAAATCTTATTTAATTTGGGTGAGTGGAGAGGGGTAGGCAGGGTACATTTGTGCCACAGCATAGCCCACAGAGGTCAGAGGACAGACTGTAGGGGGTCAATTCTTTCGGTTCACCTTGTGGGTCCTGGGAAAGTGGTAGGCTTGGTGGCAAGCTGTTGCCTTCTGAGCCGTGTCCCAAGCTCAGGGGGCCATGTGTATTTCAAGCTCTCAGCAGATATGCGGCTTAAGGGTATATAAAGCGACTTTAGGATCCTACACTTGCATTTTTAATAGCACAACGTTTGTATCCGTGAAATTACAGGATGTGGTACTTAGATGTCTTTCAGCATAATAGTTGCGAAGGTGGGGACAGACTGAACGGCAGAGAGCAATCGAGTGGCCACCTCTCTCACTGCCTATCATCTGAAGTTTGACAATCCTAGAGTTGTTGGCTGTGTTGTTTTATTAGAAATATCAACTCCTGATCCCCCCCACACCCCCATTAGAAAGTTAGTCCCCCAGCAGGGTTCACTTAACAAACATTGCTTTCATCACATCCAAATGAAATACTTTTTTTTAGCTTTTCCGGTGTATAGAAGACAGTTTGTAACTCTCATCCCTTCCTCTCCTTTTCCAAACCTCCCGTGCACAGTCATTTTTATTTACTTCTCCAGTATCTTTTAGCTGAAGAGGTACCGCACGGGATTATTCCGCTTCTCTGGATCCCTTGAAGGGCTATGGCTGGCATTCAAGACAATATGGCTTACAAGGATGACTTTCTGTAAAATTCAAAGGAACAAAACCACCATCACCTTCAATTCTCCTCTGTTATATAACTGTCTGTCTGAGAGGCGATGTAAGGTGTTCGTACGCAGTTTTCAGACAGAGTCAAAGGAAGCTGGTTTGGGGACGCATTAGAGTTATGTTTAGAAGGATTTGGTTATGACCTTTATGGTTCTGTGTAAGTAGATCGCTGACGGGTGTTCTGACATGGGAACAGATCCCAGGAAGAGTCCCTCTGTCCACTGCGAGGAATCACCTACCTCACAACACAGGTGACGTGTTGGGCCATCAATTGTGTCACTAAGTGGACATGACACATTTTGCATGTCACCAGAAAACATATCTAACAGAGGAAATAATAAAGGCTTACGTAGGTAAAGTCAAATATAGTATGGAAAACTATTTCAAGTCTCAAAAAATATAAACTCATAAATGGAAAACTGAGTCTTCCTGACTTCTGATTAAAAGTAAAATTTTCTCCTAATATCAATACATTCAGCAACGTAGTAAACAGAGCTATAATATTATTCTGGTAAGGAATTGTCTACCATAACGATACTAAGAATTTCTGTCATGTGGAACACTAGCCAGCAACAATGCCAATGAGAACCATGGACCTTGTACAACATCTGAAAATTTGATTCTTCATTTTTTTTTTCCATACATTGTCTTGGCAGTGTTATAAATACTGTGGCTACTGGGAAATTTTCTTGTATGGACCGATAACATTCCCATCTCTGCACCTCAATAAATCTTCTGGTTTCGCAGCTCCTTGTCTGGAGTCCTGTTATCGGTCTTCTTTCTTGGCTTTCACCCATTTGGTTGTTTTGCTAGGGGTGCTCAAACTCTCCTCTGGTGTTTAGTACAAAGTCACAGAGGCGCCGAAGATGGTATTTTCTCCCAGAAAAGACAAGTCTTTACTCTTCACGGCAGATCTCGCCTTTGGCCAAGGTTACCACGTTCACCGGAAAGAACCGGAAAGTGAGGGGTTTAGCAGAAGGCTGTAAGACACAGCAAGATGGCGTCTCATGCATCTTAACTGATGATTTTGCTCAGAACTCAACTGGTATTCCAGACAGAGAAGTTCTTTGAAACTACACATGTAGTTTATGTTTCTAAAGACAGGTAAATCTGTTTATTTCCTCTGTCTTACAATAGAGTAGAATGTAAAAAAAAACATACAAACAAATGAAGAGAATTAAAAAATCATTTTTTAACAGTTTGCTTTGGCAGTGTTATAAATATTGTGACTGGGGTTGGGGATTTAGCTCAGTGGTAGAGCGCTTGCCTAGCAAGCGCAAGGCCCTGCATTCGGTCCCCAGCTCCGGAAAAAAAGAAAAAAAATTATTGTGACTATGGGGAAATTTTCTTGTATGGACCAATTGTCCAATATACGTTGTTGAATATTATAGTGATATTAGAAGAAAATTTTACTTTTAATCAGATGTCAACAAGACTCAGTTTTCCATCTACAAATAAATTGGTTCGTAGAGCAGTGTGCAAAAACATAGTTGTATGTTCACTTATGTGCGACAAAAATTCCAAAATTAAGAAGACAATAATTTATAATATAAATAACTTACTTAAAAGTACATTTATTATAAAAACCAAAATCTTATCATTGAAGAGGAAGAAACATTGAAGAAAAACTGGAGTTTTAAAGAAATGGAGAGATGTCGTAGTCTCAGACAGAAGAAGCCACCATTTCTAGGATGATTCTTCTCCCAAAATGGATCTGTAGACATAACTCCTATCTTATCCTAGGATAGTATTTTACAGAAGTTAATGAGTTGTTCCTAAAATTTATATGGAGGTACCATGTCCCTAGTTCTATGGAGAAAGATGGAGAGTTTATTTCAGCTGACTTCACGATTAATTCTAAGCCATAGTTACTAATCAGGACAATATGATAGTGACATAGAATAAGCTTATATGTTAGGGACATAGAAATGTTTAGTCTTCAATGTTAGCTTGGTGGGATTTAGACTCCCTTAGGAGACACATGTCTCAGAGTGTCTGTGATGACATTGCAGAGAGGTTTAACTGGGTGAAGGTCATCTTAGACATGTATGTCACCATTCCACTGGCAGGGACCCCAGACTTAACTGAAGGGAAAGGAGGACCCTGATAGGAATCTTTTGACTTCCTGATCCACTGAGCTCAGACTGCTCCTCCCGTCATGCCTTCCTCACCATGACAGACTGTCCCCTCAGATCACGAGTTAAGGTAAACCCTCCCTCCATTAGCTTGCTTCTTGCCAGGTATAGTGATGGGCAAACTATACACCCAGCTAGTGACTATTTGAGAGGTTGAGGTACTCTGTTGCAATTCCCAACTCTACCGCCACAGGCCAATGCGGCCAAGACAACATATAAACACATGGCTGTGTTTAATTAAACTTTA
The DNA here is from genome assembly GCF_011064425.1 of Rattus rattus. Taxonomy (NCBI): domain Eukaryota; kingdom Metazoa; phylum Chordata; class Mammalia; order Rodentia; family Muridae; genus Rattus; species Rattus rattus. The sequence goes on along the minus strand of NC_046167.1, from coordinate 65,453,090 downwards.
TTTACAAGAAATGTAGTAGGCTGGATTTGGCCAGTAGAACGTAAACAAACCCTACTATAGATCAAAGAAAGAGAACTGAAACTCCACAGACCCTCACATTCATGGTATATCCATTTTCAACAAAAGTGTCAAGGCATGAAAAGGGAACTTTTCCAAATGAGAATAATCAAGCAATGGATATTTATATGCAAAAAAAACCCAAATGAATAAAGAAACAAACTTGGTATTTTTCCTTTGCACTGGAAAAAGAGTGCAAAAGGAACCATGGGCTACAAAGATCCAAAAAACCAGCAAAACTCTAAAAAAGTGTGTAAGTAAATGTACACATCTCTGTTTTAGTAAGGGATTTTGTGGGACAAGACACCAGAAGCACAAGCAATAAAACTAAAACTGTTTGGTAAGTTGAACTCATTCAAAATTTATAATTCGTACAAAATTCGAGATCCAGAAAATGAAAGGATAAACCGGAAACCAAGAGCAATATTTTGAAAACTTTTTCTAATTACTGACACCTGTATTGAATCTTAGAAGAATGCTTAGTAAAAAAATTTAAGATATATTAATTTAAATTGGATAAGACTCAGATTTTTTCTATAGAAAATGTGACTAGAATGACTAATAATTATGCATGAAAGGAATCAATATTAGTTATCAAGGAAATGTAAATTAGAACCTCAGTAAGATGCTAGTGTACCCTTTCTTTTTTTTTTTTTTTTTTTTATTAACTTGAGTATTTCTTATATACATTTCGAGTGTTATTCCTTTCCTGGTTTCCGGCAAACATCCCCCTCCCCTCCCTTCTTTATGGGTGTTCCCTCCCCACCCTCCCCCATTGCCGCCCTCCCCCAACAGTCTAGTTCACTGGGGGTTCAGTCTTAGCAGGACCCAGGGCTTCCCTTCCACTGGTGCTCTTACTAGGATATTCATTGCTACCTATGAGGTCAGAGTCCAGGGTCAGTCCATGTATAGTCTTTAGGTAGTGGCTTAGTCCCTGGAAACTCTGGTTGCTTGGCATTGTTGTACATATGGGGTCTCAAGCCCCTTCAAGCTCTTCCAGTTCTTTCTCTGATTCCTTCAACGGGGGTCCTATTCTCAGTTCAGTGGTTTGCTGCTGGCATTTGCCTATGTATTTGCTGTATTCTGGCTGTGTCTCTCAGGAGCGATCTACATCCGGCTTCTGTCGGTCTGCACTTCTTTGCTTCATCCATCTTGTCTAATTGGGTGGCTGTATATGTATGGGCCACATGTGGGGCAGGCTCTGAATGGGTGTTCCTTCTGTCTCTGTTTTAATCTTTGCCTCTCTATCCCCTGCCAAGGGTATTCTTGTTCCCCCTTTTAAAGAAGGAGTGAAGCATTCACATTTTGATCATCCGTCTTGAGTTTCATGTGCATCTAGGGTAATTCAAGCATTTGGGCTAATAGCCACTTATCAATGAGTGCATACCATGTGTGTTTTTCTGTGATTGGGTTACCTCACTCAGGATGATATTTTCCAGTTCCAACCATTTGCCTATGAATTTCATAAAGTCGTTGTTTTTGATAGCTGAGTAATATTCCATTGTGTAGATGTACCACATTTTCTGTATCCATTCCTCTGTTGAAGGGCATCTGGGTTCTTTCCAGCTTCTGGCTATTATAAATAAGGCTGTGATGAACATAGTGGAGCACGTGTCTTTTTTATATGTTGGGGCATCTTTTGGGTATATGCCCAAGAGAGGTATAGCTGGATCCTCAGGCAGTTCAATGTCCAATTTTCTGAGGAACCTCCAGACTGATTTCCAGAATGGTTGTACCAGTCTGCAATCCCACCAACAATGGAGGAGTGTTCCTTTTTCTCGGCATCCTCGCCAGCATTTGCTGTCACCTGAGTTTTTGATCTTAACCATTCTCACTGGTGTGAGGTGAAATCTCAGGGTTGTTTTGATTTGCATTTCCCTTATGACTAAAGATGTTGAACATTTCTTTAGGTGTTTCTCAGCCATTCGGCATTCCTCAGCTGTGAATTGTTTGTTTAGCTCTGAACCCCATTTTTTAATAGGGTTATTTGTCTCCCTGCGGTCTAACTTCTTGAGTTCTTTGTATATTTTGGATATAAGGCCTCTATCTGTTATAGGATTGGTAAAGATCTTTTCCCAATCTGTTGGTTGCCGTTTTGTCCTAACCACAGTGTCCTTTGCCTTACAGAAGCTTTGCAGTTTTATGAGATCCCATTTGTCGATTCTTGATCTTAGAGCATAAGCCATTGGCGTTTTGTTTAGGAAATTTTTTCCAGTGCCCATGTGTTCCAGATGCTTCCCTAGTTTTTCTTCTATTAGTTTGAGTTAGTATACCCTTTTTAAGAACAGTTTTGGTAACAAAGACTTTAAAAATACCCGTGGTAAGGAAGTGGAAAGGAAGGCATTCACGCCCCGCTGGTGGGATTGTAAAGTGGTCCAGCCCCTTTGGTAAACGGTTTGTCAATTTCTGTAAAAGTCAGACATAATTCAACCACGTGGTCTTTCTATGTGACTCCCAAATGCCTCGGCAAGAGAAATAAAAGGTAGCTCGCATCAGGACAGATAAATAAATGGTTGTGTCAGTTTTCTTTGCAAAAGCTTTAGCCTTGTGGTATTATTGACAAGCAATACCGCCGTATTCGGTTTTGAGAGAGAGTACAATAGCTCTTGGTGCTCTACGGCATAGATAAACCTTGAAAGTCAGATGCGAAAGAGCTTATATTGTGTGGTTGCCTTTACGGGGGAACGGTTAATTGTGACTGTCAGTTGGGTTGAGGTCAGAAACGCTTAGCAAATCAGTAAAGCACACAGTCTGGGTGTGTCTGAGACGGTGATTTTGGAGATGACTGGTACGTAGGACAGAAACTGCAGGGGATACCCCACCCCATCTGGGGTGGCAGCCCAGATTCACATGGCACATGTCGGACGGAGCGTGCGAGGGTGCCCACGCATCAGTTTTCTCGAGTGGATGTATCTATTACTGCCACCATCACCTGTAGATCTCAGCCTCTGACTTCTCCAGCTTCTCAGCGGGAACGCACATCATCCTTCTCTGGGAAACCCCCAGGCCCCGGGTCTCAGACCCCTGTTGCACCATGGGTTCCTTGTTCTGAGGCTTCCGGTTTCTTGGACTGAGCATCTACTTGGTTTTCTACCACGGTGGAACTGTGCTGCCTTTGATCGTGTGAGCCAGTCTCTTAAGTTTCTTCTTGTAATAATCCTCGTGGTTCTGCTTCTCTAGAGAGCTCTGCCTGGTAGAGACGTAGCATCCAGAAAGGGTGTGTTCAGAGAAAGAATGCTGACAGTTGGTCAGGGTCAGGCATGGGGACGGGGGTGGGGACAGGAAATAAAATTGAAGGGAAAAGTGATCATGCAGTTCAATAAATGTACTAAAAGTCAGGGTGTTGTCTGTTCAGTGATAGGTAGATCTTACTCACTACATGTCAACAAAGCTATTAATAGTCTGGTTGTTTTCCTATGTGAGGTGTATGCAGTCGTCAGTGGTCTGATGTGTATTTGGGGATTCGCTGGATTTCTTCCACTTTCCAGGGTGCTCCCCTAACAGTGGGGACCCTCATCCTCACGGGACTTGTTCTGTGATCTAAGCCAGCGTGGACCAAGTCATGAATGCCACGTTCAACTCACAGGAGAGTGAGGAAGTAGCAAAAGGCAGGGAAATGAACCTCCCTATAAGTCCTGCATTAAGCTACAACTTATGTCGAATGGCATAGACTTTTAAACGTGGACTTTTCCCGGTGACCTGGGAGAGAGGTGATTAGTTTCCAGGAAGAGAAGCAAGGGTGCTGTGAGTGGGTGCTGGGAAGGTTGTTGGTGGGTACTGGGAAGCCAGTGGGTGGGTGTTGGGATATCCAGCAAGAGCTCTTCGGGTCTTTTCCTCTGAAGGACGAACAGTTAACAGTTAACAGTTAACAGTTCTGTGAAATACAGTTTGCATGTGCAAATAGTTTATGGAGAACAAGGTATTTCTGAGGTTCGAATGATTCCGAGGATTCAAAATTACCCTTTGTTTTTACAACCACATAGTTTTGTCACTCAAATTTCTTCATAATAGGAAAAAAATACCAGATTAAGTTTCATAATGATGAGGACCTGTTTATAGTCCTAGCACTTAGGTAGAGGCAGGAGACTCACGAGTTTGAGGCTAGCCCAGGTTGCACATTGGAGACCCTGTCTCAATAAACCAAATAAATAAATATTCATCCCAAAGAAGTTGGGGCCAGGGATATGTGGGAATCTTGTGCAAGAAGGTTGTCGTTGGTAACAACAGAGTAGCTGTCACAAAACAAAATACGGTCCTCCACTGGAGGACAGGTCTGGAGCAGAGACACGTGTCTACAGCTCTGGTACCTATTGCCTAGAAGTGGGTATCAGGGTGGCCGAGTGGTCAAAGGTGCCTGACTCAGTAGGAGTGCCTATTGCTTAGTGGTGAGGATAATGTTTCCTGAATATCATCAGAACCCACTGCCTGTGTATACAGGAACTGTAGAGAAAATTCTAGGCCTCAAGTGGCAGCCATCCATGCAGCAATGACAGTTGCAGAAGTATGAAGACCTGTGAGGAGTTCTCTTCACCTCTACTAGGACGAGAGTCTGTGGAGGATCCCATCTGCTGCAGACCTGCAATTCAATTTCATTTTCAACTGGTGTGCTCAAGGAACCATGCCTCACGAGGCAGGGGGAAATGTCTTTTGTATATTTCCCCCCCTATAACCAAAAAGATTGTTCTTTGTAAGACTAATCGGATGAATGAAATTATTTCTGTAAGAAAGATTATCTTACTTCACTTTCCAAACATTAAGAAAACACAAGCAAACAACAATACCAACCAACCAGAGCTCCCAGGGACTAAACCACCACCCAAAGACTACACAAGGACAGACCCATAGCTTCAGCTGCATATGTAGCAGAGGATGGCCTTGTTGGGCACCAATGGGAAGAGAAGCCCTTGGTCCTGCCAAGGTTGGACTCCTCAGTGTAGGGGAATGTCAGGGTTGGGAGGCGGGAATGGGGAGGTGGTTGGGGGAAAAAGGGGGATGGGGATGGGATAGGGAGCTTATGGACGGGAAACTGGGAAAGGGAATAACATTTGAAATGTAGATAAAAAATATCCATAAAAAATAAAAATTGAAAAAAACCACAAGCAAATGTACATGTTTCAGAGTCCCTGAACTGGTCTCTAAAACCTCCCTACTGATGTTCTCCTACCTCATCAAGCAAGAGGTAGATCTTCTTCCTCTGCTTAAACATACCCAGGGGTCAAGAACTCACCATCTCACAAAAGGTACAAGTTAACCTGCTAGGCAAGATGTGCCCAGTGCTGGTACAATACTGGTACGACTGTTTCTGGGATAACCAACCACTTTCTGATTGGATTAAGGGCCACTCCATGAGGAGAGAACGCAGTCTGGTACTGGAAACTCATGGCTTGGACAGAGCATTGCAGCTAGATGGGGACTTACCACTGCTGATGTTGTAGACAGAACAACCTATTTGATTGTTAGATGAACTTAGCTTCTTACCTTGTAATTTGCCCCTGTGAAACTGCCCCTGCTTTGTATCTGGAGGCATCTTCTTTTTTTTTTTTTTTTTTTTTTGCCACCAGGTGAGTAGCCACACAGCCCCTTAACTGCAGTTTGAGGCATCTTCTTTCAACTGATGCCCTGCCTCCCTCCCCTGCATTTTCAATAATTAAAAAAATTCTTCCCCGAAGACTTGGAAATGACACAGTTTTAAATATTCCTTCCACGAGCCAGTTGCACTTCTGCCAATGGCTGATATTGGTTAAAATGACTTTCACCAGCACAGAACACAACAGAAAGCACGTTGGGTGTGATCTGACTAGGAAGCAAACCTATTATGGTCATGGAATCTAATCAAGGATCAATGGCAATCAAATTAGACTCTTAGCTCACTCAGAGTGCCAGTCAGCTAAAGTCCCTGTCTCATCAATGAGATTTATATTAAATCACACTTTTTTACATCGTCCACTTGTGCAGCTAGAGTTTTTGACTTAAAAGGATCCGACTGGCACTTATTCTAAGTGATTTTCATTGTTGAGGCTTTGGTCCAGTGTTCCCCGTAGCTGAGAATTTTTTTTTGAATGCACCAAATAATTAGCTATTTTTCTAGTTTCATATTATTTGAAAGTTTAATACATTGTCCTTTTTTAATGAAGCATTGACAGAGAGAGAGAGAGAGAGAGAGAGAGAGAGAGAGAGAGAGAGAGAGAGAGAGAGACCTGAACAGAGTCCTTCAGAACAAAACATCTGCCTTCCTTTTTTGTTTTTTGGTGAATGGGACCTGATTAGGCTGTTTCTAACAATTACAAACAGACCTCATTGTCTTTGAAATCCAATTCCCTTATATGTACTCTAACCCACAGCAAATTCTATGGGTCAGCATTCTCTTTCTGTTTGAAACAATGCAGGGAATGAATTCTCATAATGAAAGTTCATAAAATACCCCTCAGTTGTACCTGCGACCCTTTCAACCCACCCTTCCTCTTACCTCTCCATGCAGGGAAGGCAGTACAAGACAGATGTTTATCCTTCTGCAGATTGTCAAGTATATGACATAATCTACCCCTTATTTCTTCCAAATGTGTATGGGTAATGTTCCACAATGATTTCCTCACTACGACTTCGATGGTTAATCTTCATTACCAGCTGGGGTGGGTTTGAAGTACCTAAGAATCTATTGGTGAGGGTGTTTTTATAGAGAGGGAGGTGTAGCCGTGGTGGGGCGACAGAGCCAATGGTGACTGGTACCATCCTATGCACTGGAATGGCAGACTGAGTAAAACGAGAGAAAGAAGAAAGTGAACTAATGGGTGAGCTCTCATTTTTCCCGACTTCAGATGCAGTGTGATCAGCTGTCTCATGTTCCTGCCGCCGTGTCTTCCTGGTCATGATGGTCTGTCCTTCTCATCATGAGCCAGATGAGCTTTTCCTTTCTTTGGTGGTGTTGTCAGGCATTTTGTTACAACAATGAGAATGGCGACTGAGACATTCACTGAATAGAATACCCAAGGCTCTCCCAGGTTTGTCCATATCCTCTTTAAAGTACTTAAAATAGTCCTTAGCTTGCCAAATTTACCCCAGGCCCCTGCTGTGGACAGACATTTACATTGTTGCCAATGTTTCTATTTTTGGGAAATGGTGAGAAGCATTATTTTTACATCTTCAGGTAAATAAAAACAACTCCGATGGTGCATCTGAAAATAGCCTTGCTGAATTAAGAGTCACACACTTAAAAGCCAAGGACATTTTCTTCAATGTGTACGTATGATAGTTCTCTAGAGCCCAGCTCTTTATACAAACGGAATTAGTATCTTCTGTGAACTTGAAAGGGCAGAACAACCCAGGCTCCATCCAGACTCATTGAGTGAGAATTTGCTGTTGAGCCAGCTTCCCCAATGACACGTAATTCTTCAATTTGATAAACAGCCTTCTCTGTACTTCTTTGCCTGCTCAAATAGGGCATTCCTAGTCTTTAAATATTGTGTTGTTCATTTCTCTTTATTTTAGAAGTACTGGTACTGTAGTGGCTATTCCTGGTTGTCAACTTGACTATATCTGGAATGAACTACAAATCCAGAATTGGAAGACTCACCTGTGATCCTGATCTTGAGGCTTGGAGACACAAGTTTCTGACCTGGATCTTGGCATGGAGATCTTGAGGCATAGTGGCTATGAATCCCAGGAGACTAAGGCAAGGAGATCTCTGAGTTCAAGGTCATCTGGGACAAAGCAAGTACCAGATCCAGGCATGGTGGTACACACCTTTAATCTGGGACACACCTTCTGCTGGAGACCTACATAAGGACATTGGAAAAAGGAAGATGCTCTCTTCTTCGCCTGCTTGCCTTGTGGGATCGAGCAACTGCTAGATCCTTGGGCTTCCATTCACAGCTGCTGCTGACCATTGTTGGGGAGTTGGACTACAGACTGTAAGTCATCAACAAATCCCCTTACTATGTAGAGACTTCCCATGAGTTCTGTGACTCTAGAGAACCCTGACTAAGACAGCTACACTATTACTCTAATACCATTTTGCACAATATTTTCTTACTCACCCTTAAGTGCACGGGATGATAATTTACAGCATTTACCCTCATGAATTTGAATATATTTTTTTCATTTTACTAATATGTCTTTGACTTTCCAAGATTTCCTCTGAGGCATCTGAAGTCTATTTTGGAAAGTTCCTGAGCTGCTCCTTCTGTTTCCTGGGACATGAGTTATCTGGGTTGGGAGATAGACATTTTATAGAACAGACCTATAGGTAATCCGGCAGACCGGTGCTTCTCAAGCTGTGGGTCATGACCACCTTAGTGTGTGTGGGGGGAGTTGAATGACCCTTTCACAGGGGGTCACTTAAGGCCACCAGGAAATGCAGATATTTAAATTATAGTTCACAACAGTAGCAAAATGATAGTTATGAAGTTGCCATGAAAATGATTTCATGGCTGGGGGTCACCACCACGCTAGGAACTGTGCAAAAGGGCTGCAGCATTAAGAAGGCGGAGAATGGCCCCTGTAGACCAACAAGAGGATATTTGAGATGTCTGTGTTCTGCTTCTGTGCATCACTGCTCGCAGGGAGACTCTAACAGATGACTATAGATACCACGCTTTAGTTTCGTTGGTGGGTCTTCCATTGAGGCTGCCCTTCTGTCTTGTGCCTTGCTCCTTGTATCAAGGCAAAGGGCCTTCCTGTTCTGGCTGGAGGTAGGGGAGGAACTCAGAGCTGCCATTGCTCCCAGCTTATTGCCTTTCTGACCATGAATACACCATCTTTTGAGCCAGTCTTTGATTTTTAAGGTTTATTCATCGCCTGCTGCAGACCATGCTTTCCATAGGTGAGTTGGCTTAGCCCTCAAAGCCTCTCTCTCTGCACGCATACATGTCCATTTTCCAGAATGGAAATCTGAGAACCAAATAAACAATGGTAAATGGTGAAAAATGCCTCCTCGATTCTCTCTCTCTCTCTCTCTCTCTCTCTCTCTCTGGTTATCGAATTTGACATTATGTGAGGAATTTACTTGAGAGATTGAGAAGTTGAGCGGGGCTCAAGGGAATAACCACATCTCCATATGCCGTCCCTGCAGAGAACCTAGGGGCTTTCGACGAGCATAGAAGCAAGTGATGGCTTGAGTACTTTTATATAATAGCACTTGGATACGTCGTTAAAGACAATGTAATAAAAAGGCTGTACTGGCTGGTTCTGTGTGTCAACTTGACACAAGCTGGAATTATCACAGAGAAAGGAGCCTTTCTTGAGGAATTATCTCCATGAGATCCAGCTGTAAAGCATTTTATCTATGTGATCAAGAAGAGAGGGCCCAGCCCATTCTGGGTGGTGCCATTCCTGGTCTGGTAGTCCTGAGTTCTATCTGCAAGCCAGTAAGCAGCACCCCTCTATGGTCTCTGTATCAATTCCTGCCTCCACATTCCTGCTTTGTATGAGTTCCTGTCCTAACTTTCTTTGGTGATGAGCAACAATGTGGAAGCATAAGCTAAGTAAACCCTTTTCTCCCCAACTTGCTTCTTGGTCATGATGTTTTGTGCAGGAACACAAACCTTGACTAAAACAAATTGGTACTGGGAGTGGGGTATTCCTGTGACAGCCTGACCATATTTTTGGGAGGACTGTGGAAGGATTTTGGAATTTTAAGCTAGAAGAGCCATTAGGATGTTAAGAACTCTGCAGGGTGTTCTGTGGAAGCTTGGAAGACAATGTTGAGAACAGTTGCAAATGGTGTAGGCCTGGCTTGTGAAATTTCAGAGGGAAGATTAAAGACTCTTTATCAGGGCCATTGCTGTTTTGATTCTGTGGTTTTGCTTAGCTGGGGGCTGATAAATCAGCTGTGGTTAACAAGGTACCACAACTACAAAGTCAAAACCTTTGCATTACTGGGACAATTGATGCTGGTCAGCTGGAGCTAAGAAATTAGCAGTGATTAAGAAGAGACCAGCATCACTAAAGTGAAATCTTCTGGAATTTGCTAGAACACAGAGAAACTGTGTTCTAGAGGCAGCTTCGGTTGTACCTCGAGCTGCAGCCAGACTTGGTAATGTGGAAGTCACCCAGGTGGTACTGGTTTTGAAGGCAGGAAGGGGTCATGAAGAGCAGCTGAGGGTGGGCACTGTGAGAGGCGAGGAGAGGACATTGGTGAAGGTGCAGCCTCAGAGGCAGTTGCAGGCCCAGGACTGAAGGGGTCATGCAGAGAAGCTGAGGCTTAGCACCATGAAAAGAGCCTATGAGAGGCTGTCTGTGAAAGTGCAGTCCAGTTGCAGCAGAAGACAGCAGAGTTTTGGAGATGCCAGTGACATGAGATGACCGCCAAGAACAGCAGCAGCAGCGGGGTACAGGCAGCTGGAGCCTAGAAGACGAGGTGTGCGCTACAAAGGGCAGAGCTGGAGAAGTGACCCAAGCCCTTGGAGGAGCCTAGAAGGTCGTGAGTGGATCCCAGACACTGTAAGGTTAGTTTGATTTTGCTTTTGATTGTGACTGTGCCCTGATATTTTTCCCTCTTGAAGTAAGAAAGTATTTTAGTGTAGAGTCCACAGTTAAGAGACTTTGAATTGTAGAAAGACTTTGAATTTCAAAAGAGATTGGATATTTTAAAGGGATTGAAAATTTAATATGTAAGAATCTGTAAAGACTGTGGGACTTTGAAAGTTATTTAGAGCTTGGGGAAGGGTCCAGGCTTAATAGTGATACGTTTGTTTGTCAATTTGACAAGGGGTTATCTGTGCTTGTTGGTTTTGTGGAGTTATCATAGAGAAAGGAGTCTCCCTTGAGGAAATTCCTCCATGAGATCCAGCTGTAAGGCATTTTCTCAATTTGTGATCAAGGGTGGGAGGGTCCAGCCCATTGTGTGGGTGGTGCCATTCCTGGGCTGGTGGTCCTGGGTTCTATAAGCAAGCAAGCTGAGCAAGCCAGGGGAAGCAATCTAGTAAGCAGCACCCCTCATGGCCTCTGCATCAGCTTCTGCCTCCAGGTTCCTGCCCTGTGTGAGTTCCTGTCCTGACTTCCTTTGGTGATGAACAGCAATGTGGAAGTATAAGCCAAATAAACCCTTTCCTCCCCTACTTGCTTCTTGGTTATGATGTTTTGTGCAGGAATAGAAACCCTGACTAAGATATTGAATAAAAGCTTGGTTTTCATACATGTGCAAAAGAGCTAAGGAATTGAGACAATCCCAGTTATGATTCTAAGTAACTGTTAGGGAATTTAACTCATCAGCTAGTAGGGGAAGCAGTATGATTTTATACCCATTCCAAGAAGACTTTCCAAAGAGGAAGCAGGTGTAGGCCATGATAGAAGTTCATAAAAAGTACAAACCTGCCTATTTCTCAAGAATGAAGAGAGAAGTTAAGTGTCACTCCAGCAGACAGAATCTATCTGTAGATCGATTGCTAGAAGTTGTTATGGAATCTGTAGAATTGTAGAATAACCTAAAAGGCAGTGGAAGGCGTCCCTCAAACCACATAATGCAGAAGGGGGAGCCATAAGAAAGTAGCTGTTTCATTGAAGATACCGGGAGGCCTTTGGTCTGGTTCAATGTCTTCTCCCGTGTTTTTCCTTTGTAGAGAATATAAAGCCAAGATGAAGGGACACACTTCTCTGGAATCCTTACTTGAAATTGTCCCCATGTCTTAGTTCTTTTGTTGAATGCAGAGGTCACCTTTTGAGATTCAATTTCAACCATTCTACATAGACTAAACGACACACTACTCCTCTTTTGGGTGATAGGAACATAGGTGTACAACGGTCACTGAGCTTAAATCTGCCTTAGAAGGTGTGTCTTCTGTGGGAGGTCTGATGACACATACTGGATGGGAGGGTGACTAACACCCAGGAGGGGTGTCAAGAGATAGAAGCAGGGTGCTGGTTCATCTTGAGTGCCAGCTCAGTGGGATTGAGTATCTGGAAAATGCATGTCTGGGGGTTGGGGATTTAGCTCAGTGGTAGAGCACTTGCCTAGCAAGCGCAAGGCCCTGGGTTCGGTCCCCAGCTCGAAAAAAAAAAAAAAAAAAAAAAAATGCATGTCTGGTATGTCTATGAAGGCGTTTCCAGAGAGATTTAACTGACAAGGGTGGAGTTATCCTACTTTTGGGTAGCACCACCCCCTGGGCGTGGCTTCCAGACCGAAGTCGGGGTGTGGAGGGGAACAACCAATGGGCACGGGCATTCATCTCTCTCAGCTTCCTGACTGAGGATGCGATGTGACCTGCTACCTCACACTCCTACCATCATGCCTCCTGAAATGATGGCCTTTCCTAGGGTCAACAAATTTGTGTCTTTCCCTAGAAGCCATTGATTTTCTTTTTTCCTTTCCTCTTTTGATTGTCTGATAGAAACAGTGCCTTGAACTTGGCCTTGAACTTTCTTCATTCATTCCTGTTTTGTTTTTTTCCATCTTCAGGTTCCAAATTCCTCTCTTCCTCAGCTCACAATCACAAAGGAACTGTTCAAGGGAGCTTTCACACTCAGATCAAAGCCCTTACCCTTCAGGTGATTCACACCCTCAGATGCTTCTGCCACTGCTAACAAATCAGCTTCCAGTGCCTTAAAGGCCAGGGCTCGAATTAGAGCAGTGAGCTACTTAGCACTTAATGTGCTAAAGGGACCTCCTCCCTGTACTTCACATTTGGTGCTTGGAAAAGGGGAGTGGAGGGGAGTTGAATACCCAGGGCATGTGCAAGGTTCTCCTCAAGTCTCTGAAATCAATTAGAATCACCGAGGGTAACTTGCAGAACTATTCTTAAATATGAAAATTGCCATAACAGAAATCATGGATCCAGAGAAAAGAATTGAATGAGCTTTGGCTTTTAAGCTGATCCGAGATATAAAACTGATTGTATTCTGTCTGGGGAGCTGTAATTTTAGCTCCCGTTGCCTTTGATTTTTATTTTGTTTTGTTTTTAAAGCAAGATTTCTTAAGACAAACGCTTCCTTTAAAGGCATGCTTAAATTAGGTTTACCATTAATTTAAACCCATGGGCCACAGGAAGCTTTGTTCAAAACGGTGGGAGGTCTGAGCTGCCATTCTGCAGGGTTTAAAAGCCACAGTTCTTGGAGCCATCACCCCTATTTCCTCTCCGTGCCTGGTTAAAGTGACTTCCCATTTGCAGGGAACTGATCGTGTTTGCGTGTTTGCCTGTTTGCAGGAGGATGCAGTTGTCTCACTCCCAGAAAGCTGTGTGCAGCGCATCAGGATGGGCTCAGCCGCAGTTCACTATCCCTTCCTCTTTGTTCTCACTCGTTCCACGTCAAACTCTGGGGAAAGCATTTGCGTGTGCAGGCGAGCGCACACATGTGAGGCGAGAGGGTGTGCGTGATTTTTCTTAGATACCTTTGAGTTTGAGACAGTCTCCCATTGGCTTGGAATGTCACCAAATGTGCTAGGTTAGCTGGCCAGGGAGCTCCAGGACCTGCCAATCTCTCTCCCTTCCATCCTGACTTCACTGGGATTAGAAATGTGCACTGCACCCAGCTTTTTATGTGGCTTCTGTGGATTTGAACTCAGGCCCTTGTGTTTGCAAGGCAAGTGCTTTACCAACTGAGCTATCTCCCTGGTCTTGGGTCCTTTCTCTATTTTCTTTCTTTCTTTCTTTCTTTCTTTCTTTCTTTCTTTCTTTCTCTCTCTTTCTTTCCTTCCTTCCTTCCTTCCTTCCTTTTCTTCTTTTTCTTTTTTCTTCTTTTCTTCTTCCTCCTCCTCTTCTTCCTCTCTGTCTCTCTGTCTCTCTGTTTCTCTGTCTGTCTCTCTCTCTCTGTTCCCTTTCCTGCCCCTTCTTTCCATGCCCCTCTTTCCTCTCCTTTTTCTTTCTTCCCCTTTTTTCTTCTCTTCCCTTTCCCTCCCTTCCCCTCCCTCCCTCCCATTCTTCCTCCTTCCTTTCCTCTCTTCCAATGGGGACAGCCTCTTAGCCTAGGCTGACCTTGAACTTCTGCTCTTCCTGCTCTGTACATTAGAGTGCATAGGCTGTGCTACTGTGGCCTACCTTCAAAGTGCTGTGACTTGGTGACTGCTGGACTCCAGTCACAGACAATTGCATTGCCCTAATGCAGGATAACCAGAGCCCAGCTCAGGTCAATGTGGAGTCTTGAGTCAAACCATCTGGGCTCAGAGGGCAGCTGTGCTTTACGAGCTACAAGACCCAGAACACAAGCTACTTTATTGCCCTCTTCTCAGTTACCTCTGGAAAGCAGAGAGGACGCTAGCCCCCACGCTAAAGAGTAAAGAGACTCAGAGTGCTCACTTCCACATGACGCTTGGGCTACGGCTTCTCCTTCAGCACAGAATGGATAAGTACACATTGAGTTTAATAACTAAAGGCATGCTCTTCGAAGTGAAAGCTGGAAGAAAAAAAGTAATGTCCACCAGTAAGAAGCTGGTACAATAAAATACACACACTCATAGGGGAGAAATGGAGGCGACAACACGAATGGAGGTAGATGGCGGGATGGCTCAGTGGTTAGAGTATATACTGCTCTTGTGGAGGACCAGAGTTTGGTTCCTAGCACCCATCTTGGCTGGCTCACAACCATCTGTAATCCCCCTCCAGGGGATCAAATCCTCATCTGGCCTCCGTAGACACCTGCACTCATGTCATACATACTCACACACCAATACACACAGATACATATAATTTTTAATGGGAGAATGTCCTCTATCTGATATGAGAAGACATTGAAGAAACTGTACGCACACACCTTTTGCTCATAGAAGACAAAGTCTAGGTTACTCTCCACAGCGGTCCCCACGGAGAACTGGGAGCTCAAATGGGATCCTTTGTAGTAGACACACCTTAATGCTACTGAAAGTTTTCATCTGCGTCATGTTCTTCCAAGTAACTATCCAGTTAACTGTGCTTTTGTGAGGGTCAGAAAAGGACATTTGAGAAAGACAAAAGACATGACTTCATTTTTATCTCACAAGAAGGGACTCTGAAGTATCTTTCTCAGTGGATACCATATCTGTGGGAGTCTTTTGGGGGGAGGGAGTGGGGACTCAGGACTCATAGCCAGTATCATTTCTACGGTATAATTGGGACCAGTACACATGCAGTAAAAACACAGCTATGACGTCAGGTACGCTCCACCCCTTATCTCTGCTCTGCAGCTTCTGTGCAGCACTGACGGAGGTGGGTCACTGTAAGAAACTTCAGTAGGAGAGGGAGAGCAGGTCTCACATTGCACCAAGAAAACACAGAGGACTAAGGATTCTTTCTAACCTCTTGGACCAGTAGTTGCCTTGGATGTAATGCATGTTAACTCACTGTGAGTCACATGATCACTGAGATTCACCACTCCTTAGACTGTAAGCCACTGTGGCTGGGACTATAACAGAAAGGAAATTATCGTGCATGAAAAGCAAAGGGGTTGGAGTCCAGGTAGCAGCAGCAGGGACCATGGTTTCAGAGATGTATACTTGTTTGAAATCAGAGTTGATTCTGGCCCCGACACTATTAAATGCTCACTCTGGGAGTTGTTCCCATCCCTGACTCTGCAATAAGAGGCTAGTAGACACACACACAACTGCTAGCTTTAAATTAGCTTTAAATATCACCTTGACATGTAACTGGAATGCCTTGGGAAAGGAAGTTTCCCTTGGGGAATTAGCTAGATTGGTTTGCCCTATGTGCATGTCTGTGGGGGATTGTCTTGATTACTAATTGAGGTAGGAGGGGCCAGCCCACTGTGAGTGACACCATCGCCTGACTCTGGGCTCTGAGGGGAGGAGAGAGGAGTAGCTGCGTGCTAAGTATGGCCGCATGCCTTTCTCTGTGCTCTTGACTCTGGATGTTATTTTCCACAGCAGCCTTGATATCTCTACGATCATGGACTACAACACAGAATTGTAAGCCAAATAAACCTTTTCTTCCTCAAAACTTCTTTTGGCCAGGATATTTTATCACAGTGACAGAAATGAAATGGGTACAGTAACACTCCATAAACAACCCGTTTTGCTGTGTGTGTGTGTGTGTACATGAAATATATAATTTACTATATATGTAAGTATATGTAGTTATTCAAGTCTAAGGAAGCATCAGACATAGAAGTTCTTCAGTAGTCTTTGTTGTTGGAGGATTCATTTAAACGAGGTAACACTGAGGTTGCCAATATACCCTAATTTCCCTCTGGTTCTCGTAAGGCACTTGGTAGGTTTTTTCATGGTGTGTTCCTTTGGACAGTAGAGAATGGGTTAGATTCTAGGTTAGAGTGACGACTATAGGCAATGGTTCTCTATCAGCCTGTGATTGGCTTCCAGGATTTTACTATTGAACTCTGCCCTTTTCACCAATTAAATCACTCTGTCCTTTATTTGGGTGAAAGTGTTAACAGTATGGGCCCGGAGAAATGGTTCAGGTCAAATGACCAGGAGGAATGGTCAAAGGACATCTGCCGACTTTGTAAAGAACCTGCATTTGGTCCGTGGCACATGGCTGCTCATAACCACCTATGTGACTGCAGTTTCAAGAAATATAGGATGCCCGCTTTTGGCTTCCACAGGGACCCGAGAGAGAATATAAACAAACAAACAAACAAATGAAATAAATAACACGGTTTGTTGTTTGTTTACCTAACAAGCTGAAAGGAGAGATAACTGCAGAATCGGGAGATTTCAATTGATTCACACGAGAAATAGGATGAGAATTATTTGGCAGAGTAATCTTAACTTCTAGCCTTTGAATAACAAAAATCCTAAACAATTAACCACCATGGAAGCTTCCTCACTGGAGTTCTGTCTTTAATGAACACAAAACAGGTCAATTTCCAGGAGTCTCCGTGTCTGTCAGCTCTCCCCGAGTTGAGGTGTGTTAACAAGGCCTGGAACCCACTCTGGTTAACAACACCCTTCTTATCTGCTCTGTCATTCTTCTCTCCCTCCTGGCTAAAAAGTCAACATACAAAGCTTCGCTGGACTTTAAGGCTGCCTGGTGAGGACTGCAGAGAGGAACTCAGCCCTCTGTGTGAATGTGAATGAAGACAGTGGGAACTCTGTTGGGGAGGGAAACCTAGTGACCAGGTGGTTGTCATACACAAAGATGAGATTTGATCTACAAGGCACCAGCAAGTCAACTATGAGGGATGGGGACAATTTAGAGAGAGATTTTTCGTGATACTATGAGAAAGAAGGCTATGGGTAAACCAATGAGTACACTTTGGTAGGTTTTTTTTTTTTTAATCAAAATAATAAAGCATGTCCTTTCAAAAGAAAAATCAAATAAAAAAAAATGAAACAGCGTTGACATTTTCAAGTCATGCTATCTTTAGTTAAAACTCAGATCGATCCAGTACATTGTGGGGGAAAGGTCTGAACTTAGTAGTTCACTAAATTTGGCTCAGATAGGGTTGTATCAACAGCACAACTGTGAAGCCATGGAGAAGACAGCACTCAGATTAAAACAACATTTCGGGTTCCTTTCACACGGGAGAGCCTATTACTTTATAAACACAAAAACCATCCATTCTTCTGTCTTGGCAGCTCTGCTACTGACCTTGGTTCTAAGCCTCCCTTGAAGGCGAGAATGTCCGCTGGAGCCTCTGGTCTGTCAGGCTCCATCCACAGGTAGTTAACTGGAGAGGAAAGCAGAGGAGGTTGCTAGGCAACTCGGATTTGGATACACACACCGTCCTTTCCCAGTGTGCCAGACGAGTAGGTAAACACACACTCCTTTGACTGACTTAAATCTTACCCTGTGGATCCACTTACAGAAATGAACAGAAAAAAATATCAAGGCAGATAGTTAGGTAATTTCGACAAAGTTTTCTGTAGATAATCTGATAATTTAAAAGCCCCACACGTCTAACTTCTGAGTCATTTCCCCCCATTCTCCATTTTAGTGTGAGAGCAGGATGATGTCTCAGTCATATACCATTAATCCTTACCAAGGTGGTGTGCAGTGCAGAGAGAGAGAGAGAAAGACAGAGAGAGAGAGAGAGAGAGAGAGAGAGAGAGAGAGAGAGAGAGAGAGAGAGAGGAGAGGGGGGAGGAAGAGAGAGAGGTGGTGAGTGAGGTCATAAACCTTCTATAATTTAATTACTCCTGTCCTAGAGTTGATTTGTGCGCTGTGATGTCTATTTTGGGTCTTGGATCATAGTAGTTGCTAGTAGGACCATGAGGTCAGTCCCTGGAGCGGTGACATGGTCGTTTCCCTAACCAGGCTCTGAACTCTTTGAGGACATTGGTTTTTTATTTCTTATGCTGTCTAGAAGGCATAGAGAACAGGTACATTATTGTATCGTGGGTGGTGCAGATCAAACGTGTGCCATCCAGATACGCTAAATGATACAAATGCAGTCTCTTAAAGCTCTTACTAACATTACTGTGACACGTTACTTTATTTATTTTTTTTATGTTTGTGTGTTTTGCATACAATCTCTCTGAGTCCCCGTGTCTCTGTCTGTTTCTGGCTTTCTCTGTGTGTGTGTGTCTGTGTGTACACATATGTGTATGCATGTGTGTCTGTCTGTCTCTGTGAGTGTATGTGCACATGTGTGTGCACATGTGTGTGGGCATGCATGAGTATGTACATGCGTGTGTGTCTTTATGACTCTGTGTGCATGCGTGCATGCATTCATGCGTGTGTGTATGCACATGTGTATGTGATACATGCAGGTGCCGTGATGATCATGGAGGAGGAGGGCACGCAGGCACAAGCAGGAGCCAGTTCTCTCCTTCCACCATGTTGGGTCTGGGGCTCAAACTTAGGTTGTCAGGCTTGGTGGGAGTGCCCTTACCCACTGAGCCATCTTGCTTGCCCTTGGAGCACTTTAAATCTTAAGCCAAGCACTTTCTCTGAAACAAGGCTAAAGCTTTGATATTCATTAGCCTAATTTTAATGAACCATATTTAACTCAAAATACTTTCTGGCAATTCCAGGGCAGGCCTGTATTTATAAGGTGGCAAACTTTCAAAGCATGGCTCATACACTAAGGGTTTTCACCTTCCAGTGGATGTGACATCTCCCCATGACAAACGTCTCCACATCACTCAGTCCAGCCACCACCAAACCGCATTCGCTTCTTTAGTCTGATGGACACAAAGCTATTTCCTGCCCTATGCAAACAATCACCTTGGGACCGTTAAGATAGTTCATTGGGTAAAAATGGCTGCTACACAAGCCCGCCAAGCTCAGCTCCCTCCTCCCCAGAGCCCACACAATGTGGGGTTCGACCTGGATCCACAAAGGAAGTTGTCGTCTGGCCTTTATAATGTGCACTGTGACAAGTGTGCCCTTGCACACACATCACACACACGCACACATAAACACACACTACATTTTTTTTTCTTTTTTCTTTTTTTCAGAGCTGGGACCGAACCCAGGGCCTTGCGCTCGCTAGGCAAGCGCGCTACCACTGAGCTAAATCCCCAACCCCCACACACTACATTTTTAAATATTAAAATTTCTTTTGACTCTGATCCTGAGGATTGAACCAGGGCCTTGTAGGTGCCGAGTGTGCTCCACCCCAGTCCATATCCCCTGCCCACTCAGTTTGTAGTCCCTCCCTCCTCTCTCTTGAATAGGCAGAGGAGTCATTTGCACAAATCAAGCCCTTTCCACTGCCCTTCCCCCCTCATATAGATTCCTAATATTGTCATTTAAGAGTGGGACTCCATCTTAGTTTCTTCTGTGTTTCTAGCACCTAGCATGGCACCGGTCACCCAGCACAGGCGCTGAGTGAAGCATAGGGAAGAAGCCCATTGGCTAATCACCGGAAGTCATGCCATAGAGCTGGGATTGCACTTCCTCTGTGTGCTGGCTTCCGGAGAGGGAATTCGCTCCTGTAAGATTTGCTTCTCTGTGGGGAACACCAAGCAGGTTGAGCCACGTGCTCCATGGAGGTCAGTTCTATTCTACTAGAGTAGAATACGGAGTTTCCATCCTCCTAGAGGACTTAGTTCTACGTCACCTGTAGCACATGGAGGTCCTTCATTGGCCAGGTTTTGGGAGACGTTCTTTACGGTTTCTACTTGCGACGTCTTTCCACCTGAGAAGTTTACATCTATTGTACCATACAGGCATACGAAGCAGGTACGGAAATAAAATACATACGGATAACAGGTCATAAAGAAGTTGAATTCTGAGCAATTCTATAATATACTTAATTTATGGAAAACTAAAGTAAATTTGCCTACTAATGATCTACCTGGATGTGCTTTTCTGTTTTTACACAAAGAATTAAATCTTGACCAAATATTTACCAAAGAATTAAATCTTGGCAGTGTTAAGAGGTAGACGGTATTTGTCGCTTTTCAGAGTTGACTGACGTTTCACTGTGTTGGTCAAGACCGAGGTGACTGTTTTGCATGAATATAGACTACAAAATGGCAAAGGTAATGTTAAGGGCTGTTTTAGACCATGTTGGAAATCCTGTCCTAAATCCCAAGCCAAAATCCATCCAACATTCTTATCTTTTTATGAAACATAAGCCAGTGACTCAACATTTTTTTTTTTAGATCAAATATTCTAGCATTCAGTGCAAAGATGTACCAACTGGATACTTACATGCTGAGGATCTGTAATAAAAAAATTAGAAGCCCCCCACCACCACATACACCCCTTCCCCCAATTAAGCCATTTTGTTTCTGTAAGAACAGAAAGCTCACTGTACAGAGTGGAAACTCTGCAGTTCCTAATGTAACAGTCTGGGGGCTGATCTGAGGGGCTTTTTGCCAGTATTTCTGGGCATTGCATATTGTGGGGGTGTGTGAGTGTGGTGTATCTCAGAACCCAGGGCTGCAGTCAAGCCAGGGAGGGCGGGCGGGATGCTCTCAGGAGCTTCTCAGATCCATTACAAATGTGGAAGTCTGGACCTTCAGAAGCCTTTACCGTCACCAGCTTTTCTGTGACGTCCTCATATAGTTTCTCTCAAACTTGTGGCCTGTGGTTTAAACTCAACCTCATATACATCACCAGAAATTAAGAAAGTACACATAAAAAAGGTAGAAAGAAAGAATGAACGAACCAGCCAGGGCATCAGCCAGTCCTCCCTGCCTGGTGTTTGTAGCCAACCGATTCAATCAGGCACCCAAAACACATAGGGGAAAATGTGGGTCCTGAATATACATGGGTTTTTCTTTTCCTCTCTGAATTTCCTGTGGCTCCTTAGAAAATGATAAAGGCTTTACATCTTACCACTATCAGGAATAATCTAGGGATAATTTGAAATGTAAGGGAAGTCGTGGGCAGATTGTAGGCTAATATTCATTTTATGGAGGGGACTGGAGCATGCTGGGGCTTTGATGTTGGGTGTGGGGCTGGGAGCAGTCCTGACAGGTATCGACTGACAACTGTTTAGTAAAATGTGGTGCAGGCCAGCCGGAGTATATACTGACAAATGAATAATAGCTTCTGTAATATGTAACAGAAAGGAGGTTCTTTATGATGGCCAAAGGATTCCGCTAATGTATAGAGGAGAGAAAGGGTTAACTTTTGACTTAAAGAACATATACAGGTTTTTCTTAGGAAGGCATGGTATGGTGCCTGGTCAAACTGCAAATTGCAATACTGAGATGCCAATATTTGAATTGGAAGACTTTTTATTTTTTAAATCCAGTGATTTTTTTTTTTCCATTTAATACGTTGTCTTAGTAACTACTGTGCCAAGAGGCTCAATGCTTGGAACATAATTCCTTTACTAAGACAGGAGGAAAATAGAAAAAAGATGAAACCTTAAAATACCTTTGCCAATTAAATCTGGATTATTTCTGGCTTGGGGAGTAGTCAGTCATTTGACTGAAGATGATAAGGAACACACAGAATCTTCCTCTTTCCCTCTGGATTTTCCTGACTTCGGAATCGTCTGCGGCTTTCATCCTCTCTGCTTTATCTCTACATCCAAGGTATCCAAGAACAGAGAGATGTAGGGGTCAGCTTCATAGTGGAGCTACCTTGAGGCTAATGCCAAAATAGTGGGGTTCAGGACTCAAGCCACAAATTCACATAATCTAAGGGCAGTCTGGGATCTTGTTGACTCTCCACAGGGAGAAGCTCGCTGTGACACTGTACAGCGATTAAGGTTTCTGAACAAGCTCATAGCGAAACTTCAAAGGCTTCATTTAAAATCCTCATCTTGCATTTAAATCTCCCCGTAAGTGGCAGGCTCTCATGGCAGGCCTTGGTTGTTGCTCATGACACAGTAGTCCAGCCGGAGTTTACACGTGTGCGCATGCGCATAAACACATGTGGATGCGCATGCCCGTGGCGGTTTGTGATGTGCATGTATATAACCCATGTGTGTGTGCTCAACCTCATGTGCAGGTCCCTAGGTGCTGGCCTTTCTCCTCCTCCTCCTCCTCCTCCTCCTCCTCCTCTTCTTCCTCCTCCTCCTTCCTCCTCCTCTTCCTCTTCTTCCTCCTCCCTCTCCTTTTCTCTCTCCTCCTCCTTCTTCTTCTTTTTCTCCTCCTCCTCCCTCTCCTCCTCCTCCCCATCCTCCTCCCATTACCGCCCTCCTCCCAACAATCCCATTCACTAGGGGTTCAGTCTTGGCAGGACCAAGGGCTTCCCCTTCCACTGGTGCTCTTACTAGGCTGTTCATTGCTACCTATGAGGTCAGAGTCCAGGGTCAGTCCATGTATAGTCTTTGGGTAGTGGCTTAGTCCCTGGAAGCTCTGGTTGCTTGGCATTGTTGTTCTTATGGGGTCTCAAGCCCCTTCAGCTCTCTCAGTCCTTTCTCTGATTCCTTCAACGGGGGTCCTGTTCTCAGTTCAGTGGTTTGCTGCTGGCATTCGCCTCTGTATTTGCTGTATTCTGGCTGTGTCTCTCAGGAGAGATCTACATCCGGTTCCTGTCGGCCTGTGCTTCTTTGCTTCATCCATCTTATCTAGTTTGGTGGCTGTATATGTATGGGCCACATGTGGGGCAGGCTCTGAATGGGTGTTCCTTCTGCCTCTGTTCTAAACTTTGCCTCCCTATCCCCTCCCAAGGGTATTCTTGTTCCCCTTTTAAAGAAAGAGTGAAGCATTCACATTTCGGTCATCCTTCTTGAGTTTCATGTGTTCTGTGCATCTAGGGTAATTCAAGCATTTGGGCTAATATGCACTTATCAATGAGTGCATACCATGTGTGTTTTTCTGTGATTGGGTTACCTCACTCAGGATGATATTTTCCAGTTCCCTCCATTTGCCTATGAATTTCATAAAGTCATTGTTTTTGATAGCTGAGTAATATTCCATTGTGTAGATGTACCACATTTTCTGTATCCATTTTCTGTTGAAGGGCATCTGGGTTCTTTCCAGGTTCTGGCTATTATAAATAAGGCTGCTATGAACATAGTGGAGCATGTGTCTTTGTTATATGTTGGGGCATCTTTTGGATATGTGCCCAAGAGAGGTATAGCTGGGTCCTCAGGTAGTTCAATATCCAATTTTCTGAGGAACCTCCAGACTGATTTCCATAATGGTTGTACCAGTCTGCAATCCCACCAACAATGGAGGAGTGTTCCTCTTTCTCCGCATCCTCGCCAGCATCTGCTGTCACCGGAGTTTTTGATCTTAGCCATTCTCACTGGTGTGAGGTGGAATCTTAGGGTTGTTTTGATTTGCATTTCCTTTATGACTAAAGATGTTGAACATTTCTTTAGGTGTTTCTCAGCCATTCGGCATTCCTTGGCTGTGAATTCTTTGTTTAGCGCTGAACCCCATTTTTTAATAGGGTTATTTGTCTCCCTGCAGTCTAACTTCATGAGTTCTTTGTATATTTTGGATATAAGCCCTCTATCAGTTGTAGGATTGGTAAAGATCTTTTCCCAATCTGTTGGTTGCCGTAGGCTAGGCTGATTGGCTAGAAAGCTCGAGGGATGCATATGTCACCGCTTCCTCATCACTGGGATGACAAGTGACTATCATACTAAGGTATTTATGTGGCTGCTAACAGTTGAACTCAGGTCTTCTTGCTTGCACGGCAGGGAGTGAACTAGCCAGGCTATCTCCCCAGCCTGGACTCAGTCCCCCCACCATTATAAAAGTTTAAAAGACCAAACATTTTATTTTTAAGTAGCTTTTTTTTTTTTTGCCTACTGAGTGGTAATATAATGTGTTGGGGGCCTGCGAGAAATTAGAATTCTGCTGGGAAATGTATAGTGGAACTTGCTGTCTGCAGAATAACAGAGGGATGTGCTCATTGAGGTCTTTCTCTTCTTGCTCCCATTCCTGCCTTGACTGTGGATGTGACGGCTGGAGTGTTAACAGCCACTTGGTCACCAAGGGCTAAGAAACTTTCCATGTTACTTATGATTGATGTCAGTCTGCCCTGATCACATTTATTTTATTATTGTTTGTATGGTGTACATATGCATGTGTAGGACTAACAACACACACACACACACACACACACACACACACACACACACAGAGTATACAAAGAAAACTATAACAGATTGCAGAAGTACATAATGTCCCACGTGTGTCCCTGGCTGTATGCAGCTGTATGCAGCTTTGTGTTGGGCATTCCTGAAAAAATCAAGAACTCTGGCTGGTGATACCGAGGCAGCTTCTCTCCTCATCCTGTGTGAAATGCTGGCCCGGGTCAGTGTTCAAAAATTTCCCCTCGTTCTGACACCCTGTGATACCATCTTTGTCTCTCTGTATCACCACACCAAGTACTGTGTTTGTTTTTATTTTCCAAGCCGGATTGTGTTGCCAGTGGCAGAGAGGCAGAGAGGCAGCCATTCTATTAAGTATGGTTTAATTAAATCCTTCTCTCCAGGCCTATAAAAGAAGCGTGAAGAGTGTGGCCTAAAGTACCAGGGGAAAACATGATGGGAAAAATCTCCCTTCAAGCTCATAAACCTGACAGTGGAAATGGCACTTCTTAGGAGAAAAATGACACACAAGTGTGGAATCAGAGCCACTCTGGGGGTGTTGGCAGTGGCTGCGCGTCTGTTTCTGGGCCCATCTGAGACGCCAACGAAGCTCAATGACTTCAGTCATGTGGTGAGGCTGTGCCGGAGAAGAGAGAGACACAGGCACATAGCCTCAGAGGAAGAAAAGCAATGGGTGGGCTATTTTAAAAGGATGACTAGGGATTTCCCAAGAGTGGGTCTACAAGGGTGAGGGAATGAGATGGTCAAATCCCATTGGGAGCATGGAATCACGCATGTTCTAGGAAGCAGAGCTTTGGCACTGGGGGCACGGAATGACATTCTAGGAAGTGAAGCTGTGCTGGCATGTGGGCTCATGAGGGCAGGGCTGGAGAAAAGGCTGAAGAGCCAAGGTAACGCCAGTTGTAAAGGGTAGCATAACCATGCCACAGGGAAGGATAGGCGTGTGCTGGCCACGGATCTGATCCGGTTGAGTTCTAGCATAGAGTGTGGACTTTGTTACATGATCAAGGCCGTGTGGACTAGCTACTTTTCTTGTTGTTATGATCAAATTTACCTAAGAAGAAGCAACATCAGGGTTGGGAGAGATTTATTTTGGCTCATTGTGTGGTGGGGAGGGGGATCAGGAGTAGCTTTGGTCATGGGGAGCACGGGGCAGCCGATGAGGTAACTCAGCACATGCATGGCATTTCTGTGACCTAACACCCATGACATGGGTACAGCTTATAGAATGTGTGGATGGGCATCACAGCATTACATCAGAACACATCGGAGGACCGGGGTTCTGCAGATCCAGGGGCAAACGATGTGTGTGAGAACTAAGGCGTGGTCAGGGGTGGGAGGGGACCGATCATCGCAGGGATGTCAGGATGGGGTCAGTTGGGTGGGCGGTGTGTAGGGCCTGACAGAAGAGAAGTGTGCTGCCTGGGAACAGAGGCATGATGGGGCCACAGGGAGAGTTTCAGTTCAGTAATGACACATTCGGAAAACCACTCTAGACCTGACTGAGACTGAGCTGTGGAATTCAAGATGAAGAGAAGCCCGGTACTTCAAATATGGAGGCCCCTCAGCACTTCGTGTGGTAACTCTGAAGCCCTTCAAAATTACCCTCTCTTTTACTTAACAAGTGTCTCATCATTCTCTTGCAGCTGATAGCTTAGTCAACACAGTTTTAAAGAGCCCAGATGATGAGACGGTTCAAATGTGGAGTGAGTGGGAAAGCGTCCATTTTTAGTGACTTGGAAACTTCTCCTTTGCTGGCTAGCTTTCTATAGTGCTGAAAGGTCATGCAGGCCGCTGGCTAGGTCAGGAGGTACCGTGCCATAGTGACAGGGAAGTCACACGAGCAACTGGTCCGTGGTACTGGAAACCTGGTTAAAAGCTCATGGCTAGGGATTTCACAGGCCTAGTGGGGAACCCGATACTGTTGTGTACTAGAATGCTGTCAAACCGACTTCGCGTATTTATCCTTATACCCTCAGGTTAACGCTGCTCTCAGTTTTGGCCAGAGAAGTTTCTACAGTGGGTGGTAGTAAGTTAATAGATTAATTAGTTATAGTACAAATTAGAAGTTGGGTGTGGTGGCGTATACCTGGAATTCCTTCAATCAACCGGCTGAGGCAGGAGGAGCAGTCGTTCGAGACCAACTTGAGTAAATGAAGCTGTGTCTCAAAACAACAAGATCAACGGCACGCGGTCAGACATCATCACACTTAGTGGATAAAACCCACGTCTGCCGGGTTAGTCTCTGAGGCACGCTTTTGCTAACTTATTCATTCATCCAGCAACTGGGAACCAAGCACTTCCTAGGTCACCGGTTCAGTTTTAGGTACCAGGAAACAGTGATGGAATGGAAGGCGCAGGCTCAGCTCCCAGCCACTACATCCCCAGGGAGGCAAGTCAGATGACAGGAATAACCAGAGCATACCAGTGTGATCCCAAAGGGACATACGAGCCATGCAATGACAGTGTAGTCTCTTGGGGTGAGGAGTGACGAGACAGCTGTGAACTTGGAGGTGTCACATGGTGGACTCCCGAGTCGTATAAAAAAAGCACAGAGGTCAGGAAGCCGGAAAGGGGTTGGTGAGATGAGGGTGGATCTGGAAGGAGCTGGGGCGAAGTGGGAGGGAATAGAAGCAAAGTACGGTGTAAGTGTGTATGACGCTCCCTAATAATAAAGATAACTATGCTATAGGAGAACTATGTTTAAAGCTCTAAGTTGAAATATCAAAAGTTAGCTGGTCAGATGGGAAGGTAAGGTAGGTAAGGTTGTATGGGATACTGAATATACTGGATTCTAAGCACGCTGTACATTTTCAAGAAAATATTTGGGGTGTGTGTATGTGTGTGTGTGGTTGTGCATGTGTGAGTGCAGTTGCCTGTAGGATCCAGAAGAGGGCGCCAGATTCCCTGGAACTGGACTTACAGGCTGTAGCTGGCAGTCTGATCTGGGCGCTGGGGACCGAACTTGGGTCCTCTGTGCGATTAGCAAGTGCTCTTAATCCCCGAGCAATCTTCCCAGTTCCTGACAGGTGGAATTTTAAGCAGAGGCGTGACGTAGTCAGACTTAACAGTTTTAAATGTGTATTCTGGAAACCTCCAATGACAAAATGAAAGACAAGGAGTCATTATTGACTCTCCCGTTGCCACAAGTGACGATTGTGGATGATTCTGACGTCTGAATATTTTGAGGATCTTGCCAACAAACAAGGACAAAGAATATGCCACAAGGAAAAGTATCTGAGATATCTATCTGTATCTAGGTAGATTTAATATATACCATACATATCAATGTATATTTTGCACCTGACTTTACCTAAGGGAATTTTTGCAGCTTGATACTCAGGATAAAGAGCAGCTCTTAAAAGACTGGAACTACTGCACACAGAGAAAAAAAAACCAGCATTCGCACACAGCGTTGGTGGGAATTTTTCTGCCTGATTCTTATAGAATAGTAATAGTAATTCCCCTGTTGTGACCCATCAGTTCTGCTCTCCGGGCCCAGGAATAACAAAAGTGATGTCCAAAGAAGCTTCTTTAAAATAACCTAAAGCTGGAAGCAGCCAAATGTTCATCCGCAGAGAACGCATGAATGAATCATGCTGTTCACATGCAGAACGCTAGCCAGGGACAAAGCAGAACGTAGGTAATATCGAGATATGTGAAGAGTACAGATAATCTAACAAGTAACCAGAGAGCAAAAATGGTGTAGTTGTATCTGATATGAATTTTACAGCTGAAAACCTAAGATAAAAGCGGGGGGCACGGAGAGTCTC